>NC_141876.1:7107196-7410227 GCF_056163025.1 Triticum urartu | reverse complement strand
GAGAAACAGCGTCATCATCATGTTCATGGGGAGGCAACGGAATGCGTCTTGTTCATGGGGAGGCAATGGAACGCGTCGTGTTCATCAGGAGGCAACGGAACGGGTGGGAGCCAACCAGCTGGGTCAGAACGGAATGCGTGGTCGTGTTCATCGGGAGGGCTTGGACAGAAAAGGCGATGGAAACGAGGCCTGGCGTAGCGCACAACGAAGGAAACAAACCTCCTACATTCGGAACAGGGTCCTGTTGATTGGGAGGGGTCTGGCGTACCACAAAACGGACGAAACGGACCTCCTACGGTCGAAACGGGGGTCCTGTTGATCGGGAGGGGTGTGGCGTACCGCAAAACAGAAGAAACGGACTTGTGTTGGAGCGCTACAGTCGAAACGGGGGTCTTGTTCATCGGGAGGGATGTGGCGTGCCGCAAAACGGGACTACACGGGATACTGTTCATCTCCACCGTCGACCTCCTCCAGCCTCAATGGGCTCCTGTTCATCCAGTCTCCACCGTGCGCTACTCCATTGGCTATTGTTCAACCACCCCTCCACGGGCACCCCTCCACCATCTACTGTTCATCCAGCCCTCCACACCACGGGGTCCTGTTCAACCACCCCTCCACGGGCACCCCTCCACCGTCTACTGTTCATCCAGCCCTCCACCACACCACGGGGTCTTGTTCATCCAGAGGCAACGCCACCGCTCCCTGTTCATCCAAACCCCCCGCAACGCTCACTTTCATCCCAGAGGCATCATCGATCGTCATCAGTTAGCAGAAGTAGCGAAGGAATCGCTCGATCGGGTTCAGTTAATAGCCATCGATCGATCGCTTGGGTTCAGTAACGCGTAGCCTGCAGTGCAATCGCTCGGGTTCAGTTAGAGCCCAACGCCTCGCTCGGGTTCAGTTAGAGCCAACGCCTCGCACACACGTGCGTACGTATACGAGAGAAACGCGCATCGCTCGGCCCCCGACCTCCCACCATAAACGGGAACTCCCCGAAATTTTCCTCCCCTCGCTTCTACCATGGTTTTTTCCGTCATGGACAGCCCAAAGAATGTCATGCAGCTGCGTCTCCGGCCCGCCCAGGACGAAAAGCCCATTTTATGTCATGATTTTTTGTCATAGAAGTAGGATCCCACCACATCTATGATGATACCAGGTTTTGTCACAATTATCGTCATAGAAGTGTCATATGTATGACAGAAAAAAAATCGTTTGGCCCAAAATGTCACGGATGTGTCTTTTTTTTGTAGTGCATCGTCATCATCAACCTTCCTCCATCTCCAATTTCATGATGCTCACCGCCGTGCGTGAGTAATTCCATCGTAGGCTTGCTGGATGGTGATGGGTTGGATGAGATTTATCATGTAATCGACTTAGTATTGTTAGGGTTTGATCCCTAGTATCCACTATGTTCTGAGATTGATGTTGCTATGACTTTTCTATGCTTAATGCTTGTCACTAGGGCCTGAGTGCCATGATTTCAGATCTGAACCTATTATGTTTTAATGAATATATGTGAGTTCGTGATCCTATCTTGCAAGTCTATAGTCACCTATTATGTGTTATGATCCGTTAACCCTGTAGTGACAATAATCGGGATACTTACCGGTGATGACCGTAGTTTGAGGAGTTCATGTATTCACTAAGTGTTAATGCTTTGGTTCGGTACTCTATTAAAATGAGGCCTTAATATCCCTTAGTTTCCAATAGGACCCCGCTACCACGGGAGGGTAGGACAAAAGATATCATGCAAGTTTTTTTCCATAAGCATGTATGACTATATTCGGAATACATGTCTACATTAAATTGATGAACTAGAGCTAGTTCTGTGTCACCCTATGTTATAACTGTTGCATGATTGATCTCATCCGACGTAATTATCCATCATTGATCCATTGCCTACGAGCTTTTCATATATTGTTCTTCTCTTATTTACTTTTCCGTTGCTACTGTTACAATCACTATAAAACCAAAAATATTACTTTTGCTACCGTTACCACTATTATCATATTACTTTGCTACTAAACACTTTGCTGCGGATATTACGCTTCCAGATGTGGTTGAATTGACAACTCTGTTGCTAATACTTAAGAATATTCTTTGGCTCCCCTTGTGTCGAATCAATAAATTTGGGTTGAATACTCTACCCTGGAAAACTGTTGTGATCCCCTATACTTGTGGGTTATCAAGACTATTTTCTGGCGCCATTGCCGGGGAGCATAGCTCTATTCTTTGAGTCACTTGGGATTTATATCTGCTTATCACTATGAAGAACTTGAAAGATCAAAGAACCAAGATTTTTCCCTCAACTACAAGGGGAGGTAAGGAACAGCCATCTAGCTATGCACTTGATTCACCTTTTATTTTGAGTAAACTTGCGACACCTACACATGCTATTGATTCTGATAGGTAGCATGTTATTGATGATGCCACTTCTGCTTTGCATGATACTTATGATGAAACTACTTCTATGCTTGATAATATTGTGCCACTAGGTGAATTTCTTGATGAACAACTTGCTAGGGCTAGAGAGAATGAAATTATTGAAACTGATAATATTGATGAAAGTGATGATGAAGATTCTCCCCCTAGATACGAATTGCCTGTTATGCCTAAGGGTTATGTTATGGATGAAGAAACTTCTAGAGACTTTTTAGCTTGCAATGAGAGATCTGATCTTAAAAAGTTATTAGCTAAGCTCAAAGAAAAGTCTTCGAATGCTAAAATTCAAATATGACCCTACTTTTGCTACTTCACCTATCTTTATTTCTGATAAGGATTATGATTCCTCTATCGATCCTTAGTTAATTACTTTGGTTGAATCTAATCCTTTTTATGGCTATGAATCTGAAACTGTTGTGGCACATCTCACTAAATTAAATGATATAGCCACCCTGTTGACTAATGATGAGAAAACTCGCTATTACTTTATCCTTAAGTTGTTTCCGTTCTCATTAAAGGGCGATGCTAAAACATGGTTTAATTCTCTTGATCCTGGTTGTGTGCGTAGTCCCCAGGATATGATTTATTACTTCTCTGCTAAATATTTCCCCGCTCATAAGAAACAACCTACTTTAAGGGAAATATATAATTTTGTGCAAATTGAAGAAGAGAGTCTCCCACAAGCTTGGGGGAGGCTTCTCCGATTACTAAATGCTTTGCCTGATCATCCTCTCAAGAAAAATGAAATACTTGATATCTTTTATAATGGACTAACTAATGCTTCCATAGACTACCTGGATAGTTGTGTTGGTTGTATTTTCAGGGAATGAACTGTTGCTCAAGCTGAATTACTCTTGAATAATATGTTGACTAATGAAAATAATTGGACACTTCCTGAACCAACTCCTAAGCCAACTCCGAAGAGAAGGAGTATTCTATTTCTCAGTCCTGAAGATAAGCAAGAGGCAAAGAAATCTATGAAAGAAAAAGGTATTAAAGCTGAAGATGTTAAGAATTTACCACCTATTGATGAAATATATGGTCTTGATAACCCGACACAGGTAGTAATGGTAAATTCTCTCTATAGATTTGATAAATGTCAAATTCCATTTACTAAGTTTGCTAGACAATGCTTGGATGAGTTTGATGACTTTATTGTTAAACAAGAAAATTTCAATGCTTATGTTGATAGACAATTGAAACACAATGCTGATATGCTTGAACACTTGAGTGATTATATGTCTAGAGTTAAAGGTGAACTTAAACTTATTAGTAAACATGCTTCTATGGTTACCACTCAAGTAGAACAAGTACTTCAGGCTCAGAATGATTTGCTCAATGAATTAAATAATAAGAAAAATGATAATGTTGTAAGAGTTATGACTAGAGGGGGTAAAATAACTTAGGAACCTTTGTATCCTGAGGGCCACCCTAAAAGAATCGAGAAAGACTCTTAGAGAGCTAATATTGATGCACCTAGTCCTTCTAAGAGGAAGAAAAAGAAAAACGATAGGACTTTGCATGCTTCTAATGAACTTGTTGTTGACACATCTGAGAATCCCAATGATATTTCGATTTCTGATGCTGAAACACAATCTAGTAATGAACGAGAACTTAGTGATAATGTTAATGATGATGTTCATGTCGATGTTCAACCTAGCAATGACAATGATGTAGAGATTGAACCTGTTGTTGATCTTGATAACCCACAATCAAAGAATCAACGTTATGATAAGAGAGACTTTGTTGCTAGGAAGCACGGTAAAGAAAGGGAACCATGGGTTCAGAAACCCATGCCTTTTCCAACTAAACTGTAACACTCACGATGCGGCTATATCTCCCATGTGTCGGAGCACGACTTAGAGGCATAACCGCATTGTAGGCATGTCGCAAGAGGGGTAATCTTTACACATCCCATGTACTGAATAAGATAGGGATAAAGAGTTGGCTTACAATTGCCACTTCACACAATACATAAATATAGCATTACATCATCCAGAATACAATCAAGGTCTGACTACGGAACCAAATAAAGAAAGACAACCCCTAATGCAAAAGATCCCCGATCGCCCCGACTGGGCTCCAGTACTGATCAACTGGAAACGAAACAACACAATGAACACGATCTTCATCGAGCTCCTCCTTGAGCTTGGTTGCGTCACCTGCACTGACATCATCAGCACCTGCAACCGGTTTTGTAAGTAACATGTGAGTCACGGGGACTCAGTAATCTCACACCCTCGCGATCAAGAGTATTTACGCTTATGGGTAGGAAAAAGGGGTAGTGAGGTGGAGCTGCAACAAGCACTAGCATATATGGTGGCTAACTTACGCAAATGAGAGCGAGAAGAGAAGCAACGCATGGTCGTGAACTAGAAGTGATCAAGAAGTGATCCTGAAACTAGTTACGTTCAAGCATAACACAGGAACTGTGTTCTCTTCCCGGACTCCGCCGAAAAGAGACCATCAGGGCAACACACGCGGTTGATGCATTTTAATTAAGTTAAGTTTCATGTTTTCTACAACCGGATATTAACAAATTCCCATCTGCCCATAACCACAGGCACGGCTTTCGAAAGTTCAAAACCCTGCAGGGGTGTCCCAACTTAGCCCATCACAAGCTCTCATGGTCAACGAAGGATATTCCTTCTCCCAGGAAGACCCGATCAGACTCGGAATCCCGGATACAAGACATCTCGACAATGGTAAAACAAGACCAGCAAAGCCGCCCGATGTGCCGACAAATCCTGATAGGAGTCGCACGTATCTCGTTCTCAGGGCACACCAGATGAGCGCTCCGTACAGCTAAAACCAAACCTCGAGTTTCCCCGAGGGGGCGCTGCAAAGGACTCTAGTTTGGACGAACACTCAGAGGAGCACTGGCCCGGGGGGTTAAAATAAAGATGACCCTTGAGTCTGCAGAACCCAAGGGAAAAAGGCTTAGGTGGCAAATGGTAAAACCAAGGTTGGGCCTTGTTGGAGGAGTTTTATTCAAGGCGAACTGTCAAGGGGTTCCCATTATAACACAACCGCGTAAGGAACGCAAAATCAAGGAATATAACACCGGTATGACAGAAACTAGGGCGGCAAGAGTGGAACAAAACACCAGGCATAAGGCCGAGCCTTCCACCCTTTACCAAGTATATAGGTGCATTAAAGTAAACAAGATATATTTTGATATCCCAACAATATCCATGTTCCAACAAGGAACAAACTCCATCTTCACCTGCAACTAGCAACGCCATAAGAGGGGTTGAGCAAAGCGGTAACATAGCCAAACAACGGTTTGCTAGGAAAGGTGGGTTAGAGGCTTGACATGGCAATATGGGAGGCATGATATAGCAAGTGGTAGGTATCGCGGCATAGCAATAGAACGAGCAACTAGCAAGCAAAGATAGAAGTGATTTCGAGGGTATGGTCATCTTGCTGCAAAGTTCTCCGAGTTGACGAAAGCTTGATCCTCGTAAGCGTACTCAACGGGTTCCTCGAACACGAACTCATCTCATGGATCTACCCAAGACAAGAACACAAGCAAATGAAACCACAATCAATCACGGTGCAATGCGCAAGCAACATGATGCAAAACATGGCATGATATGTTAAATTTGGATGTAACTTTTCGAGTAGATGATTTTTCATATAAAAAACTTTTTCATCCGAGTTAGTATGCAAAAGTTATGCCCATTTTTACAAATTTTAGAGAGATTTTGCAAATAAAGTCAAAATTCACATTTGCAAATTTTCCCAACAACTAGACCACATATCACATGGGAGACTTATTTTCTTTTATTTTTTTGACATTTCCATCATTTCCTTTTATTTATTTTAAAACTGAAAAGGCGATCCACGCGGGGGGGGGGGTATAGTTTGAAAATGGGACCTTTAGTACCGGTTCGTGGCACGAACCGGGACTAAAGGTCTCATCCCCATTAGTCCCGGTTCGTGCCTCAAACCGGGACTAAAGGTCTAATCTTCAGTCCCGGTTTGTGGCACGAACCGGGACCAATAGTTGTGGGCCAGGAGCGAGGCCCATTGGTCCTGGTTCATCCCACCAACCGGGACTAAAAGGTCTAGATGAACCGGGACCAATGGCCCACATGGCCCGGCCGGCCCCCTGGGCTCACGAACCGGGACCAATGCCCCCATTGGTCCCGGTTCTGGACTGAACCGGGACTAATGGGGTTACCTGGCCTGGACCAAAGCCCCCTTTTCTACTAGTGTAGTACTATTCTATGATACTATATATGCACTATGAAGGTACGTACATAGTATCATACACTAGTATCATATGCATGATACTATATATATATATGTGTGGGTGTGTGTAGTATCATATGCATATGCATGATACTCTATGTACGTAGTATCATACACTAGTACCAGGATAAGTCTGAGAAAGAGATGGAGGATGCAGGTGTCACTCCAGAAACATTGAGCTGTCCCCCAGGTGCAGGACTTGATTCTATGCGCATGGGGGGGGAGTTGGACCCGAAGACAGGCAAAGTTTCGAAGAAGGCATGTCTGAAAGGAGCCGAAGATAAGCTATTTGTTGCAATAGAAGAGGCTCGATCGGGGGTGTTCGAGCCCAACAGAGAGAACGACGAGCTTACGCGTGCCCTGGGAAATCTTGAAGACCCGGGAAGAACACGAGGCAAGGGCACTATTCCGTGGTATGAGGGGATTTCAGACTGGAACGCCGACTACAAAACCCGTGCGAGAAAGAAGATTGCGGAGGAGAAGAAGAGGAAGATGGAGGAGGAGCAGAGGAAGCTGGACTACGAATGCCTTCAAGGCCTAGAATCAGCGCACGCGGACTTGGCAGTCAAATTCCAGCGGCAGCAGGAGCAGATCGACTCACTTAGCCAGCAAAGGGGGTCTCAGCAGCTGCAGCAGCTAGCGGATGATCCAGCATTGGATAGCACCGTCCCATCCATGCCGAGAAGCAGCGTGGGTTCTGCCCCGACGACGCATTGCTGGATAGCTACCCAGTGGATAACATCATGGAGAACACTAACTGTGAGCTACACTTCAAAATGAAGAACATATCTATGAAGGTGGCAGACGCCGTTGCTTTTACAAATCCCCCCGAGGCAACCTTCCATTGCAACCCGATTCCAGTGGGCTATGCTCGTGTCTTGGTTGATGAGGTGGTGTACCAATATTCGGGGCTAGAGCTTGACATTCCTGGAGGTGACGAGGAGCACACACTGGGAGAGGCCAACCATCGTATCATCCTAGGGAGAAAGGATTGCATTATCTTTCAAAGGTCACCGACACCGCGTCTGCCGACTCCTCCTCGAAGTCTGCCACCGAGTCAGCAGACTCCCGCTCCTCCAAGTCCACCAACGCGTCAGGCCACTCCTCCTCCTCCAAGTCTGGCAAAGCGTCAGGCCACTCCTCCTCCAAGTCCGGCACAGCTTCAGGCCACTCCTCCTCCTCCAAGTCTCGCAAAGCGTCAGGCCACTCCTCCTCCAAGTTCGGCACAGCTTCAGGCCACTCCTCCTCCTCCAAGTCTCCGCCGCTTCAGCAATCATGGAAGAGAGCCGCCTCAGCTATGGTGCATAGCGATACAAGTCGAGGTAGTACTGGAGGTACAGGTGGAGGCAAGCGATTTCAATATGGTCCAAGCAGCCTCGCGCCTCTTCCGCAGAGGCCTTATGACAAGTCCGATGAGGAAAACGCAGCCATATCGAAGGCCAGGTGGAAGCCCATTTTGCACCGAAACCGCCACCGCCGCCAAGGGAGAAAGTGCCTGAGGAAAAGATTGACCACTTCATTCGTATGGCTAGACCACCAGCTCCCAAGCCTATTGACATAGACTATGAGCGCCACCTCAGGAAGTTAAATCGAGCACGTCTACAGAAAGAGGCGAGCTCGAGCTCGAGCAAATCAGCTGGCAAAAGGAGCGGTAAAACCGTTCCCTAGCTGGGAGAACAGGGGGCGCAATCAATCCCCCCGCTTGTTGTGCCAACAACACATGAGAGTACGCGCGCCCAATATTATTGTGGGCAAACCGTTAACGTTCTCGAGCTGGGCGATGTGGTAATAACCGAGGGCATATTGAGCAAGCTGAAAGGCTCATGATCACTGTTGGACAACTCCTCGATATCGAGCCCATGTCTTTGATTAGAGAGGAGGAAATAAAACGGAAATATGTCCGGGGCCAACCTTTGGTCGAGCCAGACGAGGTCAAGAAGCTCCTAACGAGAATGTATGGATTGCATCAATGGTACATGGACATTACCAAGATTTCCAATCGAGAGTCCCTCATGGTGAATGTCAAGAAGGATCATTACTTCCATGAGAAAGCTGTGTCCGTTGAGTATTCAGAACTATTTCAGTTATACAATCAAGACGCACTCGACAAATCTATCGTCAGTTGCTATTGTCTGTAAGTGATTTCTTTCTGTAATTTAAGTCTCAAGCTAGCTGTAGTGATCATTTTGATCAATCATTACCTGTAATTATCCTCACTATATTCTTTTCTGTGGTATTATGCAGGATGAAGATGTATGAAATGAAAAAAGGTGGACGCTATGGCATTCGGTTCATTGACCCAAATACCATTAATGAATACACATGGAAATTAGATGCATATTATGAAAAAAGTGTAGAGGAAAGCATGCTAGAGTTCTTCAAGTGCCTCAATATCAATGAAGATATACTACTTCCTTACAACTTAGAGTGAGTCACACTGTCTTGTACTACAAATTCTGTTTTGCCTACTAGCTAGCTACATGTTTTTTCTTACATATGCTCGCTTCATTTAGACATGCAAACGTGTGTGCATGCATATTTCACTGGAACTTGTTAATCATTAAAGTTGATGAAGGAACAGTTGAAATACTGGACTCACTACTTAAAAAAGCAAGTGACTACAACATCTTGTTTGGGATAGTCAACAGGTAATTTCAATCATTATTAACTATATCTCGGCCTATTTAGATCGTCATTTCCTGATATGAACTATTTAATAACCCCTTTATTCATTTTCTTTGTCGGCGGTTCTACTAGAAATTCTACTAGCTAATATATGATTGGTTCTACTAGAAATTCTATTTATATATATGCATAACGTGTACAATATGTAGTATCATAAAATACCAGCAAACGAAAAAGAATTAAATGGAAAACACAAAATTAAATGAAAAAGAAATTATAAACCCAAAACCCCCCAACCTTTTAATACCGGTTGGTGTCACCAACCGGTACTAAAGGGCTCCCTGCCCCCGGAGCTGGCTCGTGCCACGTGGTTGCCCTTTAGCACCGGTTCGTGCTGAACCGGTACTAAGGGGGGGGGGCTTTAGTGCCGGTTCAGTAACCGGCACTAAAGGGCCTTACGAACCGGCGCATTGCCCGGTTCTGCACTAGTGATATAGTAGGTAGATACCGTATCATGTTAAATGCCATGCTAATTTGTGTCATGCATGGCAATAAATATAATCAATATATGATCTATACTCTATGTATTATACTATGCGCTATAATTAATTAAAGGTAGTATCATATGTACTGTATATTCATGATACTAGTATATGACACTCTCCACTATACTCATGATTTCTTACCGTGAAAAAAAATTAGAAGCGAAACGATGAACTCGTGTTTTCAATCAAACAAAAATATGTTGTTAGGTAATGTAAATGTTATCAAAGAGCACATGGTTTACTCACGAAGGTGGTGTGTCCACTAAGCCGTGGCCGATGCACCCCCCACCCACACCCCGCTGCCACGCGTGCGATCTGAGTCGTGCGTTCTGATTCGCCAGAACCCAAACCCCACGGATCATATGTCTGCATCGTTGGATTCTCCTTGATCGAACGGCGATCCTCATCCCTTTCGACAACACATGTACATGTTTTCAAATAGCCCCTCCCAAAAAATGTTTTCAAATAGCACACGGTTTACACAAAAAAGCCGTGTGCCTACCAAACCATTGCCGATGCCCCCCCCCCCGCTGCACGCGCGATCTGAGTCGTGCGTTCTGATTGACCAGAACCCAAACCCCACGGATCATACGTCTGCACCGTTGGATGCTCCCAGATTGAACGACAATCCTCATCCCTTTCGACAGGAAATGCAATCCGGCTAGAAATTAATTTATATGCCAACATGCATGGTAAATGCCAAAAAATGTCTTACATATAGCAGACGAGACCTAAAATGCGCCAGCAAATCAAACCCGTGATAAAATTGTGATTGGTTTACATGCGAAAAATTTAGATGAAAAACGATGAACTCACTTCTTCATTTCAAAATTAGTACGTCTTCATTTCAAACGAAATTATTCTGTTTGTGCACACGAGCGCTTAGAGGCAACCATTTGCATAAGCCTTTCCGCGCGCGCGGTGACCGGGAATATTTTTCACCCTTTTCGCCTAGGCCGCCAACACCCCCCATCGTCCGCCCACGTTTCACTCAACTAGTCCACCCAATCTCCTTCGCCAGCTCCCCCCTCCCCCAGATCCACAGCAGAACCCTCTCCGGCGCCGCCGTGCTCACCCTGTCCACGTGCCCGCTCTTCGGCGTCAAGCCTACCTCCACTTTCGTTCCCAGCACGCGGCGACCCGTGCCTCGCCGTCTTCGTTTGCTTGCCAGCCACCCTCAAGCATATCGATGCAGTAACCCTCGCCTCTCCCGTGGTCCGGCCGGATTTGCATTAAGAAGCCTGTTAGTTACTGCTCTCCGTCGCGGTGAGGCATATTTCCTCGGGATCCCTCTTCCAATTTGGTTCTGTATGTTCCCCAATTGGCTATAAAATAACGGAGAGCGTATATATGTTCATTATCTACCTTCCTTACTACATATACACTACTAGAGAAAAGCTTATAGGTAGACGCTTACTAGTAGCACGGGTTTATCACCCTCGCTACTGCTACTTACTAGTAGCGCGGGTTTTTACCCCTTGCTACTACTAAGTCGATACTAGTAGCGCGGGTTTTTAAGTCTCGCTACTACTAAGCGGTCTCTACCATGCCCTCAGAGGACATGCCATAGTAGTAGAGAGGGGTACAAACCCGCGCTACTACTAAGTTGATAGTAGTAGCGCGGTTTTATACCCCTCGCTACTACTAAGTGCGAGGTAGGTGAAATTGCCATATCCTCGGCCGAATCCCTCCTCTCTCCCTCACTTTCCCCTCTCTCACTTTCCTCCTCCCTCCCTCACTTTCCCCCTCTCTCCATGGTGCTCCTGCCCAAGAACATCTCCTCCTCCATGGCACCCAACATCTTCCTCCTCGCATCGCTGGCGTCCAGGAGGTCGCCCGTCTTCCCCCTCGCCTCCATGAAACCATGGCGGAGCACCTCACCACCGGTGAGCAGCTCCGATGCGCCCTCCATCTCCTTCCTTTCTCCCTTGTTTCTCTTTTTCCCTCTCATCTCCCTCTCCCTCTCCCTTTGGTTTTACTCATCTCCCATGCCCATGCTTGCACATGTCGTCGACATGGCCAACCAGGAGTTCTCCGCCTTGACCATGGAGAGGATCCTCACACCGTCGTCTTGCTCTACACTGGATCCGGCCCTCTCCCAAAGTCGGCGCCGGATCTGGTCTGCCACTACCCGTCCACACCTCCGGTGACGCCTGTGGTCGCTGGATCGAACCATTGACACCATTGACAACATGCACGGGGACGAGATTTTTTTGTCTTTGAAATTAATAGTAGTAGTGCGGGTCACAGACAGGCGCTACGGATAGTTAGTAGTAGCACGTGTGGAATCGTGCTACTACTAACACACGTACTAGTAGCGTGGTTGGCACCCGCGCTACTACTACGAGTTAGGTGTAGCGCCGTAGTAGTAGCGCGGCCATCTAGTCTTTTACCCGCCCTACTACTATGCTTTTTCCTAGTAGTGATAAGCTGTATTTGTTCCAATAAGTTAATGCCTATTTACAGATTGCGGGCGCCTGAGTCACACAAACTTAACAAACTAGATGACGCCCCGCGCATTGCTGCGGAACTCTTAGTCCTACACATATGTCAATACATAAATTGAATACGTTTGTTTGCATAGAAGATATATGATCTTAAGATGAAAAGCCTGGAATAGACACAATTCTTAGAGTATTATAAAGCTAGCAAAATGTGTATCATCTGATATTTTTATTAAATATAGTGGTATGGCATAATTAACCTCACATTATTTATATAAAAACCAATGTATATATACACATTTAAGTACGGAGATTCTAAAATGGAGACGATATGAAAGGTTATGTACAAATTGTTGTTTTGAGATAATTATTGTGTATTGTGTGTGATGTAACACCCCAAGAATCTTGCTACAGTGATCTCCTCCTAATGGTGGCCATGTCATCGTGATTACTATGCAACTTGCCACTTGTCCAAAAAATCAAAGTCAAATTCAAATTTAAAATGCAAGTCTAATATTTATTTCTTCAAGGAGTAAAACAAAAATGTTCACATTTCCCTATAAATTCCCCAGACCATGGTCATGTTGAAACCAGCCTCATTTGAATTCACAAAATCCCCAGGGAATTAATTTAGTGCTCCAGCAGCAATTCAATTGGCCTTTTAAATTTCTAAAAATGGTTAGACAACTCCTTTTGAGTCCAAACTTTTTGCTCCATCTCAAGATATCGTGCTAGAATTATGTGCCAAGTTTTGTTCAGAGCAAAAACCATTGGTGTCCCAACTTAATGCAAAGAGGTACTGTACAATGTCAAACAATAAAAAAAACGCTTAAAGAAAAGAGGGACCTAATCTACTGGGCCGCTTGGCCCCATTTAGCAAAGCCGGCCCAGCCAGCCCCCACGTCCTCCTCCCCTCGTTACAGGAGGCAGGGGTGGTTGTGGCGGCCATCCGCCGGCCGAGGCCGAGCGTGGCGGCCATCCCGCGCTTCTCCTTCTCTATAAGGCCCCGGCGCCCCTCCTCTCGAACCCTAATCCCCTCCCACGCGCCCCCATCTTCTCTCCCTCGCTCCCCCTCGACGAAATCGCCCCGCCCCGACGCCCCCGTCTCCGCCTCTCTCAACTACAGGGCTCCGTGAGTCCTCTCATCTTTCCCCCTCTCTCTCCCTCGCGAATCCATGACCGAAGCTTAGCTCCGCTCGCGTTTGCCCGCACCTCACCCCTGTAGAAGTGCACGCTCTAGCCAATGCAACCAAAAGACCGATCTGATGAAAGAGACTAGACAGCACATTATACGTCAACACTCCCTCTCACGTGTGGCTCCCTCAGGCCTAAACGTGGGCCGAAAATGGGCTGCAATTTAATTGCGCCAGCCGGGTCTTGAACTCAAGACCTCTTGGCTCTGATACCATGTAGAAGTGCACGCTCTAGCCAATGCAATCAAAAGACCGATCTGATGGAAGAGACTAGACAGCACATTATACGTCAACAACCCCGGCCGCGCCCAGGCCGCGCCTCGCCTCCCGGTCACGGCCGACTGCCTCCCGCGCGCGCCCGCATGCGTCCTGCCCTGCGCCAGCCACGCCCCTGGGCTCCCCTGCCCGCGTAGTCCCGCGCCTCTGCCGGCTGTGCTCGCCGTCGCTGTCGCCCGCGTCCTCTGC
The DNA here is from genome assembly GCF_056163025.1 of Triticum urartu. NCBI lineage: Eukaryota > Viridiplantae > Streptophyta > Magnoliopsida > Poales > Poaceae > Triticum > Triticum urartu. The sequence goes on along the minus strand of NC_141876.1, from coordinate 7,396,256 downwards.
TTGCTGCCTCTGCTACCGGTCGCCGTCCGTCGCAACTGCCGCTGATGCCTTGCAGCCGCTACTGCTGTTCCGGCTTAGTTGCTGCGCTGCTGCTTGCTCGCCGCGCCCTTGTGCGCGTGCGGGCCGCCGGCCTTGCCCTGCATGCGCCTCACCTCCAGCATCGGACGCCTGTGTCCTTGGTGCTACGCTGCTGCATGCTGCTGGGGCTGCTGGTTACAGCCGCCGGCGTCCCTGCGTAGTGCGTGCACGCCCGTCTTCCGGCCTGCTGCTTGCGCCGACGCCACCACTGCTGCTTGCGGCCTACATAGCTAATACTGCTGCTGCTTGCCATGGCGGCCGTGGGTTTGTGATGTGTGTGTGCAGCGTGTATGCGTGCTCTGTGTGTGTGCACGAGTTGTATGAGTGTGCCATGCGTGTGGCCGGTTGGGTTCTACCCAGTGCCCACTAATAGCCGACCCTTGTTTAAATTAGTAGTACTAGGTTTAGGTTTAGCTAATATTACTTCATGCTAAATTAGTCTAGTAACTATGACATGTGGACCCCATTTAATTATGTTAGTCCTTTTTTTATTTGTTTAGGTATAGCCTATGACATGTGGGCCACCCCCTCTCCTTTTGGTTTGTCTTTTGACTTGGTCAAACTCGTTTTTTTTAAAACAATTCGAGAAGTTTGTTAAAACTTTGAAAAATCATAAAAAATAAACCGTTTATCAGATGAAAATACTTTGTACATGAAAGTTGCTCAGAACGACGAGACGAATCCGAATACGCCATTTATTCGTCTATTACACGTCCCTAGCATAGCAAGCATTGAATTTTTCTCCTCAGGTTCATCTGTCTGACAGACGTCCGGAACCGGGAAAACTTTACCGGATGTTACCCTCCTTCGCCAGTATCGCCTAGCGCTGCGTTAGAACACCTCTAGCACTGCTTATTGTCTTGTTATGCTTATGTTTGCGTGTATTTACTGTTTCTCCCCCCTCTTCTTCTCCGGTAGACCTCGAGACCGCTGTTGATGCCCCTGTGATTGACTACGTCGACGACAACCCCTCCTTGCTAGAGCAACCAGGCAAGCCCCCCCTTTGATCATCCCGATATCGCCCATTCCATTCTCTCATGCTTGCATTAGATTTTGCTACTGTTATTGTTTGCTCCCATTCTGATGCATAACCTGCTTTTGTATCTGCTGTTGTACCTTACCTGCTTATCCTAAACTGCTTAGCATAGGTTGTTTAGTGATCCATCAGTGACCCCCACCTTGTCCTTGTTGCCCCTGCTTCATCATTGAAGACCCGATCAACGGGATCGAAGACCAGGCCCCGGCACCGCACATCACTTTCCCCTTAGTTGCTCGACACTACTAGGTTACTATCGAGTGCCGAGGGTGAGACCTCTACAACACTTCTGATGTTAACTCTGTAGTGTAGCTAATCGGTCGTAGTCATCGAGGGTGATTCCGCCTTAACCACTTCCGATACGACTCTGTCGTGCAACCCCTCAAGTGTGAACCTCGGGGGTGGTTCCTCTTACGTTCACCGTGATGATTACATCGAGTGGAATTCACCGGGGGTGATTCCTCGGGTTTTCCCCTTGATGTTTGGACACACAGTTACTATGGTTACTATGACTTTACACTGAACCATGTTACTAAAGACGGGTCGACCCTGAGGGGAACCCCTGCGAGCTTAATTGCGAGTGATGTGGAGTCGGGTTGACCTGGAGGGTGCCCGCGAGATAATTACGAGGCGTGGCCGGGCATTCATAGCCCTTGCCGCAAGTCCTCGAGACGGGGCAACGGGGTCACATCTTTCGTGAGTCTCTACTTGTTATCGCGTGCTCCTAATCCACTATGATTTGGATATTTGACCCGAGGGGCCTCTGGCCTGATAGCACTAACCATCACATGGGCATAGTATGGGCGTTCTGCGTCGTATACATCAGCCGAAGCTTATTAGACGTCAGCGACTGAGCGGCGCGCGCTGGGTTGGACTGCGTAAGCACCTGCCTTTTTGAAGGAGGTAGCTAGGTCTGCTCACCGGCCGCCCACGCAACGTGCAGGAGTTCCCGGGAAGATGACCCATGACCCCTGGGGGCATAGGTTTAGTACGGCGTGTTTACCTCTCTATTAAGCCTAGGTCGGGTTGCGGCCTATTGTTTGGCCGAGGCCAGGCATCACCCATGAAAGTGTGTTCGACCTGAGTTAATCGAGCGTGGTGGGTAAGTTGGTGCACCCCTGCAGGGAAGAAAACATCTATCGATAGCCTGTCCTACGGTAATGGACACTTGGAGTTGTATCCCGATCGATACAACTAGAACTGGATACTTGTGATGAGAATTGGATGGTGATGAGATTTGGAATGTGTTGACAATTGGATAGTATGGCTCTGGGATTGCTTTCTCGCAGGGAGTCAAGAAAGGATCTCTGGCCGAGGTTGATAACACTTCTACTAGTTTACTTTATGCTACCCTACTCCCTCCCACTGAAGGAAATATGCCCTAGAGGCAATAATAAAGTTATTATTTATTTCCTTATATCATGATAAATGTTAATTATTCATGCTAGAATTGTATTAACCGGAAACATAATACTTGTGTGAATACATAGACAAACTAAACGTCACTAGTATGCCTCTACTTGACAAGCTCGTTAATCAAAGATGTATATGTTTCCTAACCATAGACATGTGTTGTCATTTAATTAACGGGATCACATCATTAGGAGAATGATGTGATTGACATGGCCCATTCCATTAGCTTAGCACCCGATCGTTTAGTATGTTGCTATTGCTTTCTTCATGACTTATACATGTTCCTGTGACTATGAGATTATGCAACTCCCGTTTGCTAGAGGAACACTTTGTGTGCTACCAAAGGTCACAATGTAACTGGGTGATTATAAAGGTGCTCTACAGGTGTCTCCAAAGGTACATGTTGGGTTGACGTATTTCGAGATTAGGATTTGTCACTCCGATTGTTGGAGAGGTATCTCTGGGCCCTCTCGGTAATGCACATCAATTAAAGCCTTGCAAGCAATGCAACTAATGAGTTAGTTGCGAGATGATGTATTACGGAACGAGTAAAGAGACTTGCTGATAACGAGATTGAACTAGGTATTGAGATACCAACGATCGAATCTCGGGCAAGTAACATACCGATGACAAAGGGAACAGCGTATGTTGTTATGCGGTCTGACCGATAAAGATCTTCGTAGAATATGTAGGAGCCAATATGAGAATCCAGGTTCCGCTATCGGTTATTGACCAGAGACGTGTCTCGGTCATGTCTATATTGTTCTCGAAGCCGTAGGGTCCGCACGCTTAACGTTACGATGACAGTCTCATTATGAGTTTATATATTTTGATGTACCGAAGGTTGTTCGGAGTCCCGGATATGATCACGGACATGACGAGGAGTCTCGAAATGGTCGAGACATAAAGATCGATATATTGGACGGCTATATTTGGACACCGGAAGTGTTTCGGGTGATTTCAGAGAAAACCGGAGTGCCGGAAGGGTTACCGGAACCCCCCGAGGAAGTATTGGGCCTTAGTGGGCCCGAGGGGAGAGAGAGGGCAGCAGCCCAGGAGGTGGCGCGCCCCCTCCCATGGGGAGTCTGAATTGGACTAGGGGAGGGGGGCGCGGCCCCTCTTTCCGTCTCCCTCTCCCTCTCTTTCCTTCCCCCTTCTCTCTTCCTAGTTGGACTAGTAAAGGGGAGTCCCACTCCTACTAGGAGGAGGACTCCCCCCTCCTTGGCGCACCCCAAGGGCCGGCCGGCCTATCCCCCTTGCTCCTTTATATACGGGGGCAGGGGGGCACCTCTAGACACACAAGTTGATCTTCGTGATCGTTCTCTTAGCCGTGTGCGGTGCCCCCCTCCACCATAATCCTCGATAATATTGTAGCGGTGCTTAGGCGAAGCCCTGCGACAGTAGAACATCAAGATCGTCACCACGCCGTCGTGCTGACGGAACTCTTCCCCAACACTTTGCTGGATTAGAGTCCGAGGATCGTCATCGAGCTGAACATGTGCTAGAACTCGGAGGTGCCGTAGTTTTGGTGCTTGATTGGTCGGGTAGTGAAGACGTACGACTACATCAACCGCGTTGTCCTAACGCTTCCGCTTCCGGTCTACGGGGGTACGTAGACAACACTCTCCCCTCTCGTTGCTATGCATCACCATGATCTTGCGTGTGCGTAGGAATTTTTTTGAAATTACTACGTTCCCCAACAGTGGTATCAGAGCCTAGGTTTTATGTGTTGATGTTATATGCACGAGTAGAACACAAGTGAGTTGTGGGCGATATAAGTCATACTGCTTACCAGCATGTCATACTTTGGTTCGGTGGTATTGTTGGATGAAGCGGCCCGGACCGACATTACGCGTACGCTTACGCGAGACTGGTTCAACCGACGTGCTTTGCACACAGGTGGCTGGCGGGTGTCAGTTTCTCCAACTTTAGTTGAACTGAGTGTGGCTACGCCCGGTCCTTGTGAAGGTTAAAACAACACCAACTTGACAAACTATCGTTGTGGTTTTGATGCGTAGGTAAGATTGGTTCTTGCTTAAGCCCGTAGCAGCCACGTAAAACTTGCAACAAACAAAGTAGAGGACGTCTAACTTCTTTTTGCAGGGCATGTTGTGATGTGATATGGTCAAGATATGATGCTAAATTTTATTGTATGAGATGATCATGTTTTATAGCCGAGTTATCGGCAACTGGCAGGAGCCATATGGTTGTCGCTTTATTGTATGCAATGCAATCGCCCTGTAATGCTTTACTTTATCACTAAGCGGTAGCGACAGTCGTAGAAGCATAAGATTGGTGAGACGACAACGATGCGACGATGGAGATCAAGGTGTCGCGCCAGTGACGATGGTGATCATGACGATGCTTCGGAGATGGAGATCACAAGCACAAGATGATGATGGCCATATCATATCACTTATATTGATTGCATGTGATGTTTATCTTTTATGCATCTTATCTTGCTTTGATTGACGGTAGCATTATAAGATGATCTCTCACTAAATTTCAAGATTAAAGTGTTCTCCCTGAGTATGCACCATTGCCAAAGTTCGTCGTTCCCAGACACCACGTGATGATCGGGTGTGATAAGCTCTACGTCCATCTACAACGGGTGCAAGCCAGTTTTGCACACGCAGAATACTCAGGTTAAACTTGACGAGCCTAGCATATGCAGATATGGCCTCGGAACACTGAGACCGAAAGGTCGAGCATGAATCATATAGCAGATATGATCAACATAGTGATGTTCACCATTGAAAACTACTCCATTTCACGTGATGATTGGTTATGGTTTAGTTGATTTGGATCACGTGATCACTTAGAAGATTAGAGGGATGTTTTTCTAAGTGGGAGTTCTTAAGTAATATGATTAATTGAACTTAAATTTATCATGAACTTAGTACCTGATAGTATCTTGCTTGTTTATGTTTAATTGTAGATAGATGGCCCGTGCTGTTGTTTTGTTGAATTTTAATGCGTTTCTTGAGAAAGCAAAGTTGAAAGATGATGGTAGCAATTATATGGACTGGGTCCGTAACTTGAGGATTATCCTCATTGCTGCACAGAAGAATTACGTCCTATAAGCACCGTTGGGTGCCAGGCCTGCTGCTGATGCAACTGACGACTTTAAGAATGTCTGGCAGAGCAAAGATGATGACTACTCGATAGTTCAATGTGCCATGCTTTACGGCTTAGAACCGGGACTTCAACGACGTTTTGAGCGTCATGGAGCATATGAGATGTTCCAGGAGTTGAAGTTAATATTTCAAGCAAATGCCCGGATTGAGAGATATGAAGTCTCCAATAATTTCTATAGCTGCAAGATGGAGGAGAACAGTTCTGTCAGTGAGCATATACTCAAAATGTCTGGGTATAATAATCACTTGATTCAACTGGGAGTTAATCTTCCGGATGATTGCGTCATTGACAGAATTCTCCAATCACTTCCACCTAGCTACAAGAGCTTCGTGATGAACTATAATATGCAAGGGATGGATAAAACAATTCCCGTGCTCTTCGCAATGCTAAAAGCTGCGGAGGTAGAAATCAAGAAGGAGCATCAAGTGTTGATGGTCAACAAGACCACTAGTTTCAAGAAAAAGGGCAAGGGGAAGAAGAAGGGGAACTTCAAGAAGAACAGCAAGAAAGTTGCTGCTCAGGAGAAGAAACCCAAGTCTGGACCTAAGCCTAAAACTGAGTGCTTCTACTGCAAGAAGACTGGTCACTGGAAGCGGAACTGCCCCAAGTATTTGGCGGATAAGAAGGATGGCAAGGTGAACAAAGGTATATGTGATATACATGTTATTGATGTCTACCTTACTAGAGCTCGTAGTAGCACCTGGGTATTTGATACTGGTTCTGTTGCTAATATTTGCAACTCGAAACAGGGACTACGGATTAAGCGAACACTGGCGAAGGACGAGGTGACGATGCGCGTGGGAAATGGTTCCAAAGTCGATGTGATCGCAGTCGGCACGCTACCTCTACATCTACCATCGGGATTAGTATTAGACCTAAATAATTATTATTTGGTGCCATCGTTAAGCATGAACATTATATCTGGATCTTGTTTGATGCGAGACGGTTATTCATTTAAATCAGAGAATAATGGTTGTTCTATTTATATGAGTAATATCTTTTATGGTCATGCACCCTTTAAGAGTTGATAATGATAGTGCGACTTATTTGTGGCACTTCCATTTAGGTCATATCGGTGTAAAGCGCATGAAGAAACTCCATACTGATGGACTTTTGGAACCACTTGATTATGAATCACTTGGTACTTGCGAATCGTGCCTCATGGGTAAGATGACTAAAACGCCGTTCTCTCATGCTATGGAGAGAGCAATAAATTTGTTGGAAATCATACATACACATGTATGAGGCCCAATGAATGTTGAAGCTCGTGGCGGATATCGTTATTTTCTCACCTTCACAAATGATTTAAGCAGATATGGGTATATCTACTTAATGAAACATAAGTCTGAAACATTTGAAAAGTTCCAAGAATTTCAGAGTGAAGTTGAAAATCATCGTAACAAGATAATAAAGTTTCTATGATCTGATCGTGGAGGAGAATATTTGAGTTACGAGTTTGGTCTACATTTGAAACAATGCGGAATAGTTTCGCAACTCATGCCACCTGGAACACCACAGCGTAATGGTGTGTCCGAACGTCGTAATCGAACTTTACTTGATATGGTACGATCTATGATGTCTCTTACAGATTTACCGCTATCGTTTTGGGGTTATACTTTAGAGACGGCCGCATTCACGTTAAATAGGGCACCATCAAAATCCGTTGAGACGACGCCTTATGAACTGTGGTTTGGCAAGAAACCAAAGTTGTCGTTTCTAAAAGTTTGGGGCTGCGATGCTTATGTGAAAAAACTTCAACCTGATAAGCTCGAACCCAAATCGGAGAAGTGTGTCTTCATAGGATACCCAAAGGAGACAGTTGGGTACACATTCTATCACAGATTTGAAGGCAAGACATTTGTTGCTAAGAATGGATCCTTTCTAGAGAAAGAGTTTCTCTCGAAAGAAGTGAGTGGGAGGAAAGTAGAACTTGATGAGGTAACTGTACTTGCTCCCTTATTGGAAAGTAGTACATCACAGAAACCGGTTTCTGTGACACCTGCACCAATTAGTGAGGAAGTTAATGATGATGACCATGAAACTTTAGAACAAGTTACTACTGAACCTCGTAGATCAACCAGAGTAAGATCCGCACTAGAGTGGTACGGTAATCCTGTTCTGGAAGTCATGCTACTAGATCATGATGAACCTGTGAACTATGAAGAAGCGATGGTGAGCCCAGATTCCACAAAATGGCTTGAAGCCATGAAATCTGAGATGGGATCCATTTATGAGAACAAAGTGTGGACTTTGGTTGACTTGCCCAATGATAGGCAAGGAATTGAGAATAAATGGATCTTCAAGAAGAAGACTGACGCTGACGGTAATGTTACTGTCTACAAAGCTCGACTTGTCGCAAAAGGTTTTCGACAAGTTCAAGGGATGGACTACGATGAGACCTTCTCACCCGTAGCGATGCTTAAGTCTGTCTGAATCATGTTAGCAATTGCCGCATTTTATGATTATGAAATTTGGCAGATGGATGTCAAAACTGCATTCCTGAATGGATTTTTGGAAGAAGAGTTGTATATGATGCAGCCGGAAGGTTTTGTCGATCCAAAGGGAACTAACAAAGTGTGCAAGCTCCAGCGATCCATTTATGGACTGGTGCAAGCCTCTCGGAGTTGGAATAAACGCTTTGATAGTGTGATCAAAGCATTTGGTTTTGTATAGACTTTTGGAGAAGCCTGTATTTACAAGAAAGTGAGTGGGAGCTCTATAGCATTTCTGATATTATATGTGGATGACATATTACTAATCGGAAATGATATAGAATTTCTGGATAGCATAAAGGGATACTTGAATAAGAGTTTTTCAATGAAAGACCTCGGTGAAGTTGCTTACATATTGGGCATTAAGATCTATAGAGATAGATCAAGACGCTTAATTGGACTTTCACAAAGCACATACCTTGACAAAGTTTTGAAAAAGCTCAAAATGGATCAAGCAAAGAAAGGATTCTTGCCTGTGTTACAAGGTGTGAAGTTGAGTAAGACTCAATGCCCGACCACTGCAGAAGCTAGAGAGAAAATGAAAGATGTTCCCTATGCTTCAGCCCTAGGCTCTATCATGTATGCAATGCTGTGTACTAGACCTGATGTGTGTCTTGCTATAAGTCTAGCAGGGAGGTACCAAAGTAATCCAGGAGTGGATCACTGGACAGCGGTCAAGAACATGCTGAAATACCTGAAAAGGACTAAGGATATGTTTCTCATATATGGAGGTGACAAAGAGCTCATCGTAAATGGTTACGTTGATGCAAGCTTTGACACTGATCCGGACGATTCTAAATCGCAAAACGGATACGTATTTACATTAAATGGTGGAGCTGTCAGTTGGTGCAGTTCTAAACAAAGCGTCGTGGCGGGATCTACATGTGAAGTGGAGTACATAGCTGCTTCGGAAGCAGCAAACGAAGGATTTCATATCCGATCTAGGTGTCATACCTAGTGCATCGGGTCCAATGAAAATCTTTTGTGACAATACTGGTGCAATTGCCTTGGCAAGGAATCTAGATTTCACAAGAGAACCAAGCACATCAAGAGACGCTTCAATTCCATCTGGGATCCAGTCCAGGTGGGAGACATAGAGATTTGCAAGATACATACGGATCTGAATGTAGCAGACCCGTTGACTAAGCCTCTTCCACGAGCAAAACATGATCAGCACCAAGGCTCCATGGGTGTTAGAATCATTACCGTGTAATCTAGATTATTGACTCTAGTGCAAGTGGGAGACTGAAGGAAATATGCCCTAGAGGCAATAATAAAGTTATTATTTATTTCCTTATATCATGATAAATGTTTATTATTCATGCTAGAATTGTATTAACCGGAAACATAATACTTGTGTGAATACATAGACACACTAAACGTCACTAGTATGCCTCTACTTGACTAGCTCGTTAATCAAAGATGGTTATGTTTCCTAACCATAGACATGTGTTGTCATTTAATTAAGGGGATCACATCATTAGGAGAATGATGTGATTGACATGACCCATTCCATTAGCTTAGCACCCGATCGTTTAGTATGTTGCTATTGCTTTCTTCATGACTTATACATGTTCCTGTGACTATGAGATTATGCAACTCCCATTTGCCGGAGGAACACTTTGTGTGCTACCAAACGTCACAACGTAACTGGGTGATTATAAAGGTGCTCTACAGGTGTCTCCAAAGGTACATGTTGGGTTGGCGTATATCGAGATTAGGATTTGTCAGTCCGATTGTCGGAGAGGTATCTCTGGGCCCTCTTGGTAATGCACATCACTTAAAGCCTTGCAAGCAATGCAACTAATGAGTTAGTTGCGGGATGATGTATTACGGAACGAGTAAAGAGACTTGCCGATAACGAGATTGAACTAGGTATTGAGATACCGACGATCGAATCTCGGGCAAGTAACATACCGATGACAAAGGGAACAACGTATGTTGTTATGCGGTCTGACCGATAAAGATCTTCGTAGAATATGTAGGAGCCAATATGAGCATCTAGGTTCTGCTATTGGTTATTGACCGGAGACGTGTCTCGGTCATGTCTACATTGTTCTCGAACCCGTAGGGTCCGCACGCTTAACGTTACAATGACAATTTCATTATGAGTTTATATATTTTGATGTACCGAAGGTTGTTCAGAGTCCCGGATATGATCACGGACATGACGAGGAGTCTTGAAATGGTCGAGACATAAAGATCGATATATTGGACGGCTATATTCGGACACCGGAAGTGTTTCGGGTGATTCCGGAGAAAACCGGAGTGCTGGAAGGGTTACCGGAACCCCCCGATGAAGTATTGGGCCTTAGTGGGCCTGAGGGGAGAGAGAGGGCAGCAGCCCAGGAGGTGGCGCGCCCCCTCCCATGGAGAGTCCAAATTGGACTAGGGGAGGGGGGGCGCGGCCCCTCTTTCCCTCTCCCTCTCCCTCTCTTTCCTTCCCCTTCTCTCTTCCTAATTGGACTAGGAAAGGGGAGTCCTACTCCTACTAGGAGGAGGACTCCCCCCTCCTTGGCGCGCCCCAAGGGCCGGCCGACCTCTCCCCCTTGCTCCTTTATATACGGGGGCAGGGGGGCACCTCTAGACACACAAGTTGATCTTCGTGATCGTTCTCTTAGCCATGTGCGGTGCCCCCCTCCACCATAATCCTTGATAATATTGTAGCGGTGCTTAGGCGAAGCCCTGCGACGGTAGAACATCAAGATCGTCACCACGCCGTCGTGCTGACAGAACTCTTCCCCGACACTTTGCTGGATCGGGGTCCGGGGATCGTCATCGAGCTGAACGTGTGCTAGAACTCAGAGGTGCCGTAGTTTCGGTGCTTGATCGGTCGGGCCGTGAAGACGTATGACTACATCAACCACGTTGTGCCAACGCTTCCGCTTCCGGTCTACGAGGGTACGTAGACAACACTCTCCCCTCTCGTTGCTATGCATCACCATGATCTTCCATGTGTGTAGGAATTTTTTTGAAATTACTACATTCCCCAACACCCACTACTAGGGAAAACCTAATACACAGAATCTTAGCAGCAGCGCGGCACAAAAATAAGTGCTACTTCTATTTAGCAGTAGCGCGGGTTTTTAACCCTCGCTACTACTAAGTCGATAGTAGTAGCGCGGGTTTTTAACCCTCGCTACTACTAAGCGGTCTCTACCGTGCCCCCCGACACATGCCATAGTAGTAGCTAGGGGTATAAATCCGCGCTACTACTAAGTTGATAGTAGTAGCGCGGTTTTATACCCCTCGCTACTACTAAGTACGAGGTAGGTGAAGTCGCCATATCCTCGGCCGAATCCCCATCTCCTCCCCCAAATCCCTCCTCTCTTCCACCACTCTCTCCTCTCACTTTCCATACACTCTCACATGGACCTCTTGCCCATGCACCCATCCTCCTCCATGGCGCCGAAAGAGGCCGCTGCCTTGCGCCACCGGCGTCTAGAAGCTCGCCGGTCTTCCACCGACGTCTAGGAGGCCGCTGCCCCGCGCCACCACACCAGAGCACCCCGCCACCGGTGACTAGCTCCGATGCTCCCTACATCACCTTCCTCTCTCCCTCGGTTTTCCTTTTCTCTCTCCCCCTCTGGTTTGACTCACCCTCCCATGTCCACGCCCGTGCAGGTCGTCGCATGGATGACCCGGAGCTATCTGGCATGGTCAGGAAGAGGAGCCCCACGCCGCGGCCTGGCTCTGCCATAGAAACGGGCCCTCTCCAACAGCCACTGTTGGATCTGGTCTTCCGCTGTCCGTTCATGCCTCCGGCAATGCCAATCATCGCTAGATCTTACCATTGCTGCCATTGACAACATGCAAGGGATCGAGTTTTTTTGTTTTTGAAAGTAATAGCAGTAGCGCGGGGTATAAGACCCGCTACAGCTAATTAGCAGTAGCGCTGTTTGCAACGCACGCTACAGCTAACCATGTATAGCAGTAGCGTGTGTCAACACGCGCTACTGCTACAAGTTAGCTGTGGCGCCGTATCAGTAGCGCGTGCGCCCGCGCTACTGATACACCCAAAACCCGCGCTGCTGCTAGGCTTTTCCCTAGTAGTGTCCTGTTGCTGCAAGAGGGTGGGTTCCAAAAGATGCTAGTCTTCGATAGGCTAGGTTTTCCCCTTCCCTTCTGGCATTCTGCAGTTTAGTCCACAGATACAACCAATTCCTTTGATACAGATGCATACTTAGTTTAGATCTGATGTATGTCTTGCGAGTACTTTGGATGAGTACTCACGACTGCTTTGCTACCTCTTTTTCCCCATACCCGATTGTTGCGACTAGATGACGGATCCCAGGAGCCGGACGACGCCACTGATGACTACTACTACTCGGAGGATGCCTACTACTACGTGAAGACAACCGACGACTAGGAGTAGTTAGGAGGCTCCCAGGCAGGAGGCCTTGCCTTTTCGATCGTTGTTGCTTTTGTGTTAGCCTTCTTAAGGCAAAACTTGTCTAACTTATGTCTGTACTCAGATATTGTTGCTTCCACTAACTCTTGTTTATTCGAGCTTATGTATTCGATCCCTCGAGGCCCCTGGCTTGTAATATAAAGCTTGTATTATTTTAATTTGTGTCTAGAGTTGTGTTGTGATATCTCCCCGTGAGTCCTTGATCTTGATCGTACACATTTGCGTGTATGATTAGTGTACGGTTGAATCGAGGGCGTCACATGTGACTAATGTTGTAAATCAATCTTTTTCATTTTAGTACATAAGTACTATGAATTATAGCTAAGTAGGTGTTACATAAGTTTAGAGCAGGAAGCATTATGCTAATTGGCACCCTCAGTCAAATTTTAAAAAGTTCAGTGGAAATAGCACCACCTGAGCTATCAAATGCTTAATATATAGAGAAAACTATTATGCTCCTCGTCTCAATCCAGGGCTTCAATTCTTGTGTGGAGTCACTTAGTAAGCACCTCCCTACAAAACAACATGACTACTAAATTAGATGACACAAATTAGATAACGATCTAGAATAATAACTAATGACCATGCATGCATCGTTGGGAACTTGGTATAGAAAATAATACAGGGACTCATTCATCTATGAGCCTGACAAAAAAACTATCAGGAAACCATGTACGATAAACTCACAATTATTAAGATAGTAGAGCACGGTTATGAATGGAGCCATGGAGGCATGTATTAGTTAGGTGAGGGATTAGTTACCGGCTCATGGATTAATAAGGTGAAGGAACTGTGTTCTAGAATGAATCAAGATGCATGTTGGCGGATGTTGAATGATGTGTCCTACTCCATGGGGCAGATCGAGTACAATTGGGCCCCCGACACCGCTAGCTTCCGGCCTCAGCGGTAGATTGACGAAACAGCAGGTTCCGCAGCACGTCGCCGTTCAAGTCCATGGTATTACACGCAGTGCCGCGGCTATGCCTAGGAAAGGATACGACGTACCTGCAGATGAATACGGCGCTGGCCATCCTATGTAGGTTCTTCAGGTTCGAGCTTTTGTCGAGCCATGCCGTCAAGTCGATGAGTTGATGACTATCCTCTCCATGGCGCACGCCCTGAAGGTCCACAACTCCAGTTTGTATTCATTTAGTGGAGAAGATAGAGATAATCTATGGTAGAAGATAAAAGGAGGCATGGAAAATTAGTTGGTGGGGGAGTTAATAGGAGCGATGATGGAGATGTTCTGCCATATATAGAAGATTAAAGATCCATGGAAATCAATCGGTAGGGGGACTGGGGTAGTTAAATGGGGAGACATAGAGCCGTAGAAGCGTTCAGCCAATTGCGGGTGCGCGTGGAGCTTGGATAAATTAGTGTGTGATTACCATAAAAAACTGAGTGCTGACGTGGCAAGTGTGATGACGCGGCTAGGCTGCATGTCAAGAGAATTAGTTTTGTGGGGATCAACTATTTAGGTATTATAGACTAGCCATACATTTTCTAAATAATTGCATGGCATGGTTAGAAAGCTTGATAGCAAGTTGTTAGTTTTATGCTTATCCTCCATTCCTGACTTTCGCATGTGTTCTCTGTAGATGCCGAGTAGCGGTGACAACACTCATTCAGGCCATGTATCTTCATCTGATTCGGAAAACCCTGGTCTTTAGCAGATTGTGAGGGATTAAGTTGTCTTGAACGGGATAGAGCTGCAACAATTACCCTTCCAGTCAGGACACGGAGGAACGCTCCAAGGAAGCCCACGCACCAGGCTAAAGGTGTATATGAAGTAACCGAGATTGATTTAAAGTCCTGGGCTCCAACTAAACCAGATAAAGCAGGCATGAGGTTCAGCACTGTGTGTGGATTTGTTGGTAGGGCAAGGCTCAACATTAATCTGCCGGGGTTTCGGAAGGCTGACACAGAAACACGGCGAAGGATAGTCCTGGAGATCATGGATCACTTCAATGTTCCAGAGCAGTGGAGAATGCATGTGGAACACGCTGCACTGAAGAAGGCTAGGGATGCTTGGAGAAACTGGAAGCACGTGTTGTACAAGAAGTACTTGAGTGAAGGCAAGGACCCAATCCCCGCATACCCCCAAATTACAAAGGCAGACTAGGCAGAATTCAAAAAGGTTAGGGGAACTCCAAAGTTTGCTGCGAAGAGTTTCAAGCAATCGAAACTTCATAAGAAGAACATACACCCCCACCGTATGGGTGTGGCAAGATACTATGACATGAAACTGATATGGGAACAGGAGGACAAAGAAGTAGTAGCGGCGGGTGGGAATCCGGCCTTTAGTGAAATCAGGGGCGAACACGCCAGAGACTACTTGCGGGCACGTGCAAAGTGGCGTCATGATAGAACTTATTACTTTGAAAGCGCATGTGATGCCAAACTGTATGAAGTGATGGTAGAGGCTTCCAAGATCCCTGGAAGGTTCTACAGGAACTCACGGCCATGTGACATTCTGTCTATTGCTTTGGACACAAAAGAGCCCCCTGGCCGTGCAAGGGGTATAGGTGTTAATGTCCCGCACAAGAGGGCTTTCACACTCAGCAAAGAAGAGAGGCTCAACATAAAAAAAGTGAGGAGTGAAATGAAGCAGAATGCATTGTTTGAAAAGTTGAAGAAGGAGATTTATCCGGCTGTTCGAAATGATGTTGAGGAGTCAATGATGATGCAGAAGAATCTAACACTGACAGATAACTAGCAGATGGGAGGGGAGGCGGGCATGGATGCTGCTGCTTATTGTGCGACAACACTGCACAAGAGTATCTATGCACCAGTTGACCCCAGCGACACTAAGACTGCAGCTGCACGTGATGATGCTATATCTGATCTATCTGGAATGAAAGATAGACTGAAGGGCGCGCTTACACATTATGAAGGTAGATTAAAATGTGCAACAGCCTGGGTTTTCCCACCCTTCTTTGAAGATGGCCTCTTCTTGGACAATGTGCCATTGAAGCCGGACTATGTGAAGTGCGACATGACTGAAGTAAAGCCTAGATTCAATGAATTTACCCTGAAGACTGTCCTAGGAGACTTCGATGAGCAAAGGACCTTGGGAGAAACACTGTTACATCACATCCAGTGGCCACGAAAGGAAATAGAGTTCATCAATGAGATTCCTGAAGCCCCGCCAAGAGCAACCACGATCGCCCCTCAAACGTTGATGCTCTGCTTGCCAGAGCAGCACTCGCGAGCTGATGCATCAACTTGTGATTAGCCGGACCGACTTGGTGGCATACAGGCCATGTCATCCTCCGCCCCAAAGCAGCCAGTGGCAAGGCCTACAACTGCTGATGACGCACCACCGGTTTAGATGCCGGCCGCTGAAGCAGCGGGGGGAGACCCAGCTGCAGCACATGCTCAGCAGACCAACCTAGTGGAATAGACTGCTAAGCAGTCTGACGCTTCAGAACCGCCTGCTAAGCAGTCTATAGGTCCAGAACCGACTGTTCATCAGTCTGTCGGTCCGTAGGCGCGTGATCAGCATACCAATGCGTCAGCACTTCCTGCTCGGCAAACCAACGCATTGGAACGGCCTCCTCAGCACACCGACAAGTTGGGACCACCTGCGCAGAAACCCGACATAGCTTCAACGCATGGTCAGCAGTCCGATGCCTCTGCTCCTACAGCCCATCAGTCCTTCACTGTAGCACCGCCAGCTTAGCGGTCCGGCATAGATAAACAGTCTGCTATGAACTTCGTCCAAGATTCACCGTCTGCTCGGCAGTCTACCGTGCAGGCAACCAGATGTTCTGCCAGAAATGCTTCAAGTACCAAGAAGGAAGTGGCCAAAATGGCTACACCCACGACCACGAGGAAGCGCAGCGGGAAAGTGAAGAGGAAAGAGAACGATTGCCTCTTACTTAAAGCACTCATCGCCCAGACTTGCTAAAAGAAAAGCAGATGTACTTGAAGCATGCAATTACGTCCATGGTTAGCCATTTCTTATTGGCGAATACTTTGATGAGTGCAGCTCCAGTTGCCACGAGTTACATGAATATTTCATGGATCAAATGTCAGAAGGTCATCACCATTTGCTAGTCCACTACAACAGAGATCATTTTCGACACGATGCTGGTTCCATCATTGTAAGTTTCGAGGACTTACATCTCTTCTTCAACTTCAACATGCTCGATGCCACTCTTGTTAGATGCGTGATTTTGTAAGTACTTAACAAACTTTGATCAACTTGTCCATACAAGGCTATAAATGATAAACAGCTAGCTGCATTTTATTTCTCTCAGGGGATTGAACGTGCAGAGAAGACAAAGTAAGAGTGTGTATATCATAGATCATGTATTAGCAAATTGAACAACATTACATGAAAGGGACCGACAGGACTGGGCCATTAACACGGTCGTCCGTATCTTCGAAAACACATCCCATGTAGAATCATTTCTCTGGCCATATCATGAAGGGTAAGTCTGTTGGGGAACGTAGCATAAATTCAAAATTTTCCTACGTGTCACCAAGATCTATCTATGGAGTCATCTAGCAACGAGGGAGGAGTGGATCTACATACCCTTGTAGATCGCGTGCGGAAGTGTTCAAGAGAACGGGGTTGATGGAGTCGTACTCGTCGTGATCCAAATCACCGATGATCCTAGCACCGAACGGACGGAACCTCCGCGTTCAACACACATACGGAGCAGCGACGTCTCCTCCTTCTTGATCCAGCAAGGGGGGAGGAGAGGTTGATGGAGATCCAGCAGCACAACGACGTGGTGGTGGAAGTAGCGGGATTCCAACAGGGCTTCGCTAAGCGCTGCGGGAGGAGGGAGATGTGTCATGGGAGGGAGAGGGAGGCGCCAGGGCTTCAGTGTTGCTGCCCTCCTTTCCCCCACTATATATAGGGCCAAGGGAGAGGGGGGCGCACCCTTGGCCCTTCCTCCAAGGAAGGGTGCGGCCAGGGAGGAGTCCCTCCTCCCCAAGGCACCTAGGAGGTGCCTTCCCCCTTTAGGACTCTTCCTTTCCCTCTTCTCTTGGCGCATGGGCCTCTTGGGGCTGGTGCCCTTGGCCCATATAGGCCAAGGCGCACCCCCTACAGCCCATGTGGCCCCCCGGGGCAGGTGGCCCCACCCGGTGGACCCCCCGGACCCTTCCGGTGGTCCCGGTACAATACCGGTGACCCCGAAACTTGTCCCGATGGCCGAAATAGCACTTCCTATATATAATTCTTTACCTCCGGACCATTCCGGAACTCCTCGTGACGTCCGGGATCTCATCCGGGACTCCGAACAACTTTCGGGTTACCGCATACTAATATCTCTATAACCCTAGCGTCACCAAACCTTAAGTGTGTAGACCCTACGGGTTCGGGAGACATGCAGACTTGACCGAGATGACTCTCCGGTCAATAACCAACAGCGGGATCTGGATACCCATGTTGGCTCCCACATGTTCCACGATGATCTCATCGGATGAACCACGATGTCAAGGACTTAATCAATCCCGTATACAATTCCCTTTGTCTATCGGTACGATACTTGCCCGAGATTCGATCGTCGGTATCCCGATACCTTGTTCAATCTCGTTACCGGCAAGTCTCTTTACTCGTTCCATAACACATCATCCCGTGATCAACTCCTTGATCACATTGTGCACATTATGATGATGTCCTACCGAGTGGGCCCAGAGATACCTCTCCATCACATGGAGTGACAAATCCCAGTCTCGATTCGTGTCAACCCAACAGACACTTTTGGAGATACCTGTAGTGTACCTTTATAGCCACCCAGTTACGTTGTGACGTTTGGCACACCCAAAGCACTCCTACGGTATCCGGGAGTTGCGCAATCTCATGGCCTAAGGAAATGATACTTGACATTAGAAAAGCTTTAGCATACGAACTACATGATCTTGTGCTAGGCTTAGGATTGGGTCTTGTCCATCACATCATTCTCCTAATGATGTGATCCCGTTATCAACGACATCTAATGTCCATGGTCAGGAAACCGTAACCATCTATTGATCAACGAGCTAGTCAACTAGAGGCTTACTAGGGACATGGTATTGTCTATGTATCCACACATGTATTTGAGTTTCCTATCAATACAATTCTAGCATGGATAATAAACGATTATCATGAACAAGGAAATATAATAATTATCAATTTATTATTGCCTCTAGGGCATATTTCCAACAGTCTCCCACTTGCACTAGAGTCAATAATCCAGTTCACATCGCTATGTGACTAACACTCAAGGTCACATCCCCATGTGACTAACACCCAAAGGGTTTACTAGAGTCAATAATCTAGTTCACATTACCATGTGATTAACACTCGATGAGTTCTGGTTTTGATCATGTTATGCTTGTGAGAGATGTTATAGTCAACGGGTCTGAATCTTTCAGATCCGTATGTGCTTCGCAAATTTCTATGTCATCTTGTAGATGCAACTACTACGCTACATTTGGAGCTATTCCAAATAACTGTTCTACTATACGAGTCTAGTTTACTACTCAGAATAATCTGGATTAGTGTCAAAGTTTGCATCGGCGTAACCTTTTACGACGAACTCTTTAACCACCTCCATAATCGAGAAACATATCCTTATTCCTCTAAGGATAATTTAGACCGCTATCTGGTGATCTACTCCTAGATCACCTTTGTACCCTCTTGCCAAATATGTGGCAAGGAACACATCAGGTGTGGTACTTAGCATGGCATACCGTATGGAGCCTATGACAAAAGCATAGGGGACGACCTTCGTCCTTCCTCTTTCTTCTGCCGTGGTCGAGCTTTAAGTCTTAACTTCATACCTTACAACTCAGGCAAGAACTCCTTCTTTGGCTGATCCATCTTGAACACCTTCAAGATCATGTCAAGGTATGTGCTCATTTGAAAGTACCATTAAGCGTTTTGATCTATCCTTATAGATCTTGATGCTCAATGTTCAAGTAGCTTAATCCAGGCTTTCCATTGAAAAACACTTTCCAAATAACCCTATATGCTTTCCAAAATTCTATGTCATTTCTGATTAACAACATGTCAACAACATATATTCATCAGAAATTCTATAGTGCTCCCACTCACTTCTTTGGAAATACAAGTTTCTCATAAACTTTGTATACACCCAAAACTTTGATCATCTTATCAAAGCATACATTCCAACTCCGAGATGCTTACTCCAGTCCTTAGAAGGATTGCTGGAGCTTTGCATACTTATTAGCATCTTTCAGGATTAACAAAACCTTCCAGTTGTATCACATACAACCTTTCCTTAGGAAAATCGTCGAGGAAACAATGTTTTGACATCCTATCTGCAAGATTTCATAAATAATGCAGTAATCGCTAATATAATTCCAACAGACTCTTAGCATCGCTACGAGTGAGAAAGTCTCATCGTAGTCAACTCTTTGAACTTCTCGGAAAACATCTTAACGACAAGTCGAGCTTTCTTAATGGTGATACTTACCATCATTGTCAGTCTTCCTTTTAAAATCCATATGTACCTAACAGCCTTACGACCATCAAGTAGTTCTTCCAAAGTCTACACTTTGTTTTCATACATGGATCCTTTCTCGGATTTTATGGCCTCGAGCCATTTATCAGAATTTAGGCCCACCATTGCTTCTCCATAGCTCGTAGGTTCATTGTTGTCTAGCAACATGACTTCCAAGACAGGATTACGTACCACTAAGAAGTAGTACGCATCCTTGTCATCCCACGAGGTTTGGTAGTGACTTGATCTGAAGTTTCATGATCACTATCATAAGCTTCCACTTCAATTGATGTAGGTGCCACAGGAACAACTCCCTGTGCTCTGCCACACACTAGTTGAAGAGACGGTTCAATAACCTCATCAAGTCTCCACCATCCTCCCACTCAATTCTTTCGAGAGAAACTTTTCCTCGAGAAAGGACCCGATTCCAGAAACAATCCCTTATTGCTTTCGGATCTGAGACAGGAGGTATACCAACTGTTTTGGGTGTCCTATGAAGATGCATTTATCCGCTTTGGGTTCGAGCTTATCAGCCTGAAACTTTTTCACATAAGCGTCGCAGCCCCAAACTTTTAAGAAATGACAGCTTAGGTTTCCCTAAACCATAATTCATACGGTGTCATCTCATCGGAATTACGTGGTGCCCCTTTTAAAGTGAATGTGGTTTTCTCTAATGCCTAACCCATAAAGTATTGTGGTAATTCGATAAGAGACATCATGGTATGTATCATATCCAATAGGGTGCAGTTATGATGTTTGGACACACCATCACACTATGGTGTTCCAGGCTGTATTACTTGTGAAACAATTTCCACAATGTCTTAATTCTGTGCCAAACTCGTAATTCAGATATTCATCTCTATGATCATATCATAGATCTTTTATCCTCTTGTCACGACGATCTTTCAACTTCACCCTGAAATTACTTGAACCTTTCAATAATTTAGACTCGTGATTCATCAAGTAAATATACTCAACATCTACTCAAATCATCTGTGAAGTAAGAACATAACGATATCCACTACATGCCTCAGCACTCATTGGACTGCACACATCAAAATGTATTACTTCCAACAAGTTGCTTTCTAGTTCCATTTTACTGAAAACGAGGCTTTCAGTCATCTTGCCCATGTGGTATGATTTGCATGTCTCAAGTGATTCAAAATCAAGTGAGTCCAAACGATCCATCTGTATAGAGTTTCCTCATGCACATCTACCAACAAACATGGTTCGCATGTCTCAATCCTTTCAAAAATGAGTGAGTCCAAAGATCCATCAACATTCAGCTTCTTCATGCGTTTTATACCGATATGACTTAAGTGGCAGTGCCACAAGTAGGTGGTACTATCATTACTATCTTATATCTTTTGGCATGAACATGTGTATCACTATGATCGAGATTCAATGAACCATTCATTTTAGGTGCAAGACCATTGAAGGTATTATTCAAATAAACAGAGTAATCGTTATTCTCCTTAAATGAATAACCGTATTGCGATAGACATAATCCAATCATGTCTATGCTCAACGCAAACACCAATCTCGATGGTAGAGGGAGCGTGCGATGCTTGATCATATGAACATTGGAAACACTTCCAACACATATCGTCAGCTCACCTTTAGCTAGTCTCCGTTTATTCTGTAGCTTTTTTTTCGAGTTACTAACACTTAGCAACCGAACCGGTATCTAATACCCTGGTGCTACTAGGAGTACTAGTAAAGTACACATTAACATAATACATCCAATATACTTCTATCAACCTTGCCAGCCTTCTTATCTACCAAGTATCTAGGGTAATTCTGCTCCAGTGGCTATTCCCTTTATTACAGAAGCACTTAGTCTCGGGTTTGGGTTCAACCTTGGGTTTCTTTGATAGAGCAGCAGCTGAATTGCCGTTTTATGAAGTATCCCTTCGTGCCCTTGCCCTTCTTGAAACTAGTGGTTTCACCAACCATCAACAATTGATGCTCCTTCTTGATCTCTACTTTTGTGGTGTCAAACAACGCGAATATCTCAAGGATCATCATATATGTCCCTGATATATTATAGTTCATCACGAAGCTCTAGCAGCTTGGTGGTAATGACTTTGGAGAAACATCACTATCTCATCTGGAAGATCAACTCCCACTGGATTCAAATGATTGTTGTACTCAGACAATCTGAGCACAAGCTCAACAATTGAGCTTTTCTCCTTAGTTTGTAGGCTAAGAAAATCGTCGGAGGTCTTATACCTCTTGACGTGGGCACGAGCCTGAAATCCCAATTTCAGCCCTCGAAACATCTCATATGTTTTGCGACATTTCAAAACCGTCTTCGGTGCCTCAATTCTAAACCGTTTAACTGAACTATCACGTAGTTATCAAAATGTGTATGTCAGATGTTCGCAACATCCATAGACGACGTTCGAGGTTCAGCACACTGAGCGGTGCATTAAGGACATAAGCCTTCTATGAAGCAATGAGGACAAACCTCAGTTTACGGACCTAGTCCGCATAATTGCTACTATCAACTTTCAACTAAATTTTCTCTAGGAGCATATCTAAACAGTAGAACTGAAGCGCGAGCTACAACATAATTTGCGAAGACCTTTTGACTATGTTTAGGATAATTAAGTTCATCTTATGAACTCCCACTTAGATAGACATCCCTCTAGTCATCTAAGTGATTACATGATCCGAGTCAACTAGGCCGTGTCCGATCATCACGTGAGACGGACTAGTCATCATCGGTGAACATCTTCATGTTGATCGCATCTACCATACAACTCATGCTCGACCTTTCGGTCTCTTGTGTTCCGAGGCCATGTCTGTACATGCTAGGCTCGTCAAGTCAACCTAAGTGTTTCGCGTGTGTAAATCTGTCTTACACCCGTTGTATGTGAACGTTAGAATCTAACACCCGATCATCACGTGGTGCTTCGAAACAACGAACTGTCGCAACAGTGCACAGTTAGGGGGAACACTTTCTTGAAATTATTATGAGGGATCATCTTATTTACTACCGTCGTTCTAAGTAAACAAGATGCATAAACATGATAAACATCACATGCAATCAAATAGTGACATGATATGGCCATCATCACTTTGCTCCTCTTGATCTCCATCTTCGGGGCTCCATGATCATCATCGTCACCAGCATGACACCATGATCTCCATCATCATGATCTCTATGATCGTGTCTTCATGAAGTTGTCTCGTCAACTATTACTTCTACTACTACAGCTAACGGTTAGCAATAAAGTAAAGTAATTACATGACGTTTATGTTGACACGCAGGTCATAAATAAATTAAGACAACTCCTATGGCTCCTGCCGGTTGTCATACTCATTGACATGCAAGTCGTGATTCCTATTACAAGAACATGATCAATCTCATACATCACATATATCATTCATCACATCCTTTTGGCCATATCACATCACATAGCATACCCTGCAAAAACAAGTTAGACGTCCTCTAATTGTTGTTTGCATGTTTTACGTGGCTGCTATGGGTTTCTAGCAAGAATGTTTCTTACCTACGCAAAACCACAACGTGATATGCCAATTGCTATTTACCCTTCATAAGGACCATTTTCATCGAATCCGATCCGACTAAAGTGGGAGAGACAGACACCCGCTAGCCACCTTATGCAACTAGTGCATGTCTGTCGGTGGAACCAGTCTCACGTAAGAGTACGTGTAAGGTTGGTCCGGGCCGCTTCATCCCACAATGCCGCCGAATAAAGATTGGACTAGTAACGGTGAGCATATTGAACAAAATCAACGCCCACAACTACTTTGTGTTCTACTCGTGCATAGAAACTACGCATAGACCTAGCTCATGATGCCACTATTGGGGAACGTAGCATAAATTCAAAATTTTCCTACGTGTCACCAAGATCTATCTATGGAGTCATCTAGCAACGAGGGAGGAGTGGATCTACATACCCTTGTAGATCGCGCGCGGAAGTGTTCAAGAGAACAGGGTTGATGGAGTAGTACTCGTCGTGATCCAAATCACCGATGATCCTAGCGCCGAACGGACGGCACCTCCGCGTTCAACACACGTACGGAGCAGCGACGTCTCTTCCTTCTTGATCCAGCAAGGGGGGACGAGAGGTTGATGGAGATCCAGCAGCACGACGACGTGGTGGTGGAAGTAGCGGGATTCCAACAGGGCTTCGCTAAGCGCTGCGGGAGGAGGGAGATGTGTCATGGGAGGGAGAGGGAGGCGCCAGGGCTTCGGTGTTGCTGCCCTCCTTTCCCCCACTATATATAGGGCCAAGGGAGAGGGGGGGCGCAGCCTTGGCCCTTCCTCCAAGGAAGGGTGCGGCCAGGGAGGAGTCCCTCCTTCCCAAGGCACCTAGGAGGTGCCTTCCCCCTTTAGGACTCTTCCTTTCCCTCTTCTCTTGGCGCATGGGCCTCTTGGGGCTGGTTCCCTTGGCCCATATAGGCCAAGGCGCACCCCCTACAGCCCATGTGGCCCCCCGGGGCAGGGGGCCTCACCCGGTGGACCCCCGGGACCCTTCCGGTGGTCCCGGTACAATACCGGTGACCCCGAAACTTGTCCCGATGGCCGAAATAGCACTTTCTATATATAATTCTTTACCTCCGGACCATTCCGGAACTCCTCGTGACGTTCGGGGTCTCATCCGGGACCCCGAACAACTTTCGGGTTACCGCATACTAATATCTCTATAACCCTAGCGTCACCGAACCTTAAGTGTGTAGACCCTACGGGTTCGGGAGACATGCAGACATGACCGAGATGACTGTCCGGTCAATAACCAACAGCGGGATCTGTATACCCATGTTGGCTCCCACATGTTCCACGATGATCTCATCGGATGAACCATGATGTCAAGGACTTAATCAATCTCGTATACAATTCCCTTTGTCTATCGGTACAATACTTGCCCGAGATTCGATCGTCGGTATCCCGATACCTTGTTCAATCTCGTTACCGGCAAGTCTCTTTACTCGTTCCGTAACACATCATCCCGTGATCAACTCCTTGATCACATTGTGCACATTATGATGATGTCCTACCGAGTGGGCCCAGAGATACCTCTCCGTCACATGGAGTGACAAATCCCAGTCTCGATTCGTGCCAACCGAACAGACACTTTTGGAGATACCTGTAGTGTACCTTTATAGCCACCCAGTTACGTTGTGACGTTTGGCACACCCAAAGCACTCCTACGGTATCCGGGAGTTGCGCAATCTCATGGTCTAAGGAAATGATACTTGACATTAGAAAAGCTTTAGCATACGAACTACATGATCTTGTGCTAGGCGTAGGATTGGGTCTTGTCCATCACATCATTATCCTAATGATGTGATCCCGTTATCAACGACATCCAATGTCCATGGTCAGGAAACCGTAACCATCTATTGATCAACGAGCTAGTCAACTAGAGGCTTACTAGGGACATGGTGTTGTCTATGTATCCACACATGTATTTGAGTTTCCTATCAATACAATTCTAGCATGGATAATAAACGATTATCATGAACAAGGAAATATAATAATAATCAATTTATTATTGCCTCTAGGGCATATTTCCAACAAAGTTAAGTAAACAACCACGCATACACTGATTGTCTTTCAGATTTCGACATCATTCCTAAGTTCATGGCTTTCTTAATATGTAGCAATCACTGGATACTGGTATTCATTGTTTCAAATAAGAACACAGTTTAGTACATCGATTCTCTCAGAGAGCCAACAAACGCTCATGTGTTGAATTCTATGATGTTGAAATTAATTTACATTCATATCTGGTTCAATAATTGATGTTGTCAAAATTCATCATCATTTGCAGTGTGCTCACATTGTGGGAAACTAAAACAGGGAACCTGTTCAGGAGGAAACTATCTTTGCAGCACGAAATCGTTTCTCCGGTAACACACCGAAATCCATTATTTTCAGAAAATTTATCCAATAGTCTGCAAATACCTTTCCTTGCGCCAGTCAAATGTTCAAGCTTAGAAATAAACCTCTTTCTATTTTGTCTAGAGAAAAATAATGCAT
Source organism: Triticum urartu (assembly GCF_056163025.1). Taxonomy (NCBI): domain Eukaryota; kingdom Viridiplantae; phylum Streptophyta; class Magnoliopsida; order Poales; family Poaceae; genus Triticum; species Triticum urartu. Next base: position 7,370,209 of record NC_141876.1, on the reverse strand, counting down.
CTAGCACCGGTTAGGTTGTTCCTAACAGGAAAAATGCATGACTAATTTTGTACAAAAAAATTCAATGTCCTCAGCAAGAAGCAGGGACCAACCTTTGTGGATACTATGTTTGCAGACACATGATCTCCATCTGCAAATCTGCTAATAGTTGTGATGATCCTTGCAAATTAGTACCAGTAAGTATGTCTTAATTAATATCTTCTACTCCACTCTTATGGCACATTCTGATCTTAAAAATACTGTAGCTCATCTTAAAAACGAGGACCCCTGAACCACTCCCGGCTGGTGAATTGCTGATGGTTCAGATATTTATCAGCGACTTCTTCCTGGATCACTACATCAATCCCACTGGTGATATTGAAGATTTCAGCATGCGTTCTCCTGAAACATTGAGTAAGAGTTAGCCGCTAAACATATAACGCATGGATCCATTGTTTTCTATCTGATGAGGTATTCATATTTCGTACACTATGATTAATTATCTAATGCATATATGTGTGGACAAATCATTGGAATTTAGCTACCATATGTTCAATTGCAATTGTCGCAAAATCTGATGAATGTTCTTCATGTGGACAATATTTGTTCAATTGAATATTGTGGCGAATTTGCTTTTTGCGTGCCGATTCAAAATGAGATATTTTTTTTATTTATTGAATTGAATATTGTGGTGAATTTTCTTTTTGCGTGCCGATTCAAAATGGGATATTTTTTTAACCTGGTAATTGCTCCGCACATGGTTCAACTAAACTAGTGTGTGCGATCCACATCGGAAAGCATACGTCAATCGTATTGGAACCGTCGGTGATACACAGCAGATCTCAAACGATTCGTGGCGCTACTATGTGTGCATAGGTTCTCCGGAACGGTTTGTGATATCGCGTTATCGCACACGAGAACTGGGAGTAAGCCGTGCCCAATGCAAAATACAATCCCAGTTGTATTTATTTCAGGAAACGTGTGGGATCCCAAACGAAAAGCACACGTCACTCTTGCGGCAACCATCGGTGATACCTAACAAATCACAAACGGTCTGCAACACTTGTATGTGTGCGAAGGGGCTCCTGAACCGTTTGTGATAGAACATTGTCGCAGACGGTAATTGTTGGAAAACATGTGCGATGGAGTCTAGCATGGCAGACGGGTTACGTAGAAAACTCGTGTGCGATAGGGCACAAATCACACACAGTTCATATGCTGGCCCATGTGCCTTACATACTGTTTCCCAAACGGTTCGTTACGACAGACGGTATGGTTTCACTGCGTCATTAGAAACTCTTAATCACCGATACCACATGTGCAAAAGAATTTAGTGTGTGCTGCATCGCACACGGACACATTTTCGAAGGCCTCTGGTTCACTATTCCATATCCCCGACTGTTTCTGGGTCATGTGGGAAGGACCCCCTATCGCACACACTCACTTGGCGACGGTTCCGAAGCCGTCGCGGGAAGGGGTTAAAAACCGTTTGTTTAGGACAGACGCACACCAGTGTGTAGACATGACTGAGACTCATCTTCGGTCAATAACCAATAGCGGAACTTGGATGCTCATATTGGTTCCGACATATTCTACGAAGATCTTTATCGGTCAAACCGTATAACAACGTACGTTGTTCCCTTTGTCATCGGTATGTTACTTGCCCGAGATTCGATCGTCGGTATCTGTAACATCCCAATTTTCCTAAATTAGGATGTTAATAGATCATTCATATGCATATCATATTTTTATTTCATTATTTGCTTTTTCAGAATATTCAAATCATTGTGCAAAAAAGGCAATTTATTTGGAGTGGAGATAACATGACTTCTCCCCTATTTTAAAAATGTTCATAATGTGCACAATATTATTTCCAGTTCATATGATATGTTCTGGTAATTTTTGCAATCTTCAAAATATTTTATTTTTGGTTTTTATTGCTATTTGAGTGGCCTATTTCATTAAAATTATTTTACAAAAATTGCATTATTGTTGGAACTAGTGTTCCTGTAGTTTATAGCTGTAGAGCTATTTTTACTGTGTGTCTAGGTATTTTTATTTAGAATTTATACTGTGTATTTTATTTTATTTATTTTGTGTTCTGCTGTTGTTTTAAAAAAAATAGCGCAGCGCCGCAGCGCTGCAGCCAGCCAGCCCGGTCGCACACCGCGGCCCAGCCAACCGCCAGCCCCGCAGCCCGCTCGCTCGCAGTCGCGAAGCGGTACGCACAGCCGCACCGCATCGCCCGAACCGCACCCGCACCGCTACGGCCCACCTTCCTCATGAAGCGGTACGCGCCGCCGCACCGCTCACCCGACCTGCACCGCGCCCCTGCTCGTCTCCTTCCCCGAGCCGGACTGGAGCGCACCGTACACACGACCGAGGCCGGGCCGGATCGACCCGATGCCCTGGTCCACCCCGAGCACCCTGGAGACGCCACGCGTGAGCTAAACCCTAGGGGAACCCGACCGCAGCCTCCCCTCATCCTCCTTCGACGACACGAAGCCGCTGGAGCGTTTTGGGTCTCACACCGGAGCTCCGCTGTCCGCCGTCTTTGCCGGAGGATTCCACCGCCGTAAGGACACCACCAGCCACACCGTTCACTCCCCTCGACCCTCCTCTCAATGCCGCACCTTCCTGACATTCTTGCTTGGACGAAAATGCAGCAGCGCGAGTGGGACGAGCTTGACCGCCGCCGCCGGAGTTGCCGCGTTCAAGTCTTCACCACCGCCGACACAGTCCACCTTGCCGCCGTCCGATACCACCACCGCCTCTGCCACACACCTCCGCACCCGTCCGTCACCTCTCCTTCGCCGGAGACCCACCGGAGGAGCGCCGCCGCCAACGCCCGAGACCACCGTCGTTTTCCTCTATTTTTCTGGTGAGCACACGCGCCCGGACAATCAAGTACTGCCACGTGGCACTTCGCTACAGGACACGCACATGAGTTGCTGCAGTAACGCGTGAACTGTGCAGGAGATTTCTGTTTTCTTTTGTTTTATTTTCAGATTTCAACTCTAACTTCAACTAGCTATATCTTTTGGTTTATAGCTCCAATTTAGGTAATTCTTTTTCCTATGATCTCACAAAAATCAGCACATTATCACAGTACCAACTTTGCACATGTTTGCTCTGTTTAAATTTGAATTCGTTTGAATTTGAATTAAACCTTCCGGATGCCATAACTCTCAAACCGTTTATCGGAATCGAGTGAATCTTTTTGCGTTGTGACCGTAGTGCATTTTAGGTGCTGTTAAGCTGCTGTTATTGAGTTTTTAAAATGTTTTTCTTGCTATTGGTTTTGTTTTGGTTCTTTTCGTGTTCCAGTGATTGATTTGTTGAATTGTGTGAAACGTGTAGATTGTCCGGAGTGCGACGCGAGCTATTGTCAGGAGTGTGACTTTCTGAACCAGAACCAAGGCAAGTTACATGTTGATCATCCTTTACCTATTGTTTTCTATGCATGTAGTTATATCACACTATGAAAATATGCATGTATAGGAATACTATATTATTTTTGCTACGCTGATGAGCTATCTTCCCGTCTTTGCAAATCGTGGTAGTGGTAGGTTGCTATGCTTTGTAGACGGGGGTGGTTCGTGTATTCATTGAGTTTATATGAGGATTATATATATTTAACAAATTGAGTAGTAACTCAGGATTTAACTCACCTCTGGGCGGAAGTGGTATTGCTTGGTGTTGAGGGAAGGCATCATGGGGTCTTGCACCTTTTCTAAGACCATGCGCTCATGAGAGTGCACCCTAAGTGGAATGCCGCCCAGGTTCAAAAAGATCAGACAGACTTAGTGACTAGTAGCTTCCATGTGCGGCCACTAGCTATATGGGTGTAACATCCCAAATTTTCAATTTGGAATGTTATACCTTAGGTCATCATGCATATCATATTTTATTTTGCTTTGGTTTTAATCCTAGAAAATCCTAAGCAACTCAAGGACCCACGGAGAGAGTTGGGGATTTCGTTATTTACATATTTGAGTTTTCTCAAATTATGTAAACAGGATCATTTGATTTTATTTATTTTATCATCAATTATTTCTATTACAAAAATATGATAGAGGGAGTAAAATGACTTTCCCAAAATATAGAAATATTGAGGATTTAATAAAAAAATCAAATAAGATTTAATTCGGAGTTTTTCGGTATTTTTATTTGAATTTAGGAAAAATGCGCGTTTTTCAAAGTTGTAGTTTGGGCCCAGATAAATGTTCACTTTATCGGGCTTGATTTTAGAAACCCGGGAAAATTTATTTCGTGATTTTTGGAGTCCGTTTAGTATTTCTTTTTATTTTTCTTCCGAGCGGATTTAAAAAAAAACAGGAACCGACTCCGGGCCGTAACCGGCCAGGAAACCTCCGCCCGGGGCCTTTATAAAGCGCCCGAGCCGGCCCGAGAGAGAGAGAGGCCCGCCGCCAGCCAAACCCTAACCCTAGCCGCCGCCCCGCCGCCGCTGCCGCCGCCCCGCCGCCGCTGGAGCCGCGCGCCTTTTGAGGTTCGCCGCCGCATCGTTTTCCGTGCAGTTTTTTTTTGAAAAAAAAATTTCTATTCGTCGTTTTTCTTTTTCGTCGGATTTTTCGTGGTTATTTTCTGATCGCGATTTCTGATCCGATTTTCGTTTTAGTATAACTTTTCGCTCGTTTATCGGAATCAGGCGATTCAAGCGCCTGGAGTTTCGTCTCGAAACCCTCTTTCCGAATTATCAACTTAAACAAGTGCTAAGTTGGCAAAGATATACATGACCAGGATCGTATGTTTGCATGGAGTTCCGAGGAGCATCGTATCAGATAGAGGAACCCAGTTTACATCAAAGTTCTGGAAGCAGTTGCATGAGACTTTGGGTACCAGGTTAGAATTTAGTACAGCTTTTCACCCGCAGACAGATGGACAGACCGAGAGAGTCAGTCAGATTTTGGAGGATATGCTGAGAGCTTGTGCGCTGGATTATGGATCTAGCTGGGACGATAATTTGCCATATGCAGAGTTTTCTTACAATAATAGCTATCAGACCAGTTTGAAGATGGCACCTTTCGAAGGTTTGTACGGAAGGAGGTGCAGGACACCGTTGTCATGGGACGAAGTTGGAGACCGCCAGTTGTTTGGACCAGATCTGATTAAGGAGTCTGAACAGAAGGTGAAGTTGATTCGCGATAGGCTCAAGGTAGCCCAGTCCAGGCAGAAGAGCTACGCAGATTCTAAACGTAAGGAGACAATTTACAAAGTCGGAGATAGAGCTTATCTTCGAGTATCCCCACTTCGAGGGATTAAGCATTTTGGAGTTAAGGGGAAGTTAGCGCCACGATTTGTAGGACCATATCGAGTTTTGGAGCGTATGGGAGAAGTGGCCTACAAGTTGGAATTGCCAGAAGGATTGGCCAGAGTGCATGATGTTTTTCATGTTTCCCAGTTGAAGAAGTGTCACGTGGAGATGGCTGACATACCTTTGAGAGACACAGTGCCATTGGAAGCAATTCAGTTGGATAACAATTTGACCTATGAGGAGAAACCAGTCAAGATTCTCGAGTTTGCCAGCCGAGTTACTCGCAGCAAGGTTATCAAGTTTTGCAAAGTTCAGTGGAGCCACCACACGGAGGATGAAGCCACTTGCGAGCGAGAGGAAGATTTGCTCAAGGACCACCCTCACCTATTTTCTAGCCAACCCGAATCTCGAGGGCGAGATTCATCTTAAGGGGGGTAGGTTTGTAACATCCCAAAATTTCAATTTGGAATGTTATACATTAGGTCATCATGCATATCATATTTTATTTTGCTTTGGTTTTAACCCTAGAAAATCCTAAGCAACTCAAGGACCCACGGAGATAGTTGGGGATTTCGTTATTTACATATTTGAGTTTTCTCAAATTATGTAAACAGGATCATTTGATTTTATTTATTTTATCATCAATTATTTCTATTACAAAAATATGAGAGAGGGAATAAAATGACTTTCCCAAAATATAGAAATATTGAGGATTTAATAAAAAAATCAAATAAGATCTATTTCAGAGTTTTTCGGTATTTTCATTTGAATTTAGGAAAAATGCGCGTTTTTCAAATTTGTAATTTGGGCCCAGATAAATGTTCACATTATCGGGCTTGATTTTAGAAACCCGGCAAAATTTATTTCGTGATTTTTGGAGTCCGTTTAGTATTTCTTTTTATTTTTCTTCCGAGTGGATTTAAAAAAAAACTCGAACCGACTCCGGGCCGTAACCGGCCAGGAAACCTCCGCCCGGGGCCTTTATAAAGCGCCCGAGCCGGCCCGAGAGAGAGAGAGAGGCCCGCCGCCAGCCAAACCCTAACCCTAGCCGCCGCCGCCGCCCCGCCGCCGCCGCCGCCACCGGAGCCGCGCACCTTTCGAGGTTCGCCGCCGCCTCGTTTTCCGTGCAGTTTTTTTTGAAAAAAAAAATTCTGTTCTTCGTTTTTCTTTTTCGTCGGATTTTTCGCGGTTATTTTTTGATCGCGATTTCTGATCCGATTTTCGTTTTAGTATAACTTTTCGCTCGTTTATCGGAATCAGGCGATTCAAGCGCCTGGAGTTTCGTCTCGAAACCCTCTTTCCGAATAATCAACTTAAACAAGTTTTTGCTACTATAAAATTTTCCCTAGATCCAGATTGCTAGAACGAAATTGTTTTCTTTCGCCATTTGATTTCTTTTGCTTCGTTCGATTTGATTCTTTTTGCCAACCGGAGTTCTTAAGTTGAACCTTCTGGTTAGATCTTCTATTTGAGTTTTACCTGTGCATTAGATGAGTACTTATTGTATGCTTGTTGTTTGTCTGTGATAGAATACCCGGAGTGCGCCGCCTGTTACTTTGAATCTCTAGGTTACGTGGATCATCAGCAAGGCAAGTAGCACTTTGATCATACCTTTTCTACAACCCAGTTTTATTGCATTAGATCAACCCTCACACATTGCATGATTAGGATCTAATTAAATTGTGGGATGGGAAGTAGATGAGGTAGTACCTATTACCTATTTATTATCAAACCTTTGGGAGTTACTTCTACGTTTGCTTATTATGCCATGCTATGCTAGTAGACGTGGATTGGGTGAGTGATATCCATGACAGATGTGAGATTTTATAATTAAAGGTTTATCTAAGGTGGCAACATAACACACATCTGGGTGGATTGAGGCACCTGGGGTATCCAGGACTTGCCTGTTTTTTTTGGACCGCCACCCAGGCTCAAAGGGATCATGAGATTATTCATACTAGAAACTTCCGTGTGCAGCCACAAGCCATTATGGGCTCTGGCATAGTTGACTAAGTTGTGCGAACTCTTACAGTGGTAGACTAGCAGATGTAGGGGATGTAGGTGGTACGGTCTATCATGTCGTAAGGTGCTAGCGCTTCTGAAAGACTATGTCTCGGTCATCCGTTTCTCAAACACCCTGTAGTGCGAGAAACCAAACGGAGGCGATCGAGTCTTGTGGAGAAAAGTGCGCAAACCTCTGCAGAGTGTAACAAACTAATCATGGTTAGCCGTGTCCCCGATTATGGACATCTTGAGTATCTGGTACCTGGATTATCATGTGAATCTCAACATGTTACTCTAAACTAATTTTGATGGGTTTTATGATGATACTTAATTGGGATTGAGAATGCTGTCAACCATTCTCAATGTTTAACAACCACCATGGTAGTAATTAATTTTATTCCTTTGAAGTAGGGAAAAATTGGCTTTACGCAAAAAAACTGTAACCATAGAGCTTTCCGCCAGCCAAATATGCATATAGTATAGATGTTGCATTCCATTACTCTCTATGTGTTACCTTGCCAGCATATTCCATGTGCTGACCCGTTTCGGGCTGCAACGTTAATGTTGCAGACTTTTCAGACGACGATTGAAGAGTTTTAGGTCGTGGTTCTATACTCAGTGATGCCGTTGGAGTTGATGGACTCACTTATCTTCCAAGCCTTCCGCTGTTATCGTTAATAGATGGCCTTAAGCCATATTTATTGTAATAAGTTCTCTTTTGAGACACTCGATGTAATAAGTGTGTGATTGCTACTCTGCTATAAATCCTCTGAGTATTGTGTGGTGTCAGCATTACTGATCTAGGGATGACAGCGGAGCACAGAGATCAGACTGTTTGAGGTCTGGTCGCTACAATGGGCTCTGGCTTAGTTGATCAGTTGTTGGAACCCTTGCCCAGACAGTGTCGACAGATGTAGCATATGTAGGTGGGATGTGGCCGTCAGGTGGTTAAGGGAACCTCTTCTGAAAGACTTCATCTCAATCTTCGGATTGGGTCCAGTGGGTAAAGCGTACAAAACTCTGCAGAGTATTAAAACTAATCATGATTAGCCGTGCCCCCGGTTATGGGTAAATTTGAGCCACTATGCCATTACAGTTGTTGGATGATCTTGACAGATGTGACACTTATAAATTTGTTGGGCAACTTAATAAAAGGGTAGGTTGGAGTTGATTTTGCCAACTCAACCTTGTGCATTTAATTGTAGTAATAAAAGAACTAAATAAAAATTTGACTATTAGGTAGTTATGAGGACAAAATCAGCTTTCCGCAAAATAAACCCCCAAGCCTTCCTTTGTTGTACTATGCATATACATGTAGTCTGCTTTATTATTACTCCTGTGTAACTTGCCAATACATTCAAAGTATTGACCTATATGGCTGCAACGTCTCATGTTGCAGGATATTCTGACGAAGACACTAGTAGAAAAAGGGTCAAACGTGAAGCACATTAGTGTCGGTTTGAATTTGAGCTGGCACTAATGGTACCATTAGTGCCGGTTCGAACGGCTATGCATCAATGCCGGTTCATGTTGAACCTTTAGTACCGGTTCGTGCCACGGACCGGTACTAAAGGGGTGATGGCAGGCTGGCGTCAGGCCGGGGCCCCACGATCACCTTTAGTACCGGTTCGTGTCACAAACCGGTACCAAAGGGCTATCCTTTAGTACCGGTTTGTGCCACGAACCGGTACTAAAGGGGTCTGACCTATAGTACCAGTTTGTGACACAAACCGACACTATAGGGCAATTTTCAAACTCTACCCCCCCAAGTGTGTCGCCATTTTAGTTCTGAAAAAATCAAAAGAAAATGATAAAAACTTCAAAAAATAAAATCCTTCGAGAGGTAGTTATATTACTACATCTACTAGTTAGGAAAATTTGAAAACTTAAATTTGGACATGTTCTACAAAAAGTGTAGGGAAAATGTAAAACTGCTATAACTTTTGCATACGATGTCGGAAAAAAACGTATAATATATCAAAAAATTCAGCACGAAAATCCGCATCCGATGGAGACCGCCTACGGCCTGTTTGCAATTTTTTAGAATCCTCAAATTCCAAAAGGAAGAAAAGATATGGTCAAATTTCAGTTTTTTTTAAATGTTTTTGGTAAATTTGGTCAAACTACTTATTCAAGAAGTATTAATGTTACTACATAATTATTCAAGAATATTAGTGTTAATAAATAATTATTTCATTTTTTTGAATTTTGGTCAAATCTGGTCAAACTATGGTCAAACTTATTCAAGAAATATTAGTGTTACTAAATAATTACTGTTTTTTAGAATAATAGTTTCAAACTCAAACAGTGAAATGTGTGAATTCATGCTCAAGCTAAACTCCTGAGGGTTAATAGGATTGACATCTTACTATTGTCAGGAAAACAACAAGTGCAGACTTGGAAACGAAGAAGAATAGAACCCGGAAGTTAAGCGTGCTTGGGCTGGAGTAGTGAGAGGGATGGGTGACCAGTCGGGAAGTTAGATGATTTGAAATGAGTGATCCACACTTGAGCAATTAAGAGAGGTGATTAGAGACTAAATCACCAAATAATTCAGAAAAATTAAAAATCGAAAAAAAATAATCAAAAAAAATTCCAAAATTTTCAAAAAAAATTCAAAAAAAAACCGGTTGGTAACACCAACTAGTACTAAAGGTCCCCCATACCAGGGCGCGAGCTCACGCCACATGGTGGCACTTTAGCGCCAGTTCGTGCCGAACCGGTACTAAAGGGGGGGGGGCTTTAGTGCCCACCCCCTAGTGCCGGTTATGGAACCGGCACTAAAGGCCCTTACGAACCAGCGCTAAAGCTCTGTTTTCTACTAGTGAGAGTAAGGTACCATTAGGGTCGCGAGTCTGCACTCAGCATCGTCAGTGGGCTATGATGGGATGGGTGACCAGTCGGGAAGTTAGATGATTTGAAATGAGTGATCCACACTTGAGCAATTAAGAGAGGTGATTAGAGACTAAATCACCAAATAATTCAGAAAAATTAAAAATCGAAAAAAAATAATCAAAAAAAATTCCAAAATTTTCAAAAAAAATTCAAAAAAAAACCGGTTGGTAACACCAACTAGTACTAAAGGTCCCCCATACCAGGGCGCGAGCTCACGCCACATGGTGGCACTTTAGCGCCAGTTCGTGCCGAACCGGTACTAAAGGGGGGGGGCTTTAGTGCCCACCCCCTAGTGCCGGTTATGGAACCGGCACTAAAGGCCCTTACGAACCAGCGCTAAAGCTCTGTTTTCTACTAGTGAGAGTAAGGTACCATTAGGGTCGCGAGTCTGCACTCAGCATCGTCAGTGGGCTATGATGGGACTCATCGTTATTTTCTGCTACTTTCTGCTGTTTGATTGAATAAAGCTAGCCAAGTGCTATGCAGATTGTTTTATTTTATATATTCTGGATCATACGATGTAATAAATGATGCACTTGCTATTCTAGTATTCATCTATACTGTGTGTGCTAGCGAGTTCGATCCAGGGACTAGCACGGTAAGCGCAGAGACTCAAATCCTTCGAGGTTTGGTCGTTACAGTATCTCAATACCTAGTTCAATCTCGTTACCGGCAAGTCTCTTTACTCGTTCCGTAATGCATCATCCCGTAACTAACTCATTAGTCACACTACTTGCAAGGCTTATAGTGATGTGCATCACCGAGAATGCCCAGAGATACCTCTCCGATACACAGAGTGACAAATCCTAATCTCGACCTATGCCAACCCAACAGAGACCTTCGGAGACACCTGTAGAGCATCTTTATAATCATCCAGTTACGTTGTGACGTTTGATAGCACACAAGTTGTTCCTCTGGTATTCGGGAGTTGCATAATCTCATAGTCAGAGGAACGTGTGTATAAGTCATGAAGAAAGCAATAGCAATAAACTAAAAGATCATAGTGCTAAGCTAACGAATGGGTCTTGTCCATCACATCATTCTCTAATAATGTGATCCCGTTGATCAAATGACAACACATGTCTATGGCTAGGAAAATTAACAATCTTTGATTAATGAGCTAGTCAAGTAGAGGCATAATAGGGACACTCTGTTTGTCTATGTATTCACACATGTATCAAGTTTCGGTTGATAGAATTCTAGCATGAATCATAAACATTTATCTTGATATAAGTAAATATAAATACCAACTTTATTATTGCCTTGATAACCCACAAGTATAGGGGATCGCAACAGTTTTCGAGGGTAGAGTATTCAACCCAAATTTATTGATTCGACACAAGGGGAGCCAAAGAATATTCTCAAGTATTAGTAGCTGAGTTTTCAATTCAACCACACCTGAAAACTTAATATCTGCAGCAAAGTATTTAGTAGCAAAGTAATATGATACTAATGGTAACGGTAGAAAAAGTAATATTTTTGGTGTTTTATAGTGATGATAACAATAGCAACGGAAAAGTAAATAAGCAAAGAACAATATATGGAAAGCTCGTAGGCAATGGATCGGTGATAGAGAATTATGCCGGATGCGGTTCATCATGTAACAGTCATAACCTAGGGTGACACAGAACTAGGTCCAGTTCATCAATGTAATGTAGGCATGTATTTCGAATATAGTCATACGTGCTTATGGAAAGAACTTGCATGACATCTTTTGTCCTACCCTCCCATGGCAGCGGGGTCCTATTGGAAACTAAGGGATATTAAGGCCTCCTATTAATAGAGTACCAGACCAAAGCATTAACACATAGTGAATACATGAACTCCTTAAAATACGGTCATCACCGGGAGTGGTCCTGATTATTGTCACTTCTTGGTTGTCGGATCATAACACATAGTAGGTGACTATTGACTTGCAAGATAGGATCAAGAACTCTCATATATTGATGAAAACATAATAGGTTCAGATCTAAAATCATGGCACTCGGGCCCTAGTGACAAGCATTAAGCATAACAAATTCATAGCAACATCAATCTCAGAACATAGTGGATACTAGGGATCAAATCCTAACAAAACTAACTCGACTACATGATAAATCTCATCGAACCGATCACCGTCCAGCAAGCCTACGATGGAATTACTCACGCATGGCGGTGAGCATCATGAAATTGGTGATGGAGGAAGGTTGATGATGACGAACGCGACGGATTCCCCTCTCGGGAGCCCCGAACGGACTCCAGATCATCCCTCCCGAGAGAGTTTAGGGCTTGGCGGCGGCTCCGTATCGTAAATCGCAATGAATCCTTCTCTCTGGGTTTTTTTGTCCCCGAAAGGGAATATATGGAGTCCGGGTTGAGGTCGCTGGAGCGTCAGGGGGCCCATGAGGCAGGGGGCGCGCTAAGGGGGGTAGGGCGCGCCCCCACACTCATGGACAGGTGGAGGCCCCCTGACGGGATCTTCCTTCCAGTATTTTTTATATATTCCAAAATAATTCTTCGTTGATTTTCAGGTCATTCCGAGAACTTTTATTTCTGCGCAAAAATAACACCATGGCAATTCTGCTGAAAACAACATCAGTCCGGGTTAGTTCCATTCAAATCATGCATGTTAGAGTCCAATACAAGGGCAAAAGTGTTTGGAAAAGTAGATATGACGGAGACATATCAACTCCCCAAGCTTAAACCTTTGCTTGTCCTCAAGCAATTCAGTTGATAAACTGAAAGTGATAAAGAAAAACTTCTACAAACTCTATTTGCTCTTGTTGTTGTAAATATGTAAAGCCAGCATTCAAGTTATCAGCAAAGATTATGAACTAACCATATTCACAATTACATTTAGGTCTCATGTTTACTCATATCAATGGCATAATCAACTAGCGAACAATAATAATAAATCTCGGATGAGAACACTTTCTCAAAACAATCATGATATGATATAACAAGATGGTATCTCGCTAGCCCTTTCTGAGACCGCAAAACATAAATGCAGAGCACCTTTATAGATCAAGGACTAACTAGACTTTGTAATTCATGGTAAAAGAGATCCAGACAAGTCATACTCAGTGTAAACTAACAGTAATGAATGCAAATGACAGTGGTGCTTTCCAACTGGTGCTTTTTAATAAGAGGATGATGACTCAACATAAAAGTAAATGGATAAGCCCTTCGCAGAGGGAAGCATGGATTTGTAGAGGTGCCAGAGCTCGGTTTTGAAATAGATATGAATAATATTTTGAGCGGTATACTTTCATTGTCAACATAACAACCAAGAGTTCTCAATATCTTCCATGCTACACACATTATAGGCGGTTCCCAAATAGAATGGTAAATTTTATACTCCCTGATACGTCTCCGTCGTATCTACTTTTCCAAACATGTTTGCCCTTGTTTTGGACTCTAACTTACATGATTTGAATGGAACTAACCCGGACTGACGCTGTTTTCAGCAGAATTGATATGGTGTCATTTATGTGCAGAAACAAAAGTTCTCGGAATGACCTGAAACTTCACGGAACATCATTTCAGAAATAATAAAAAATCCTTTCAAAGGATGACGACCAGGGGGCCCACCACCTGTCCATGAGGGTGGGGGGCGCACCTGCCCCCCTAGGGCGCGCCCCCCCTACCTCGTGGGACCCCTGGAGCTCCTCCGACCTCAACTCCAACTCTATATATTTGCTTTCGGGGAGAAAAAAAAATCAGAGAGAAGGATTCATCATGTTTTACGATACAAAGCCGCCACCAAGCCCTAAAACCTCTCGGGAGGGCTGATCTGGAGTCTGTTCGGGGCTCCGGAGAGGGGAATCCGCCGCCGTCGTCATCATCAACCTTCCTCCATCACCAATTTCATGATGCTCACCACCGTGCGTGAGTAACTCCATCGTAGGCTTGCTGGACGGTGATGGGTTGGATGAGATTTATCATGTAATCGAGTTAGTATTGTTAGGGTTTGATCCCTAGTATCCTCTATGTTCTGAGATTGATGTTGCTTTGACTTTGCTATGCTTAATGCTTGTCACTAGGGCCCGAGTGCCATGATTTTAGAGCTGAACCTATTATGTTTTCATCAATATATGAGAGTTCTTGATCCTATCTTGCAAGTCTATAGTCACCTATTATGTGTTATGATCCATTAACCCCGAAGTGACAATAATCGAGATACTTACCGGTGATGACCGCAGTTTGAGGAGTGTTCATGTATTCACTATGTGTTAATGCTTTGGTCCGGTACTCTATTAAAAGGAGGCCTTAATATCCCTTAGTTTCCACTAGGACCCCGCTGCCACGGGAGTGTAGGACAAAAGATGTCATGCAAGTTCTTTTCCATAAGCACGTATGACTATATTCGGAATACATGCCTACATTACATTGATGAATTGGAGCTAGTTCTGTGTCACCCTAGGTTATGGCTGTTACATGATGAACCACATCCGGCATAATTCTCTATCACTGATCCATTGCCTACGAGCTTTACATATATTGTTCTTCTCTTATTTAGTTTTCCGTTGCTATTGCTATCATCACTACAAAATACCAAAAACATTACTTTTGCTACCGTTACCACTACTATCATATTACTTTGCTACTAAATACTTTGCTGCAGATATTAAGTTTCCAGGTGTGGTTGAATTGACAACTCAACTGCTAATACTTGAGAATATTCTTTGGCTCCCCTTGTGTCGAATCAATATATTTGGTTTGAATACTCTACCCTCGAAAACTGTTGCGATCCCCTATACTTGTAGGTTATCAAGACTATTTTATGGCGCCGTTGCCGAGGAGCATTGCTCTATTCTTTGAGTCACTTGGGATTTATATCTGCTTATCATTATGAAGAACTTGAGAGATCCAAAAACCAAGATTTATCCCTCAACTACGAGGGGAGGTAAGGAACTGCCATCTAGCTCTGCACTTGATTCACCTTCTATTTTTAGTAAGCTTGCGACACCTAAACCTGCTTCTGCTATTCGTTCTGATATGTCACATGTTATTGATGATGCCACTTCTGCTATGCATGATACTTATGATGAAACTACTTCTATGCTTGATACTACTGTGCCACTTGGTGAATTTCTTGATGAACAACTTGCTAGGGTTAGAGAGAATGAAAATATTGAATCTGATAATATTGATGAAAGTGATGATGAAGACTTGCCCATTATTCCTAAGGGTTATGTTTTTGATAAAGAAGCTTCTTTAGCTATTTTAGCTTGCAAAGATCGTTATGAACTTAAGAGGTTATTTGCTAAATGGAATAAGCAATCTCTAAATGCTAGGATGAAACCTGACCCTGCTTTTGCTACTTCACCTATCTTTGTTACTGATAAGGATTATGAATTCTCTGTTGATCCTGATATAATTACCCTGGTTGAATATGATCCTTTTCATGGCTATGAATCTGAAACTGTTGTGGCACATCTTACTAAATTAAATGATATAGCCACCCTGTTCACTAAGATGAGAGAACTCGCTACTTTTATATCCTTAAAATATTTCCGTTCTCGTTAAAGGGTGACGCTAAGATATGGTTTAATTCTCTTGATCCTGGTTGTGTGCGTAGTCCCCAGGATATGATTTATTACTTCTCTGCTAAATATTTCCCTGCTCATAAGAAACAAGCTGCGTTAAGGGATATATATAATTTTGTGGAACTTGAAGAAGAGAGTCTCCCACAAGCTTGGGGGAGGCTTCTCAAGTTACTTAATGCTTTGCCTGATCATCCTCTTAATAAAAATGAAATACTTGATATCTTTTATAATGGACTAACCGATGCTTCCAGAGATTACCTGGATAGTTGTGATGGTTCTGTTTTTAGGGAGAGAACACCGGATGAAGCTGAAATTCTATTGAATAATATGTTGACAAACGAAAATAATTGGACACTTCCTGAGCCAGTTCCTGAGCCTATTCCTAAACCAACTCCGAAGAAGAGAGGTGTTCTATTTCTCAGTCCTGAAGATATGCAAGAGGCAAAGAAATCTATGAAAGAAAAAGGTATTAAAGCTGAAGATGTTAAGAATTTACCTCCTATTGAAGAAATACATGGTCTTAATTTACTGCCTATTGAAGAAACATATGATCTTAATACTTCACCTATTGAAGAAACTCATGGTCTTGATAACCCGACACAGGTAGTAAAGGTAAATTCTCTCTATAGATATGATAAACCTGAAGTCCCATTTACTAAGTTTGCTAGCCCATGCTTAGATGAGTTTGATAAATTTATGGCTAAGCAAGAAGATTTTAATGCTTATTTGGTAGACAATTGAAATACAATTCAAATATGATTGAACACTTGGGTGATTATATGGCTAATGTTAAAGGTGAACTTAAACTTATTAGTAAACATGCTTCTATGGTTACCACTCAAGTAGAACAAGTACTTCAAGCTCAAAATGATTTGCTTAATGAATTGAATAGTAAGAATAATGATTATGCTATTAGAGTGGCTACTAGAACTGGTAGAATGACTCGGGAATCTTTGTATCCTGAAGGCCACCCTAAGAGAATTGAGCAAGATTCTCAGAGAAATAATGTAGATGCACCTAGTCCTTCTAATAGGAAGAAAAAGAAAAATGATAGGAGTATGCATGCTTCTAGTGAACCTATTGCTGAAACACCTGAGAATACAAATGATATTTCTATTTGTGATCCTGAAACACAATCTGGTAATGAACCTGAAACTAGTGATAATGTTAACGATAATGTTCATGATGATGCTCAACCTAGTAATGATAATGATGTAGAAATTGAACCTGTTGTTGATCTTGATAACACACAATCAAAGAATCAACGTTATGATAAGAAAGACTTTGTTGCTAGGAAACACAGTAAGGAAAGAGAGCCTTGAGTTCAGAAACCCATGCCTTTTCCTCCCAAACCATCCAAGAAAAAGAATGATGAGGATTTTGAGCACTTTGTTGAAATGATTAGAGCTATCTTTTTGTGTATGCGATTAACTAATATGCTTAAAATGAATCCTTATGCTAACTACATGAAAGATATTGTTACTAATAAAAGAAATATACCGGAAGCTGAAATTTCCATGATGCTTGCTAATTATACTTTTAAGGGTGGAATACCAAAGAAACTTGGAGATCCAGGAGTACCCACTATACCATGCTCCATTAAAAGATATTATGTTAAAACTGCTTTATGTGATCTTGGAGTCGGTGTTAGTGTTATGCCTCTCTCTTTATATCGTAGACTTGATTTGAATAAGTTGACACCTAGTGAAATATCTTTGCAAATGGCTGATAAATGAACTGATATACCTGTCGGCATTTGTGAGGATGTGCCTGTTCTGGATGCAAACGTTACTATTTTAACGGACTTTGTTATTCTTGATATTCCCGAGGACGATAGTATGTCTATTATTGTTGGAAGACCCTTTTTGAATACTGCAGGGGCTGTTATTGATTGCACTAAAGGCAATCTCACTTTTCATGTTAATGGTTATGAGCATACGGTACATTTTCCGGGGAAACAACCTCAAGTTCATAGTATCAACTCTATTGGAAAAATTCCATCAATTAAATTTGGAGGTTTTGAATTTCCTCTTCCTACTGTCAAGAAGAAATATGATATTCTTGTTATTGGGGATGTGCATATCCCCATTGAGGTAACATAGTGTTATTCGAAATTTCTCCGGTTTCATGTTATTCGGAATGAGTTCGTTAACAAGACTTGATCAACCTTGTTAGTGGATTCCTTTTGATGAGCATGAGATGGATGAAAGTGAAGGCACAACCTTCTGTACCCTACTTTTACTTTCTGTTATTTATTTTAAATAAAATAAAAATAGTATTTTCTCTCTGTTATCTGAATTATCCATGCAATATAAAAATACCCCGAAAATAAAAGTTCTCCAAATGCCCTGAAATTTAAATATGATTCTTTCTGGAATATTTGAGAATATTTGGCACTGAGAACACAACAGGAGGAGCTGGCACCTGGCCATGAGGGTAAGGGGCGCGCCCTACCCCGTGGGCACGCCCCCTGCCTCGTGGGCCCACGGTGGCCCTCCTCCACTTATCCTTTCTCCCACACACTCCTTCTTCCTCCCACAAACACGAATATCCAGCTCAAACCCGAGTCCAAGATCATTTTGTTGCCATTTTCGATCTCCTTGCTCAAAGCACCTCTCACAAAACTGCTTGGGAGATTGTTCCTTGGTATGTGACTCCTCCATTGGTCCAATTAGTTTTTGTTCTAGTGCTTTATTCATTGCATATTTTTGCTGCTTAGGTGACCATGTTCTTGAGCTTGCATGTCAAATTTATATGGTCAAAAGTAGTTTTGATGCATGATATAGGCTCTAGGCACTTGTATGAGTAGTTGCTATCAATATTACTGAGTTTGGTTTACTTTTATTTTGAAGTTACTAAAAATTTCAGAATTTTTCAGAGAATAATGAAGAGATTTTTGAGGGGCTCATCGAGTCGAAGCTCGAAGGAAAAGTAAAATGAAGAAGCAATGAAGCCCAAATATAATTTACCTCGCATCGCGGAGGTTAGGCCGTGTGAATGGCCCTCCGATGATTTCTTGAGATCCACCGGGATTTATGAGGATTTTTATGAATTGGCTAAGAATGCAGGCCTCACCGGTTTCCTCCGCGACCAATGCGAAGAGTATCTCTTACTCACCAATACTTTTCTGCAAAACTTCTACTATTATCCTAGGGAATCACCTCCTTCAGTGGAGTTTCATTTATATGATGTGGTTAAGAAGATGTCACTTTATGATTTTTGTCGGGTTTGTTTGATCCCTTTCGAGGGCAAAATAGAGGAACCACATCATGACGATGTGGATGGGTTTATTGATACCATCACCATAGGGGAAACGAGGAAGGTTTCCGATGCACGAATCACTAGCATACATTTTCCTGTTTTATAGTACTTTGCAATATTTGCTAGTCGTAGCTTAATTGGTTGCGGAAACTGTGGAAACCTTACTGTTCCTGATATTATTATTTTGTTCCACGAGTTATTCTATGATAACTCTATGAGTATGGGCGGTATTATTGCTAAATGGTTGAGTCTGAACCGTACAAAGGGCCCCATCTTTGGTGGTATCTATGCTTCACGCCTAGCTGCACATTTTAACATACCTATTAGGCATTATGAGAAGGAAGAAAAATTGTTGCCTCGTGTTTATTTAGATTATAAGAGTATGGTAGCACATGATTTCATTATAACGAATAGGGAAGGGGAGCTTAAATACAAATTGTTCTTTGATAAACATCATCCGGAGACTTTTACCTTGCCTGCTCCTTCCTTGTTTGATTTATCTACAAGCCAGTACCTTGTCTCGCCGGAGGATATTCACGCCTACCAGAACCCTGTATCAGCCACAGAGCCAGAGACGGAACCACAATTTGATCCTCCACGACAGTCTAATTACTAGTGGGATCCGGAGATGATTTCCAACCAGTGGCAATCAGATACTTCTTCATCGCAGTACGACCCCAACTACTATTATGGATATCCGCCAGGCCAGCCGTGGCCATAGACCAACTTAGGCCAAAAGCCTAAGCTTGGGGGAGTACGCATTACTCACCGACATTACATTTATGTTCACACACTCATTGCTAGATGTCGGTGCTCATGCTTTTTCATTGTATCATCCATGCTAGTTTATTTTCTTTTTTATGCTTTCTTCTTTTGTGTTTAATAAACTTTAAGAAAAAACAAAAAAAATAGTTTTAGCTTTTAGCTAGTTTTAATTTCCATGCTTGTAGTAGGAATTAAAAAGAAAACCCAAAAAGATTTCCTGTTCTTCTTTTGCTTGTTGGGAGCTTTCCCGTGTAAATAGTTTCATTTCTTTTCTTTTCTTTGGCGGTCGATAGGAGAAGACCATGATTAAATTGTTGAAGTGGATCTTATATGCATAATAGTTGATCTGACAAAAGAGCCCATATTGCCTTGTCTTCTCTTGTTTATTGAATGCTTGCAGATTCCAGCTTAGTCCAATGCACGCGCACTATTATTATTATTCACATTGTTCGGTCGTGCAAGTGAAAGGAAATTATGACGATATATGATGGACTTATTGAGATGAGAAATGCTGGTGTGAACTCGACCTTTTTTGTTTTTGTAAATATGATTAGTTCATCGCTCCTGATTCAGCCTATTACGAATAAACATGTTTGCAATGACAACTATAGATCATAGTTTCTTGTGCCATGCTTGATTAGCTAGGAGCTTATAATGGTTTACCTTGAGTGCCAACATGCTATTAAAATGGTTGTGATGTGGTAGGATAGGGTGGTATCCTCCTCTGAATGATTTAAGTGACTTGACTTGGCGCATGTTCACGCATGTAGTTGAAACAAAATCAACATAGCCTTCATGATATTTATGTTCATGGTGGATTATATCCTACTCATGCTTGCATTCGGTGTTGATTAATTTTAATGCATGTTCATGACTGTTGTCGCTCTCTAGCTGGTCGCTTCCCAGTCTTTTGCTAGCCTTCACCTGTACTAAGCGGGAATACTGCTTGTGCATCCAACTCCATAAACCCCAAAGTTATTCCATATGAGTCCACCATACCTACCTATATACAGTATCTACCTGCCGTTCCAAGTAAATTTGTATGTGCCAAACTCTAAACCTTCAAATAAATATCCTATTTTGTATGCTCGAATAGCTCATGTATCAACTAGGGCTGTCCGTATCTTCCATGTTAGGCAGGTTATTCTCAAGAGGAGTGGACTCCGCTCCTCACTCACGAGAAAGTGGCTGGTCACCGGGATACCCAGTCCCATGCTTTATGCAAATCAAATCAAAATAATTGCAAACAAAACTCCCCCTTGGACTCTTGTTAGTTGGAGGCACTCGTTGTTTCGAGCAAGCCATGGATTGATGCTTGTTGGTGGAGGGGGAGTATAAACTTTACCATTCTGTTTGGGAACCGCCTATAATGTGTGTAGCATGGAAGATATTGCCATCTCCTGGCTGTTACGTTGACAATGAAAGTATACCGCTCAAAATATTATTCATCTCTATTTCAAAACCGAGCTCTGGCACCTCTACAAATCCCCGCTTCCCTCTGCGAAGGGCCTATCTATTTACTTTTATGCCGAGTCATCATCCTCTTATTTAAAAGCACCAGTTGGAGAGCACCCCTATCATTTGCATTCATTATTGTTTGTTTACATTGAGTATGACTTGACTGGATCTCTTTTGCCATGAACTACAATGTCTAGTCAGTCCTTGATCTTTAAAGGTGCTCTGCATTTATGTTTTGCGGTCTCAGAAAGGGCTAGCGGGATACCATCCTGTTATATGATGTTATGATTGTTTTGAGAAAGTGTTGTCATCCGAGATTTATTATTATTGCTCGCTAGTTGATTATTCTATTGATATGAGTAAACATGAGACCTATGCGTTATTGTGAATATGGTTAGTTCATAATCTTTCCTGAAAAATTGAATGTTGGCTTTACATATTTACAACAACAAGAGCAAATAGAGTTTGTAAAAGTTTTTCTTTATCACTTTCAGTTTATCAACTGAATTGCTTGAGGACAAGCAAAGGTTTAAGCTTGGGGGAGTTGATACGTGATACGTCCATTTTGCATCAAGCTTTTATATCGATATTTATCGCATTATGGACTGTTATTTCACTTTATATCACAATACTTATGGCTATTCTCTCTTATTTTACAAGGTTTACATAAGGAGGGAGAATGTCGGCAACTGGAATTCTAGGCTGGAAAAGGAGCAAATATTAGAGACCTATTCTGCACAACTCCAAAAGACCTGAAACTCCATGGAACGTCTTAAAAGAAATAAATAAAAATACACGCCAAAGATGAAGGCCAGGGGGCCCACACCCTTCTCACGAGGGTGGGGGGCGCCCCCCCCCCTAGGGCGTGCCCCCTACCTCGTGGGCCCCCTTGTGGCTCTCTGATGCCCATCTTCTCCTATATGAGGTCTTTCGATGAGAAAAAAATAGAGAGGAACTTTTTGTGACGAGACTCCGCCGCCACGAGGCGAAACCTTGGCGGATCCAATCTAGAGCTCCGACAGAGCTGTTCTGCCGGGGATACTTCCCTCCCGGAGGGGGAAATCATCACCATCGTCATCGCCAACACTCCTCTCATCGGGAGAGGGCAATCTCCATCAACATCTTCACCAGCACCATCTCATCTCCAAACCCTAGTTCATCTCTTGTATCCAATTCTTGTCTCGAAGTCCGGGATTGGTGCTAGTAGGTTTCTAGTAGTGTTGATTACTCCTTGTAGTTGATGCTAGTTGGTTTAATTGGTGGAAGATCATATGTTCAGATCCTGTATGCATATTATTACCCATTTGATTATGAACATGAATATGCTTTGTGAGTAATTACGTTCGTTCTTGAGGACAAGGAAGAAGTCTTGCTATGAGTAGTCATGTGAATTTGGTATTCGTTTGATATTTTGATAAGATGTATGTTGTCTAGCCTCTAGTGGTGTTATGTGAACGTCGACTACATAACACTTCACCATTATTTGGGCCTAGAGGAAGGCATTGGGAAGTAATAAGTAGATGATGGGTTGCTAGAGTGACAGAAGCTTAAACCCTAGTTTATGCGTTGCTTCGTAAGGGGCTGATTTGGATCCATATGTTTCATGCTATGGTTAGGTTTACCTTAATACTTTTGTTGTAGTTGCGGATGCTTGCAATAGAGGTTAATCATAAGTGGGATGCTTGTTCAAGTAAGAAAAGCACCCAAGCACCGGTCCACCCACATATCAAATTATCAAAGTATCGAACGCGAATCATATGAACGTGATGAAAACTAGCTTGACGATATTCACATGTGTCCTCGGGAGCGCTTTTCCTATTATAAGAGTTTGTTCCGGCTTGTCCTTTGCTACAGAAGGATTGGGCCACCTTGCTGCACTTTATTTACTTTTGTTACTTGTTGCTCGTTACAATTTATCCTATCACAAAACTATATGTTACCACTTATTTCAGTACTTGCAGAGAATACCTTGCTGAAAACTGCTTATCATTTCCTTCTGCTCCTCGTTGGGTACGACACTCTTACTTATCGAAAGGACTACGATAGATCCCCTATACTTGTGGGTCATCAAGACTCTTTTCTGGCGCCATTGCCGGGGAGTGTAGCGCCTTTGGTAGGTGGAATTTGGTAAGGAAAATTTTATATAGTGTGCCGAAATTTACTGTCACTTGTTACTATGGAAAGTAATTCTCTGAGGGGCTTGTTCGGGGTATCTTCACCACGTCCAGTAGAGCAAAGAGTTGCTCCTCAACCTACTGAACCTATTGAAAATGAAATTCCTTATGAGTATCCTTCGGGTATGATAGAAAAACTGCTAGATAACCCTTTTACAGGAGATGGAACAAAGCATCCTGATGAGCACTTAATATATGTGGATGAAGTTTGTGGATTATTTAAGCTTGCAGGTATACCCGATGATGTTGCTAAGAACAAGGTCTTCCCTTTTTCTTTGAAGGGAGACCGCATTGGTATGGTATAGGCAATGTGATGATATGAGATCATGGGACTATAAAAGATTGAAGTTGGAATTTCATCAAAAGTATTACCCTATGCATCTTGTTCATCGTGATCGCAATTATATATATAATTTCTGGCCTCACGAAGGAGAAAGCATCGCTCAAGCTTGGGGGAGGCTTAAATCAATGTTATATTCATGCCCCAATCATGAGCTCCAGAGAGAAATAATTATGCAAAGTTTTTATGTTCGGCTTTCTGAAAACAATCGCAACATGCTCGATACTTCTTGTGTTGGCTCTTTTATGATGAAGACTATTGAATTCAGATGGAATTTATTGGATAGAATTAAACGCAACTCTGAAGATTGGGACCTCAAGGAAGGTAAGGAGTCAGGTATGACACCTAAGTTTGCTTGTGTTAAATCTTTTATGGATACCGATATTTTCCGTAAGTTTAGCACTAAATATGGACTTGACTCTGAGATAGTAGCTTCTTTCTGTGAATCTTTTGCTACTTATGTTGATCTCCCTAAGGAGAAGTGGTTTAAATATCATCCTCCCATAGAAGTAAAAGTAGCTGCACCTATTAAAGTTGAAGAAAAGACTGTCACTTATAATGATCCTATTGTTCCTACTTCTTATATTGAGAAACCACCTTTCCTAGTTAGAATAAAGGATCATGCTAAAGCTTCAACTGTTGTTCGTAAAAGCAATATTAGAACTTATACACCTCCTGAGCAAGTTAAAGTAGAACCTAATATTGCTATTATTAAAGATCTCTTGTCTGATAATATTGATGGGCATGTTATTCAGTTTGAAGGTGAAACTGCTAGAATTGCTAAGCCTTATGCTAAAGATAAACATAGACCTGTGGTAGGCGTGCCTGTTATTTGTTTTAAAATAGGAGATCATTGTTATCATGGATTATGTGATATGGGTGCTAGTGCTAGTGTTATACCGCATACTTTATATGAAGAAATTAAGAATGAAATTGCACCTGCAGAGTTAGAAGATATTGATGTCACAATTAAACTTGCCAATAGAGATACTATTTCAGCAATGGGAATTGTTAGAGATGTTGAAGTCTTGTGTGGGAAAACTAAATATCCTGCTGATTTTCTTGTTCTTGGTTCCCCACAAGATAGCTTTTGTCCCATTATATTTGGTAGACCCTTCTTAAATACTGTCAATGCTACGATAGATTGCACAAAGAATGTTGTTACTGTTGGCTTGGATGATATGGTTCATGAGTTTAATTTCTCTAAATTTAGTAAACAACATCATGAGGAAGAATTACCTAGTAAGGATGAGATTATTGGTCTTGCTTCTTTTGCCGTACCTCCTAGTGATCCTTTAGAACACTATTTGCTAGACCATGAAAATGATATGTTCATGAATGAAAGAAGGGAAATAGATGAAGTATTCTTTAAACAGGAACCTATTCTGAAACACAATTTGCCTGTTGAAATCCTAGGGGATCCTCCTCCACCCAAGGGTGATCCCGTGTTTGAGCTTAAACCTTTTCCTGATAATCTTAAATATGCTTATCTTGATGAAAAGAAGATACACCTGTTATTATTAGTGCCAACCTTTCAGAGCATGAAGAACAAAGATTA
Source organism: Triticum urartu (assembly GCF_056163025.1). Lineage (NCBI taxonomy): Eukaryota > Viridiplantae > Streptophyta > Magnoliopsida > Poales > Poaceae > Triticum > Triticum urartu. The sequence continues at coordinate 7,344,972 of NC_141876.1, read as the reverse complement.
TTGAAAACTCTGAAGAAGCATCGTGCTGCTATTGGATATACTCTTGATGATCTTAAGGGCATTAGTCCCACTCTATGTCAACATAAAATAAATTTGGAAGCAGATGCCAAACCAGTTCGTGATTATCGGTGTCAAAACCGGCGGATCTCAGGTAGGGGGTCCTGAACTGTGCGTCTAGGCCGGATGGTAACATGAGGCAGGGGACACGATGTTTTACCCAGGTTCGGGCCCTCTTGATGGAGGTAAAACCCTACGTCCTACTTGATTAATATTGATGATATGGGTAGTACAAGAGTAGATCTACCATGAGATCAGAGAGGCTAAACCCTAGAAGCTACCCTATGGTATGATTGTATGTTGTGATTGTCGTCCTACGGACTAAAACCCTTCGGTTTATATAGACACCGAAGAGCGTTAGTGTTACACAAGGTCGGTTACAAAGGAGGAGATATCCATATTCGTATTTCCTAGCTTGCCTTCCACGCCAAGTACAGTCCCATCCGGACACGAGACGAAGTCTTCAATCTTGTATCTTCATAGTCGAATAGTCCGGCCAAAGGATATAGTCCGGCTCTCCGGAGACTCCCTAATCCAGGACTCCCTCAGAAGCCCCTGAACCATGCTTCAATGACGATGAGTCCGGCATGCAGTATTGTCTTCGGCATTGCAAGGTGGGTTCCTTCTCCGAATACATCACAGAAGAATTTGAATACGAGGATAGTGTCCGACCCTGCAAAATAAGTTCCACATTCCACCGTAGAAAGAATAATATTTTCGTACATCTAATTTGCTGGCTTGTTTTGGAAGCATGACTTTATGTCATGGCCCGGTGATTATTCGAACCGTTTCCTTTAACCAGCCCCGCACATAATGCGAGGCAGTTTTTCGACACATCTTGTCAAAGCAGAGATCGTGTCCCCTTATTACGGGATTCTCATCAATACGGGCGTGGGTAACCCAACCGCGCCATCAATTACGGTGCTTGGGGGATAAGCGAGTTTTACCAGGCAAGTGGGGACGCTTAGCTTTGTCCGCCCATATAAAGGGATAAGGATTCACCTTTCTATCCACGCCTTCTTCCTCCTTTTCTCATCCGTTTTCGCACACTCGAGCTCTAGCGCCCAAGTCCACACTTCCCACCTCAACCTTCTCCAACCATGTCCGGAGCGGGAGGCAGGTGGATGGTCTCCTCCGTCACGGAGGGAGACATCAAGAAACTGAGGAGAGCCGGATACCTACCCGACGACATCGCGCACCGGCTCCCAGATGAGGGGCAGCTCATCCCCACCCCCAGGCCCCACGAGAGGGTAGTATTCCTCACACATTTCCTCCGCGGACTGGGATTCCCTCTCCATCCATTCGTCCGGGGGCTCATGTTCTATTACGGCCTGGATTTCCACGATCTGGCCCCGAACTTCATCCTCAACATCTCGGCATATATCGTCGTGTGCGAGGCCTTCCTCCGCATTAAGCCCCACTTCGGCTTATGGCTGAAGACCTTCAATGTCAAGCTGAAGGTGGTGGGCGGCCGCCAGGCGGAGTGCGGAGGCGCCATGGTGGGCAAGATGCCCAACATAACATGGCTCGAGGGCTCCTTCGTGGAAACCATAAAGGGGTGGCAATCGGGGTGGTTCTACATCACCGAGCCGCACGACCGGCCTGTATGGGCAGCGGCCCCCCGAGTTCTGATCTGGCATCCCCACGCGGCTCACCTCCTGGAAAGAGAAGGGCCTGTCCTGGGGCAGTTCGGAAGAGCTGACTGGACTCCAAACATGTATTCAAAACATGGTGAACAAAAAGCTCAAGCTTGTCAACATAGTCCAAGTTATGCTCATCCGCCGGATCCTCCCATGCCAACAACGGGAGTTCAACTTATGGGAGTTCGACCCGGCGCAGCATCGAACTCTGAACAGGCTCTTCGACACGACTCATGAAGATGCCTGGAGGGTGCTGTTCAAGAGTGCCGAGGTCCCCCTCCTATTACTGAGGATCGCGGATTCAGCGCGAAGCGCCAAGCCAGTGCGGTAAGCTACTTTACCTTTCATAGGATACTTGTTTTTTATAGATTGACTCTATGCGGGATCTAAACTCCCGTACCTTTGATAGGACTGGCAATAGATGGCCGGACAGATCGACTGTCCGGCTCCTTTGCCCGAAGGCCCGCAGACGCTCTTCTGGCGAAGATGTTGACTCCGGCCCCTTATACGGTGCCGGAGAAGACCAAGAAGGCCAAGGGAACCCAAAAGAGTTCCTGACGCCAGGCGTCGTCGGACTCACCGTCTGATGACTCTGCGGCGCACTCTTCCGCCGAAGACGAGGGAGAAGAAGAATATGCTCCCCCAACGACTGGGGGAGACAGGAAAAGGAAGGCCGCCCCAACTAGGGGGGCCGAAGGGTCCAAGAAGGGAAGGACTCTCCTTCCGAACAGCTCCACCGCCACCGACGAAGGCGAAGACGAGTGGTTTCCTAGGGCCAAGCCCCCGGGGAGATCGTAAGTATTCAGATACCAGAGTAACCCATAGGATTCCTTTGTCGCACTGCTTTCCCTAATGCCAAACACAATTATGCAGTCCGCCTCGAGCCAGTATCGATGTATCGTCGGAAGTCTCCTTGGGCTTGTTGAACATGGATAGCGATCCAGTCCCGACCGCCACCTCCCCTCATCCTGCTGACGACGCCGAGGTGTTGTCTCAAGAGGCACCGGATCGAGGGGAGACAGTCCCGGAGGCGCCTCAAGGCGACCTTCCGGACTCTGGGAGCCGAGGGGACGGGGCCCCTGAGAGCTCCGAGTTCGGCCCTCAGCCGAACACCGCGCCGGAACCTCCAGCGGTTCCAGGCTCGGGCAGGCGGCCTCCTTCTAAAAGGGGCAAGACGCCTGTGCCGGTGACCTCTGTCCATCCATAGGCACTGGATAATCTACTGGAAGCGCTTCGCATCACTTCCATCGACGAGGAGCACCGCACTATCATGAGTGCAGTGATCCAGAAGGTTCAGTCCGCCAAGAGCGGATTGACTGAAGCCTGTGCCAGCCTTCTAACAGGCTTCGAGGTAAGTGTTTTAAAATGTAGTAGAAATATTACCGCATAGACAGTAGCCCCTGATGCTTTGTTCGGTGTTCACAAAGAAAAGCCAAACATAGGATCAAATAATATCACAGGAGTCTAAAATAATTGTGTCAATATGCATATGCAGGCTTCGCCGCTGGCATCCGCCGCACTGACTGCGGTGGTCGCTGTACTGAAGCAGGACCTCGAGGGGTCCAGGAAAGATCTCGGCCTTGCCAAGAGGCAGCTCGAGGAGAACAAGGGTAAGTAATACCCTATCTATAGATATGTATATATAAAAGAGGATGCGATTGCAAAATGATAGGATCATCGTATGTTTGCCAGGGGCCACGACCGAGGTGGCGACCCTGAAGCAAGCGCTAACCAAGGCCGAACATAAAGCGGCCAAGGAGCGCACCTAGAGAGAGAAGCACGAGGCTCGGGTGGGCGAGGTGCAGCAAGAGCTCCAGGCTCTCGTGGCGAAGCACGAGGTGTTGGAGCTTGACTCAAAGACGCGGGAGTCTGAGTTTGCCGCGGCCCTCGAGAGTGTAAAAAGTGCCAAGGCCAAAGCCCAAAAGGCCCTCCAAGAGATTGACGCGATGAAGAAGATAGCGGCGGGTAAGGCTTTCTATATGCAAAGCAAGCATGTAAAAGTAAATTACCGATTACTTACCCGGATCCGGAGCTCTTCAGGAGCATTCGCATATTTGCCCCGCAGTGTGCCCAACGCCGCACAATTTTACCAGGACAAGGATGGAAGCTCAATGGAGAAGCTGTTCTGGTCTCAGTATGCTAAGGCCGAGCACCTGGTGCCAATGAGCGACCAGCTGAAGCAGATGGTCGAGCTACATAAGGCGGCCGATCGGGCCATGAAGATCTTTATAGTCCGGTTGTGGCCTGGCGACGCCCTTCCGAACAGCTTCTTCGGCCTCGTGAGGCGGCTTGTCGATGCCTGCCCCCGGTTGGACGTCATCAAGTGATCTGTCTGCATTGAAGGTCCACGCCGGGCTTTCTCCCGTGTGAAATTGCAGTGGGTCAAGCTAGACGCCGTGAAGCTGATCAAGGAGGGGCCGCCGGAGGGCAAGGAGCACCGCCACCCCGAGATGTAGTACGAGGGTGTTCTGCCGGGTGCCTGTCTTATCGCGGATGAGTGTTCAGGAGATGTAATATTTGAATGAGACTTGCTTGTTTTATCCTGTATTTATGAAAACTTGTTTCATATGCGCTATGCAATGCTTGTTTGAATTTAAAATATTACCTTCTGTTTGGTTGTTTATCCAATCTGAGAGACAGCTAGTCCTCGGCTTCTGCCCCCGTGCCACGAGTGCTGGGGTGTTCGGGATAAACCTGAGCACTCTTGTTCCCATATTTGGGTCATTCGAGGGAGGTGCTCAGCACAACGAACAAGGCAACCGGACTAATAATGCTTTATCACTCTCACTTAGCCATAGAATTCTATAATTTTAAATTTCGGCGAAGCCCCTGGTATTCGGAAGGCCGAATTCGGGGCACGATACACGCCTGTAAGCCAGACAGGGCCGGCCCCTTGCCCTAAGCGGCATAAGTCTATACGGACTCGAAAAACCTCGCCGAAGAGCGACCAGTCTCTCACCTTATCATGACAGTCAGTTTTAGCTTTCTCTACTGAGGTGCTAAGCCTGGCAGAACCGGGGCACAATCGCAGTAGTTCTCCTAGCGCTACCTTAGCCGATAGAGCGGAACGTAAGGTACCAAAACATAGGAGCCGGGCAAACCCAACATTTGACCAAAGACATGATTCGGAGCTGATGCATATAATGCTATAAGTTCGGGGTGCCGCACTTGTGAAAGTGTTCGGACTTTTCACACCATATTGTGGGGTACGTAAGCCCCTGGTGTATTGGCCGTACCAAAGTGAACGGTTGCAACGCGTCGTTAATGAACACACACATATATATATAACAAGAATGCAATAATAGTCGTAATGTCATGCATTGTCTATTAAAAAATTGCGTTAAAGAAGAGTGATACAGATAGTGCGAGAAGCAAAGAGTAGGACTATGTCCCTTCCAAGGGCGAGCTGAGGAATGATATTAAATCGAATATTTCGCTCGTTACTGTAATCAACATGGGAGTTCCGTGGTATGACGTAGCTGTCTGCCTCCTTGGTTGCTGCATCATGTGTTCGGCAATAGTGCTGCCGGACAGTGTTTCCAGAGATTAAGGTCCTGAAAAAAGAAAAATAACCAAACGGGAAGCCCCTAGTGCGGTTTAAGCCGCGTCTTGGGGCGTGCCACAGTTGTGCCCCCTCCCCACCTGTGCCATGGTATTTTTAATGTGTAATTATTTACGCGCGGCACGAGTTTCGCCGTTCGGCTGGGACTGGGGTGGGGGCCGCATTGGTATGCGAGCTCAGATTGCGCCAGGCGATCTATTTGCCGGTTGCTCCGAGCACGCTTGAAGGTGTCCGGGTTTTGAAACGCCTAACTGGTGGATTGCCTTGAAAGGCTGTTTTGCGCTTCTGCTGCAAGGGCCGCGGTGTGCTCCTCTATTCGGAGAGAGCGCTCTATGTTTCCATTGACTGTAATAACTCTGCGAGGTCCTGGCATCTTGAGCTTGAGGTATGCATAATGCGGTACCCCATTGAATCTAGCAAATGCGGTTTGCCCGAGCAGCGCATGATAACCACTGCGGAACGGGACTATATCAAAGATTAACTCTTCGCTTCGGAAGTTATCGGGGGATCCGAATACCACTTCCAGTGTGATTGAGCCTATGCAATGGGCCTCTACACCTAGAATGATGCCCTTAAAGGTCATTTTTGTGGGTGTGCTCCTTGAGGGGTCTATACCCATTTTGCGCACTGTGTCCTGATAAAGCAGGTTCAGGCAGCTACCGCCATCTATAAGGACTCGAGTGAGGTGAAATCCGTCAATGATTGGGTCTAGGACCAGTGTGGCGAATCCGCCATGACGGATACTAGTGGGATGGTCCCTGCGATCGAAGGTGATCGGACAGGAGGACCAAGGGTTGAATTTTGAGGCGACTGGCTCCAGCGCATATATGTCCCTGAGCGCACGCTTCCGCTCCCTCTTGGGTATGTGGGTTGCGTATATTATATTCACCGTCCGCACTTGCGGGGGAAATCTCTTATGTCCTCCAGTATGCGGCTGCCGGGGCTCCTCCTCGTCATCGCTATGCGGCCCTTGTCCTTGTTTTCGGCAATTAACTTGTCGGCCTGCTTGAACACCCAACAATCACTGTTGGTGTGATTGGCTGGCTTGTCTGGGGTGCCGTGTATTTGACATGAGTGATCGAGTATACGGTCCAAGCTGGATGGACCCGGCTTACTTTGTTTGAATGGCTTTTTCTGCTGACCGGGTTTAGAGCCTTTGAATCTGGCATTCACTACCTTATCCTCGGTATTTTCGCTGTTAATGCGGCGCTTATGTTTGTTGTGACGTGACCTGCTATTGCCGTCCTTGGTATCTGAGGTACGATGGTTCTTTGATATGTTATTACTGCGAGCCAGCCAGCTATCTTCTCCCGCACAAAAGCGGGTCATGAGCGTCGTGAGAGCTGCCATAGATTTCGGCTTTCCCTGACCAATGTGCCGGGCTAGCCACTCGTCTCGGATATTGTGCTTGAAAGCCGCTAAGGATTCCGCATCCGGACAGTCGATGATTTGATTTTTCTTTGTAAGAAACCGAGTCCAGAATTGCCTGGCCGACTCTTCTGGCTGCTGAATTATGTGGCTCAAGTCATCGGCGTCTAGTGGTCGCACATAGGTGCCCTGAAAGTTGTCGAGGAATGCGGCTTCCAGATCCTCCCAATAGCTAATGGAGTCCGCTGGCAAGCTGTTAAGCCAATGCCGCGCTGGTCCTTTGAGCTTTAGTGGGAGGTATTTGATGGCGTGTAAGTCATCACCGCGGGCCATGTGGATGTGGAGGAGGAAGTCCTCAATCCATACTGATGGAATTGATGTTCCATTACTTCGTCTGTGAAGCATAAGGGGTGTGCAGCGCCTCTGTATTGGGCTATATCGCGACGCAGCTCGAATGGGTCTTGCCCGCTGTGTTCGGCCCGGCCGGATTTGCTTTTACTGTATCCGGCGTGACGTTTATCATCTCGCAGAGTGGTGCGCCGTCGCGATCCGTAGATCGATCTTGCATGCTTTGCTTTGTCCTCCAATATGTCTCGCAGGTCTGGCATATCTCCCCATGCCTTTTTATTTGAATGGTGTGGGGGTGGAGGCTGAGCTTTTGGCTGGAATGCCTCTCTATCGCGGCCATGAGGAGGCCGCTCAGCTGTATCATACGCTTCTTCCTCCAGTCGGGGTAGTAAACTGCACTTTGGGTAATTCTTGGAGGGGCTCTCGAGTTTATATTCCTCGGCTGCGAGGACTTCAGTCCATCTGTCAGCTAGCAGATCTTGATCAGTTTGAAGCTGCTGCTGCTTTTTCTTCAGGCTATTTGCCGTGGCCATAAGCCGGCGCTTGAAGCACTCTTGTTCGATGGGATCCTCTGGGACGGCGAATTCATCGTCGCCGAGGCTTGCCTCGTCTTTGGAGGGGGGGTGTAATTGTCATCCTCCTCCTCTCCGTCTGCCGCTCTCTCAGGAGAGCTGGCTCCTTCATCCTCCTGCGCTAAATATTGCTGGAGGGGATTGTTGTTGTCCTCGGCACTATCCGGAGTGTTATTATCTCCTATGCCGGTATCACCACTTTTGCTTTGGCGGGACTTAGAGCGGCACCGCTGACGTTGGTGCTTGGGTTGCTTCTTGGTGGGGTCATCCTCCGCTATCTCGTCGCCATTGCCTTCGTTGGGTGTATCCACCATGTATATGCCATATGACGAGGTGGCTTTCTAGTGCCCTATAGGCGCTGGTTCATGTTCGTCTCCTACATCGTCGTCCATACCGTCGATGTCTTCGGAGTCGAAGTCGAGCATGTTGGTTAAATCATCGACAGTGGCTACAAAGTGGGTGGTGGGTGGGCGTCGAATTTCTTCGTCGTCCGCATCCCAATCCTGTTGGCCATAGTCCGGCCAGGGCTCTCCTGACAAAGAGAGAGACCTTAGTGAACTCACGATGTCGCCGAAGGGCGAGTGCTGAAAGATATCCGCGGCGGTGAATTCCATGATAGGCGCCCAATCGGATTCGATTGGCAGGGGCGCGGGCGGTTCGGAGTCAGAAAAAGAATCCGGCACCTTGGAGTCACGGGCTGCGCAGAGGGTTATGCTGGTGTTCGGCTCAACCACCGTTGAGACTGCAGCCCCTGAGGCGGTGTCTAACCACCTGTCCTCGATTGGAGCACTTGGCTTCGAGCTAAGGGTCAGAGCTGATGCGGGCGCGGCTTCTGGGGTACTGTTCGGCGGCAGAGCTAGGTCATACCCATCGCGACAGTGCGGCACTCCTGGCTATGGCTCGAATCCATCGAAGATCAAGTCTCCGCAGATGTCGGCCGTGTAGTTCAAACTTCCAAATCTGACCTGAGGCCAGGGGCGTAGCTTTCAATCTGCTCCAGATGGCCAAGTGAATTAGCCCGCAGTGCAAAGCCGCCGAATACGAAGATCTGTCTGGGGAGAAAAGTCTCACCCTGGACCGCATCGCTATCGATGATAGTAGGAGCCATCAGGCCTAACGGCGATGACACAGAGGAACTCTCAATGAAAGCACCAATGTCGGTGTCAAAACCGGCGGATCTCGGGTAGGGGGTCCTGAACTATGCGTCTAGGCCGGATGGTAATAGGAGGCAGGTGACACGATGTTTTACCCAGGTTCGGGCCATCTCGATGGAGGTAAAACCCTACGTCCTGCTTGATTAATATTGATGATATGGGTAGTACTAGAGTAGATTTACCACGAGATCAGAGAGCCTAAACCCTAGAAGCTAGCCTATGGTATGATTGTATGTTGTGATTGTCATCCTACGGACTAAAACCCTTCGGTTTATATAGACACCGGAGAGGGTTAGGGTTACACAAGGTCGGTTACAAAGGAGGAGATATCCATATTCGTATTGCGTAGCTTGCCTTCCATGCCAAGTAGAGTCCCATCCGGACACGAGACGAAGTCTTCAATCTTGTATCTTCATAGTCCAATAGTCTGGCCAAAGGATATAGTCCGTCTCTCCGGAGACCCCCTAATCCAGGACTCCCTCAGTGATCCTCAACGACGACTAAATCCTAAAATGAAAGAAGTGGTAAGAAAAGAAATACTCAAGCTTCTGGAGGCAGGTATAATCTATCCCGTTGCTGATAGTGAGTGGGTAAGTCCTGTCCATTGTGTCCCTCAGAAGGGAGGTATTACTGTTGTTCCTAATGATAAAGATGAATTGATTCCACAAAGAATTATCATAGGTTATAGGATGGTAATTGATTTCCGCAAATTAAATAAAGCTACTAAGAAAGATCATTACCCCTTACCTTTTATTGATCAAATGCTAGAAAGATTATGCAAACATACACACTATTGCTTTCTAGATGGTTATTCTGGTTTCTCTCAAACACCTGTGTCGGCTAAAGATCAATCAAAGACCACTTTTACATGCCATTTTGGTACTTTTTCTTATAGACGTATGCCTTTTGGTTTATGTAATGCACCTGCTACCTTTCAAAGATGCATGATGGCCATATTCTCTGACTTTTGTCAAAAGATTTGTGAGGTTTTCATGGACGACTTTTCCGTCTATGGTTCCTCTTTTGATGATTGCTTGAGAAATCTTTATCGAGTTTTGCAGAGATGTGAAGAAACTAATCTTGTCTTGAATTGGGAAAAGTGCCACTTTATGGTTAATGAAGGTATTGTTTTGGGGCACAAAGTTTCTGAAAGAGGTATTGAAGTTGATAAAGCCAAGGTTGATCCTATTGAAAAGATGCCATGTCCCAAGGACATCAAAGGTATAAGAAGTTTCCTTGGTCACGCCAGATTTAACAGGAGGTTCATTAAGGACTTCTCAAAAATTTCTCGGCCTCTGACTAATTTATTGCAAAAAGATATACCATTTGTCTTTGATGATGATTGTGTAGAAGCATTTGAAATACTTAAGAAAGTATTAGTCTCTGCACCTATTATTCAGCCACCTGATTGGAATTTACCCTTTGAAATTATGTGTGAAGCTAGTGATTATGATGTAGGTGCTGTTCTAGGGCAAAGAGTTGATAAGAAATTAAATGTTATCCATTATGCTAGTAAGACTCTAGACAATGCTTAAAGAAATTATGCTACTACCGAAAAGGAACTTTTAGCGGTTGTATTTGCTTGTGATAAGTTCAGATCTTATATTGTTGATTCTAAAGTAACTAGTCATACTGATCATGCTGCTATTAAATATCTTATGGAAAAGAAAGGTGCTAAACCTAGACTTATTAGATGGGTTCTCTTGCTACAAGAATTTGATTTGAATATTGTTCATAGAAAGGGAGCTGAGAACCCCGTTGCAGACAACTTATCTAGGTTAGAAAATATTCTTGATGACCCACTACCTATTAATGATGACTTTCCTGATGAACAATTAAATGTTATAAGTACTTCTCGTAGTACTCCATGGTATGCTAATTATGCTAACTATATTGTCGCTAAGTTTATACCACCTAGCTTCACATACCAGCAAAAGAAAAAGTTTTTCTATGATTTAAGACATTACTTTTGGGATGACCCACATCTTTATAAGGAAGGAGTAGATGGTGTTATTAGACGTTGTGTACCTGAGCATGAACAGGAACAGATCCTACGCAAGTGTCATTCCGAGTCTTATGGAGGACACCACGCTGGAGATAGAGCTGCACATAAGGTATTGCAATCTGGTTTTTATTGGCCTACTCTCTTCAAGGATGCCCGTAAGTTTGTCTTGTCTTGCGATGAATGTCAAAGAATTGGTAATATTAGTAGACGTCAAGAAATGCCTATGAATTATTCACTTGTTATTGAACCGTTTGATGTTTGGGGCTTTGATTATATGGGACCTTTTCCTGCCTCTAATGGGTACACACATATTCTAGTTGCTGTTGATTACGTTACTAAGTGGGTAGAAGCTATTCCAACTAGTAGTGTTGATCATAAAACTTCTATTAAAATGCTTAAGGAAGTTATTTTCCCGAGGTTTGGAGTCCCTAAATATTTAATGACTGATGGTGGTTCACACTTTATTCATGGTGCCTTCCGTAAAATGCTTGCTAAATATGATGTTAATCATAGAATTGCATCTCCTTATCACCAACAGTCTAGTGGTCAAGTAGAATTGAGCAATAGAGAGCTCAAATTAATTTTGCAAAAGACTGTTAATAGGTCTAGAAAGAATTGATCTAAGAAACTAGATGATGCATTATGGGCTTATAGAACTGCATATAAAAATCCTATGGGTGTGTCTCCGTAGAAAATGGTTTATGGTAAAGCATGTCACTTACCTCTCGAACTAGAACATAAGGCATATTGGGCTATTAAAGAGCTCAACTATGATTTTAAACTTGCCGGTGAGAAGTGGTTATTTGATATTAGCTCACTTGATGAATGGTGAACCCAAGCTGATGAAAATGCCAAGTTGTTTAAAGAATAAGTTAAAAGATGGCATGACAAAAGGATACAAAAGCGTGAGTTTAATGTAGGTTATTATGTATTGCTATACAATTCTCGTTTAAGATTTTTTGCAGGAAAACTTCTCTCTAAATGGGAAGGCCCCTACGTCATCGAAGAGGTCTATCGTTTCGGTGCCATAAAAATCAACAACTTCGAAGGCACAAATCCGAAGGTGGTAAATGGTCAAAGAATAAAACATTATATCTCAGGTAATCCCATAAATGTTGAAACCAATATTATTGAAACCATAACCCCGGAGGAATACATAAGGGACACTTTTCGGAACGTTTCAGACTCCAAAAAGGAATAGGCATGTGGTACGGTAAGTAAATCGACTCCAAAACAATTTTTAAGGCAATATTTCCCCATTTTGGAATATTTAGAAAAATAGAAAAATAAGTAGCAGTCCGGGAAGGACACGAGGGCCCCACGAGGGTGGTGGGCGCACCCCTACCTCATGAGCACCTCGTGTGCCTTCCGGACTCTGTTTTCTTTCACGTTACGTATTTTGGTCGGTCAAAATTCATTATATAATCTCCCAGAGGTATTGACTCCCGTATCACGCAAAAATCTCCTGTTTTTGTTTCGAGCTGTTTTTCTGACAGATCTAGGTTATCATGACGGCCCCAAGCGTCTCCAGGGACAAGTTCTTCGAGAAGGTCATCAACCCTTACCTCGCGGAGGTGCTGCGACACCCTCAAACCATTTAGTTGCGTGATGGGTTGCTGCACATCCGCGATGAAGAGGGACCAAAGGGGACCAGAAGCATAGAGACGAGGCTCGAAGCATTGGAGCAACAAGTTTTCAAGTGCCAAGGGATTGTGGAGCGTGGAATCAACGCTAGCCACATGATGCTCGTAGAGTTTACTAACAATTATAAGCCAGATGCCAAGAACACCGAGGAAGCCATCTTCAAGCTATATGAGAAGATCGAGCACCTCCAAGCCCATGTCTATGACCTTCAAAACCAAAACTGTGAGTATGAATATAGATTCAAAAGAATGAGTTTGGCTGTAGATTTGAGGATTCCGGAGACTCGATCATCTTTCTATGATGGTGAACCTATGCCTTGGAAGATGGATGACAAGCCCGCATCATCAACAACACCTCCGCCGTCTCCTCCAACTAAGAAGAATTGAGTATCTGGGTATGGGCACTCCCCTTGGCAACTGCCAAGCTTGGGGAGGTGCCCTGGTATCGTATCACAATCACAACTCTTATCTTGACCGTTTTCTTAGTTCGATCCCATCAATAGTATCTTGATCTAGTAGAATAAAGTTTACGGCATGATCTAGTTTTGAGTTTTGCTTTATGATCTTTCTATGTAATTGAGTCCGTGAGTTATATATAATAAAGATTAGTGTTGAGTCAAGGGCTTGATTATTTTGCCATGATCTTGGGTGAATAAAAGAATAGAGAAAAAGAATAAAAAGAAACAAAGAGTTCATATTGATCTTATTGAGAGTAATGGCTTCACATAGAAAGAGTATGATGATTAAAAGTTGTTGGGAGTTGGCAGACATAGCTTTGGTCATTGTTGCAATTAATAGGAAGTAATAAGGAAAGAGAGGTTTTCACATATAGATATATTATCATTGACATCTTTTATGATTGGGAGCACTCATTAAAATATTACATGCTAAAGAGTTGATGTTGGACAAGGAAGACAACGTAATGAGTTATGTCTTTCTTATATCTGAGATATAGTATGTTGTCATGGTACCTCTAACTTATTGAGCTTGCCTTTCCCCCTCATGCTAGCCAAATTCTAAGCACCAAGTAGAAATACTACTTGTGCTTCCAAATATCCCTAAACCAGTTTTGCCATGAGAGTCCACCATATCTACCTATGGATTGAGTAAGATCCTTCAAGTAAGTTGTCATCGGTGCAAAGCAATAAAAATTGCTCTAAATATGTATGATTGATTGGTGTGGGAGAAATAAGCTTTATACGATCTGGTGATGTGGAAGTAATAAAAGCGACGGGCTGCATAATGAAGGTTCATATCACAAGTGGCAATATAAAGTGACGTTCTTTCGCATTGAGATTTTATATATCCAACCATAAAAGCGCATGGCAACCTCTGCTCCCCTCTGCGAAGGGCCTATCCTTTACTATTATCTTCTTCCTTATGCAAGAGTCACGGTGATCTTCACCTTTTTTTTTCATTTTATCCTTTGGCAAGCTCAGCATGTTGGAAAGAACATGATATATATATATATACGTATATATATATATATCTAATTGGATGTAGGGGAGCACGAACCATTATTGTTGACATCACCCTTGAGGTAAAAGGTTGTGGCGCAAAACTATAAGCCCCTATCTTTCTCTGTGTCTGATTAAAACTCCGTAACCACAAGTATCACATGAGTGTTAGCAATTATGGAGGACTAAATGATAGTTGAGTATGTGGACTTGCTTTTTAGCTCTGACATAGACTCTTTCCGATGTTATGATAAATTGCAGTTTCTTCAATGACTGAGATTATAGTTTGTCGGAGCCCAATAAGGTTTATGATTTATACTTTTGCATTTTGAATAAATCATCACTTTAACATAAGTAATCATATGACAAAACCTATATATGTTGCTGTTATAAGAATAATCATGATGCCTTCATGTCCATATTCTATTTTTATCGACGCCTCTACCTCTAAACATGAGGACATATTTATTGTTATCGGCTTTTCGCTTGAGGACAAGCAAGGTCTAATCTTGGGGGAGTTGATACATCCATTTTGCATTATGCTTTTATATCGATATTTATCACAATATGGACTGTTATTTCACTTTATATCACAATACTTATGGCTATTCTCTCTTATTTTACAAGGTTTACATAAGGAGGGAGAATGCCGGTAGCTGGAATTCTGGGCTGGAAAAGGAGCAAATATTATAGACCTATTCTGCGCAACTCCAAAAGTCCTGAAACTCCACGGAACATCTTAAAAAAATAAAGAAAAATACACGCCAAAGATGAAGGCCAGGGGGCCTACACTCTTCTCACGAGGGTGGGCCCCCCCCTAGGGCGCGCCCCCTACCTCTTGGGCCCCCTGGTGGCTCTCCGATGCCCATCTTCTCCTATATGAGGTCTTTCGATGAGGAAAAAATAGAGAGGAACTTTTTTGGACGAGACTCCGCTGCCACGAGGCGGAACCTTGGCGGATCCAATCTAGAGCTCCGGGAGAGCTATTCAGCCGGGGATACTTCCCTCCCAGAGGGGGAAATAATCACCACCGTCATCACCAACACTCCTCTCATCGGGAGAGGGCAACCTCCATCAACATCTTCACCAGCACCATCTCATCTCCAAACCCTAGTTCATCTCTTGTATCCAATTCTTGTCTCAAAGTCCGGGATTGGTGCTAGTAGGTTGCTAGTACTGTTGATTACTCCTTGTAGTTTATGCTAGTTGGTTTAATTGGTGGAGGATCATATGTTCAGATCCTATATGCATATTATTACCCCTCTGATTATGAACATGAATATGCTTTGTGAGTAATTACGTTCGTTCCTGAGGACAAGGGAGAAGTCTTGCTATGAGTAGTCATGTGAATTTGGTATTCGTTTGATATTTTGATAAGATGTATGTTGTCTAGACTCTAGTGGTGTTATGTGAAAGTCGACTACATAACACTTCACCATTATTTGGGCCTAGAGGAAGGCATTGGGAAGTAATAAGTAGATGATGGGTTGCTAGAGTGACAGAAGCTTAAACCCTAGTTTATGCGTTGCTTCGTAAGGGGCTGATTTGGATCCATATGTTTCATGCTATGGTTAGGTTTACCTTAATACTTTTGTTGTAGTTGCGGATGCTTGCAATAGAGGTTAATCATAAGTGGGATGCTTTTTCAAGTAAGAATAGAACCCAAGCACCGGTCCACCCACATATCAAATTATCAAAGTATCGAACGCGAATCATATGAACGTGATGAAAACTAGCTTGACGATATTCCCATGTGTTTTCAGGAGCGCTTTTCCTATTATAAGAATTTGTTCTGGCTTGTCCTTTGCTACAAAAGGATTGGGCCACCTTGCTGCACTTTATTTACTTTTCTTATTTGTTGCTCGTTACAATTTATCCTATCACAAAACTATCTGTTACCACTTACTTCAGTACTTGCAGAGAATACCTTGCTGAAAACCGCTTATCATTTCCTTCTGCTCCTCGTTGGGTTCGACACTCTTACCTATCGAAAGGACTACGATACATCCCCTATACTTGTGGGTCATCAATACATCTCCGTCGTATCTACTTTTCCAAACACTTTTGCCCTTGTTTTGGACTCTAACTTGCATGATTTGAATGGAACTAACCCAGACTAACGTTGTTTTAAGCAGAATTGCTATGGTGTTATTTATGTGCAGAAACAAAAATTCTCGGAATGACCTGAAACTTCACGGAACATCTATTCAGAAATAATAAAAAATCCTTGCAAAAGATGAAGACCAGGGGGCCCACCACCTATCCACGAGGGTGGGGGAGTGCCTGCCCCCCTAGGGCGCGCCTGCCCCCCTAGGGCGCGGCCCCCTATGTCGCGTGGGCCCCCTGGAGCTCCTCCGACCTCAACTCAAACTCTATATATTTGCTTTCGGGGAGAAAAAAATGAGAGAGAAGGATTCATCGCGTTTTACGATACGGAGGCCCCGCCAAGCCCTAAAACCTCTCGGGAGGGCTGATCTGGAGTCTGTTCGGGGCTCCGGAGAGGGGAATCCGTCGCCGTCGTCATCATCAACCTTCCTCCATCACCAATTTCATGATGCTCATCGCCGTGCGTGAGTAATTCCATCGTAGGCTTGCTGGACGGTGATGGGTTGGATGAGATTTATCATGTAATTAAGTTAGTTTTGTTAGGGTTTGATCCCTAGTATCCACTATGTTCTGAGATCGATGTTGCTATGACTTTGCTATGCTTAATGCTTCTCACTAGAGCCCGAGTGCCATGATTTCAGATCTGAACCTATTAAGTTTTCATCAATATAGGAGAGTTCTTGATGCTATCTTGCAAGTCTATAGTCACCAATTATGTGTTATGATCCGTTAACCCCGAAGTGACAATAATCGGGATACTTACCGGTGATGACCGTAGTTTGAGGAGTGTTCATGTATTCACTATGTGTTAATGCTTTGGTCTGTTACTCTATTAAAAGGAGGCCTTAATATCCCTTAGTTTTCGCTAGGACCCCGCTGGCACGGGAGGGTAGGAAAAAAGATGTCATGCAAGTTCTTTTCCATAAGCACGTATGACTATATTTGGAATACATGCCTACATTACATTGATGAATTGGAGCTAGTTCTGTGTCACCCTAGGTTATGACTGTTACATGATGAACCGCATCCGGCATGATTCTCCATCACTGATCCATTTCCTACGAGCTTTCCATATATTGTTCATCGCTTATTTACTTTTCTATTGCTATTGCTTTCATCACTACAAAATTACAAAAACATTACTTTTGCTACCGTTACCACTACTATCATATTACTTTACTACGAAATACTTTGCTGCAGATATTAAGCTTCCAGGTGTGGTTGAATTGACAACTCAGCTGCTAATACTTGAGAATATTCTTTGGCTCCCCTTGTGTTGAATCAATAAATTTGGGTTGAATACTCTACCCTCGAAAACTGTTGCGATCTCCTATACTTGTGGGTTATCACCCCCCTCCACCAACAAGCATCAATCCATGGCTTGCTCGAAACAACGAGTGCCTCCAACTAACAATAGTCTCGGGGGAGTTTTGTTTGCAGTTATTTTTGAAGGAAATATGCCCTAGAGGCAATAATAAAGTTATTATTTATTTCCTTATATCATGATAAATGTTTATTATTCATGCTAGAATGTATTAACCGGAAACATAATACGTGTGTGAATACATAGACAAACAGAGTGTCACTAGTATGCCTCTACTTGACTAGCTCGTTGATCGAAGATGGTTATGTTTCCTAACCATAGACATGAGTTGTCATTTGATTAACGGGATCACATCATTAGGAGAATGATGTGATTGACTTGACCCATTCCGTTAGCTTAGCACTTGATCGTTTAGTTTGTTGCTATTGCTTTCTTAATAACTTATACATGTTCCTATGACTATGAGATTATGCAACTCCCGTTTACCGGAGGAACACTTCGTGTGCTACCAAACGTCAAAACGCAACTGGGTGATTATAAAGGTGCTCTACAGGTGTCTCCAAAGGTACTTGTTGGGTTGGTGTATTTCGAGATTAGGGTTTGTCACTCCGATTGTCGGAGAGGTATCTCTAGGTCCTCTCGGTAATGCACATCACTCAAGCCTTGCAAGCATTGCAACTAAATGAGTTAGTTGCGGAATGATGTATTATGGAACGAGTAAAGAGACTTGCCAGTAACGAGATTGAACTAGGTATTGAGATACCGAAGATCGAATCTCGGGCAAGTAACATACCGATGACAAAGGGAAAAACATATGTTGTTATGCGGTCTGACCGATAAAGATCGTCGTAGAATATGTGGGAGCCAATATGAGCATCCAGGTTCCGCTATTGGTTATTGACCAGAGACATGTCTCGGTCATGTCTACATAGTTCTCGAACTCGTAGGGTCCGCACGCTTAATGTTTCGATGTCGGTTATATTATGAGTTTATGAGTTTTGATGTACCTAAGGTTGTTCGGAGTCCCGGATGTGATCACGGACATGACGAGGAGTCTCAAAATGGTCGAGACATGAAGATTGATATATTGGACGACTATATTCGGATACCGGAATGGTTCCGGGCTTTATCGGATATATATATCGGAGTACCAGGGGGTTACCGGAACTCCCCCTGGGGTTATTGGGCCTCATGGGCACAAAGTAGTGGAAGAGGAGAGGCAGAAGGAGGTGGCGCGCAGCCCCCCTTTCCCCAATCCGAATTGGGAAAGGGAAGGGGGCGCGGCCCCCTTCTCCTTCCTTCTCTCCACCTCCTCCTTCCCCCTTCTCCTAGTTGGAATAGGAAAGGGGGGCAAAACCTACTTGTAGTAGGATTGCCCCCCTTGGGCGCGCCTCCTCCTCTTGGCCGGCCCCTCCTCCTCCACTCCTTTATATATGTGGCCAGGGGGCACCCCATATATACAACAATTGATCTCTTGATCTCTTAGCCGTGTGCGGTGCCCCCTTCCACCATAATCCACCTCGATCATATCGTAGCAGTGCTTAGGAGAAGCCCTGCAACGGTAGAACATCATCATCGTCACCACGCCGTCGTGCTGACGGAACTCTCCCATGAAGCTCTACTGGATTGGAGTTCGCGGGACGTCATCGAGCTAAACGTGTGCTGAAGTCGGAGGTGCCGTGCGTTCGGTACTTGGATCGGTCGGATCATGAAGACGTATGACTACATCAACCGCGTTGTGCTAACGCTTCCGCTTTCGGTCTACGAGGGTAGTAGACAACACTCTACCCTCTTGTTGCTATGAATCACCATGATCTTGCATGTGCGTAGGATTTTTTTTGAAATTACTACGTTACCCAACAGTGTTATCCGAGCCAGGTTTTATGCGTTGATGTTATATGCACGAGTAGAACACAAGTGAGTTGTGGGCGATATAAGTCATACTGCTTACCAGCATGTCATACTTTGTTTTGGCGGTATTGTTGGATGAAGCGGCCCGGACCGACATTACGCATACGCCTACACGAGACTAGTTCTACCGACGTGCTTTGCACACAGGTGGCTGGCGGGTGTCAGTTTCTCCAACTTTAGTTGAACCAAGTGTGGCTACGCCCGGTCCTTGCGAAGGTTAAAACAGCATCAACTTGGCAAACTATCGTTGTGGTTTTGATGCGTAGGTAAGAACGGTTCTTGCTAAAGCCCGTAGCAGCCACGTAAAACTTGCAACAACAAAGTAGAGGACGTCTAACTTGTTTTTGCAGGGCATGTTGTGATGTGATATTGTCAAGACATGATGCTAAATTTTATTGTATGAGATGATCATGTTTTGTAACCGAGTTATCGGCAACTGGCAGGAGCCATATGGTTGTCGCTTTATTGTATGCAATGCAATCACCATGTAATGCTTTACTTTATCACTAAGCGGTAGCGATAGTCATGGAAGCATAAGATTGGCGAGACGACAACGATGCTACGATGGAGATCAAGGTGTCGCGCCAGTGAAGATGGTGATCATGAAGGTGCTTCGGAGATGGAGATCACAAGCACAAGATGATGATGGCCATATCATATCACTTATATTGATTGCATGTGATGTTTATCTTTTATGCGTCTTATCTTGCTTTGATTGACGGTAGAATTATAAGATGATCTCTCACTAAATTTCAAGATAAAAGTGTTCTCCCTGAGTATGCACCGTTGCCAAAGTTGGTCGTGCCCAGACACCACGTGATGATCGGGTGTGATAAGCTCTATGTCCATCTACAACGGGTGCAAGCCAGTTTTTGCACACGCAGAATACTCAGGTTAAACTTGACGAGCCTTGCATATGCAGATATGGCCTCGAAACACTGAGACCGAAAGGTCGAGCGTGAATCATATAGTAGATATGATCAACATATTGATGTTCACCATTGAAAGCTACTCCATTTCACGTGATGATCGGTTATGGTTTAGTTGATTTGGATCACGTGATCACTTAGAAGATTAGAGGGATGTCTTTCTAAGTGGGAGTTCTTAAGTAATATGATTAATTGAACTTAAATTTATCATGAACTTAGTACCTGATAGTATTTTGCTTGTCTATGTTTGATTGTAGATAAAAGGCCCGTGCTGTTGTTCCGTTGAATTTTAATGTGTTCCTTGAGAAATCAAAGTTGAAAGATGATGGTAGCAATTACACGGACTGGGTCCGTAATTTGAGGATTATCCTCATTGCTGCATAGAAGAATTACGTCCTGGAAGCAACGTTGGGTGCCAGGCCTGCTGCAGGAGCAACACCAGATGTTATGAACATCTGGCAAAGCAAAGCTGATGACTACTCAATAGTTCAGTGTGCCATGCTTTACGGCTTAGAATCGGGACTTCAATGACGTTTTGAACGTCATGGAGCATATGAGATGTTCTAGGAGTTGAAGTTAATATTTCAAGAAAATGCCCGAACTGAGAGATATTAAGTCTCCAATAAGTTCTATAGCTGTAAGATGGAGGAGAATAGTTCTGTCAGTGAACATATACTCAAAATGTCTGGGTATCATAATCACTTGACTCAACTGGGAGTTAATCTTCCTGTTGATAGTGTCATTGATAGAGTTCTTCAATCACTGCCACCAAGCTACAAGAGCTTCGTGATGAACTATAACATGCAAGGAATGGATAAGACGATTCCCGAGCTCTTCGCAATGCTAAAGGCTGCGGAGGTAGAAATCAAGAAGGAGCATCAAGTGTTGATGGTCAATAAGACCGCTAGTTTCAAGAAAAAGGGCAAAGGGAAGAAGAAGGGGAACTTCAATAAGAACAGCAAGCAAGTTGGTGCTCAGGAGAAGAAACCCAAGTCTGGACCTAAGCCTGAAACTGAGTGCTTCTACTGCAAGCAGACTGGTCACTGGAAGCGGAACTGCCCCAAGTATTTGGCGGACAAGAAGGATGGCAAGGTGAACAAAGGTATATGTGATATACATGTTATTGATGTGTACCTTACTAGAGTTTGCAGTAGCACCTGGGTATTTGATACTGGTTCCGTTGCTAATATTTGCAACTCGAAACAGGGACTACGGATTAAGCGAACACTGGCCAAGGACGAGGTGACGATGCACGTAGGAAATGGTTCCAAAGTCGATGTGATCGCGGTCGGCACGCTACCTCTTCATCTACCTTCGGGATTAGTTTTAGACCTAAATAATTGTTATTTGATGCCAGTGTTGATTATGAACATTATATCTGGATCTTGTTTGATGCGAGACGGTTATTCATTTAAATCAGAGAATAATGGTTGTTCTATTTATATGAGTAATATCTTTTATGGTCATGCACCCTTGAAGAGTGGTCTATTTTTGATGAATCTCGATAGTAGTGATACACATATTCATAATGTTGAAGCCAAAAGATGCAGAGTTGATAATGATAGTGCAACTTATTTGTGACACTGCCATTTAGGTCATATCGGTGTAAAGCGCATGAAGAAACTCCATACCGATGGACTTTTGGAACCACTAGATTATGAATCACTTGGTACTTGCGAACCATGCCTCATGGGCAAGATGACTAAAACGCCGTTCTCCGGTACTATGGAGAGAGCAACAGATTTGTTGGAAATCATACATACAAATGTATGTGGTCCGATGAATGTTGAGGCTCATGGTGGATATCGTTATTTTCTCACCTTCACAGATGATTTAAGCAGATATGGGTATATCTAATTGATGAAACATAAGTCTGAAACATTTGAAAAGTTCAAAGAATTTCAGAGTGAAGTTGAAAATCATCATAACAAGAAAATATAGTTTCTACGATCTGATCATGGAGGAGAATATTTGAGTTACGAGTTTGGTCTACATTTGAAACAAAGCGGAATAGTTTCGCAACTCACGCTGCCCGGAACACCACAATGTAATGGTGTGTCCGAACGTCGTAATCGTACTTTACTAGATATGGTGCGATCTATGATGTCTCTTACTGATTTACCACTATCGTTTTGGGGCGATGCTTTAGAGACGGCCGCATTCACGTTAAATAGGGCACCATCGAAATCCGTTGAGACGACGCCTTATGAACTGTGGTTTGGCAAGAAACCAAAGTTGTCGTTTCTTAAAGTTTGGGGCTACGGTGCTTATGTGAAAATGCTTCAACCTGACAAGCTTGAACCCAAATCGGAGAAATGTGTCTTCATAGGATACCCAAAGGAGACTGTTGGGTACACCTTCTATCACAGATCCAAAGGCAAGACATTCGTTGCTAAGAATGGATCCTTTCTAGAGAAGGAGTTTCTCTCGAAAGAAGTGAGTGGGAGGAAAGTGGAACTTGATGAGTTAACCGTACCTGCTCCCTTATTGGAAAGTAGCTCATCATAGAAACCAGTTCCTGTGACAACTATACCAATTAGTGAGGAAGTTAATGATGATGATCATGAAACTTCAGATCAAGTTATTACTGAACCTCGTAGATCACCCAGATTAAGATCCGCGCCAGAGTGGTATGGTAATCCTGTTCTGGAAGTCATGCTACTGGATCATGATGAACCTACGAACTATGAAGAAGCGATGGTGAGCCCAGATTCCGCAAAATGGCTTGAAGCCATGAAATCTGAGATGGGATCCATGTATGAGAACAAAGTGTGGACTTTGCTTGACTTGCCCATTGATCGGCAAGCAATTGAGAATAAATGGATCTTCAAGAAGAAGACTGACGCTGACGGTAATATTACTATCTACAAAGCTCTACTTGTTGCGAAAGGGTTTCGACAAGTTCAAGGTATTGACTACGATGAGACCTTCTCACCCGTAGCGATGCTTAAGTCTGTCCGAATCATGTTAGCGATTGCCGCATTTTATGATTATGAAATTTGGCAGATGGATGTCAAAACTGCATTCCTGAATGGATTTCTGGAAGAAGAGTTGTATATGATGCAACCGGAAGGTTTTGTCGATCCAAAGGGAGCTAACAAAGTGTGCAAGCTCCAGCGACCCATTTATGGACTGGTGCAAGCCTCTCAGAGTTGGAATAAATGCTTTGATAATGTGATCAAAGCATTTGGTTTTATACAGACTTTTGGAGAAGCCTCTATTTACAAGAAAGTGAGTGGGAGCTCGGTAGCATTTCTGATATTATGTAGCGAACCAACCCGAATGGATCAAGTCCCTGTGCTTAAGTGTCATCCCTGGATCGGTATGCTGACACACACAGTACTCGAGGATTTATAACAGAGGTAAATCACATGTAAGTAACGTAAATACTATTACCTCAATCCAAAATAGCGGAAGTAACAAGGTTGTGGATTCCCATCAACACCAATGGCAAAGTTGAGTGTAGAAATCGTAACCCTAACGTATCACTTACTCGTCGTAAGAAATCCTGCAACATGAGACGTTGCAGCCACAGAGGGTCAGTACATTGAATGTACTGGCAAATTCACACCAAAGGATAATGATGAATTAAGGCTATCACTACATGCATATTTGGCTGGTGGAAAGGCTCTAGGGTTATAATGTTTTTGCGAAAAGCCAATTTTTCCCTACTGCAAAGGAATACATTTTAATTAACTATCATGGTGGTTGTTGAACATTGAGAATGGTTGACAGCATTTTAAATCCCAATTAAGTAACATCATTAAAACCCAACAATATTAATTTAAAGTAACGTGATGAGATCAACAGGATAATCCAAGAACTAGATACTCAAGATGTCCTTCTTGTAGCGACCCAACCCGAATGGATCAAGTCTCTGTGCTTAAGTGTCATCCCTGGATCGGTATGCTGACACACACAGTACTCGAAGGATTTATAACAGAGGTAAATCACATGTAAAAAGTAACGTAAATACTATTACCTCAATCCATAAAGCGGAAGCAACAAGGTTGTGGATTCCCATCAACACCAACGACAAAGTTGAGTGTAGAAATCGTAACCCTAACGTATCACTTACTCGTCGTAAGAAACCTGCAACATGAGACGTTGCAGCCCGAAACGGGTCAGCACATTGAATGTACTGGCAAATTCACACCATAGAGAAAATGATGAACAATGGCTATCACTACATGCATATATGGCTAGTGGAAAAGCTCTATGGTTATAATGTTTTTGCGAAAAGCCAAATTTTCCCTACTGCAAAGGAATAAACTTTATTTAACTATCATGGTGGTTGTTAAACATTGAGAATGGTTGACAGCATTCTCAATCCCAATTAAGCATCATCATTAAAACCCAACAATATTAATTAAAGTAACATGATGAGATTCACATGATAATCCAAGAACTAGATACTCAAGATGTCCATAACTGGGGACACGGCTAACCATGATTAGTTTATTACACTCTGCAGAGGTTTGCGCACTTTTCCCCACAAGACTCGATCGCCTCCGTTTGTTTTCTCGCACTACATAGTGTTTGAGAAGACGGATGACCGAGACATAGTCTTTCAGAAGCACTAGCACCTTACGATCGGGTAGACCATACCACCTACATCCCCTACATCTGCTAGTCTACAATTGTAAGAGTTCGCACAACTTAGTCAACTATGCTAGAGGCCATAATAGCTTGTGGCTGCACACGGAAGTTTCTAGTATGAATAGTCTCATGATCCCTTTGAGCGTGGGTGGCGGTCCATAAAAAAAAAGAGGCAATCCTGGTCTACCCAGGTGCCTCAATCCACCCAGATGTGTGTTTAAGTTGCCACCTTAAGTAAACCATTAATTAACAATCTCACATCTGTCATGAATACTCTCAAAACCCAATCCACGTCTACGAGCATAGCATGGCAATGTGAGCATAACGTAAAAGTAACTCCCAAGGTTTGAATGCAGGGCAATAGGTTCCTACCTCATCAACTACTTCCTAATACCCACATGTTATCAATCCTACTCATGCAATGTTTGAGGGTGAAGCTAATGCACAAAAACTGGGTATGGAAGGGGATATGATCAAAGTGTGAACTTGCCTGCAATGTTGATGAAGATGATTCGCACTCAAAACTCTTGATAGCTCTACTCGTCACACTCCGGTTAATCTATCGTAAGCAAGCAATAGTAACCACACATAAGCAATCACTCAAAGATCAGAAAGAACGAAGAAGACGATTCGGAAAACTTCAAACCAAGCAAATAACTCTTGCAACATAAAACAATTTCTAACAGTACCAAAATTATGTGAATTTGGCCTTATCAGAAAGTTTAGGTCAAGAGCTTCGATTTGCAAAAAGAATCAACTCAAACGGAGCTACAAAACTCAAGTTATGATCAAACGAAGTTTGAATTCAAATCTGGTCTAATTCAAATTTTAAACTTTTCAAAAATATGTTTGAGTTGGATTACTGGATAGAGGAGATCATAACGAAGACGTGGGCGTTGGTTTCGTTGGATTTGGACTAACGAGTAAAAAGTTATAGTCATTTGAAAATCAGGGACTAATCTATAAATAAAATCTTCATGGATAGGTCCCTGGCCAAAATTAACAGAAAAAAGAAAACACTAAATAACGAACGTTCACTAACTAGTTCTAAAGAAAGAACGTTCTCTAAATAGATCTAACTAAAAAAACTAAACCGGTTTTTTTAAACGAAAACCGAATCTAAAGAAAAAAACCTAAAAAGAAAATCGAGTCAGTTTGTACCGGTTCGGGGCGGTTTTTCGTTGGAAAACGGGCAGCGGATCTCCGGCGGCTTCCCGCGGCGGCGAGCGTCGGCGAGGAGCGAGGCGACGCGAGGCGAGGCAGCGGAGGGGCGCAGCGCGGGAGGCTCTGGCGTGCGTCGCGGCAGTGGATCGGCGGGGGCGGCGCGGGCTAAGCAGCGGTGGTGGTGTCCGGCGATGGCGGCGGTTGCGGCGGCGAGAGGCGGGGAGGAGAGAGGCGGCGGTGATGCGAAAAGGAGAGGGGGGTCCCGGGCGGCAGCTTTATAGGAGGGGAGGCGAGGGTGGCTTGGGCTAGGGGCAATGGAGGCGGCGGTGGCGGCGCGGCGCCGGACTCCGGGAGGAGTCCCGGTCGGGGACGACGGGCGAGGCGGCGCGGAGATGGGCCTTGGCCTGGCTGGGTGCTGGGCCGACCCAGTCAGCGAGGGGAATTTTTAAAAAAAAAACATTTTACCGGCAATTTAAATAATAAAACGAATTAAATGAAAATATTATATAGGCATATAATATATCAAAATTTTCAGGAAAAGATTTTCTACGACATGAACATTATTCTAGCATTAAATAAAATACACACCAATTCTAATAATTCAAAGAGTGCTACTGGTCTAATAGAATCCAACAAAAATCATTTTAAAAATTCCAAAATGATTTCAAATAAATTTTTCTCCAATTTTCTATTGTAGGGAATCATGTTACCCTAATTTCCATATATTTTATTTTTGGAGAAAAATAATTTGAATAAAATCCAAATAACTCTAAACAGAAAATAAATTCAAAAGAACTTTGAATTTTAAATCTTTGAAACTCCCAACTCATATTTCATATAATTTGAAGAAATCATTGAGTTGCATAAAGTTTTAGAATCAAAAATATTTTCAAATGAAATTCAAATATTTTCAACACCCCTTGTCATTTAAATAAATTAATAAGTCATGTCATCTTCTCTCCAGGGTTTTGTGGTGAAAAGGATTTGAATCTACGGAGATCATAAAAGCAAAAAATGAAAGTTTGGGAAAGTCCTTTTATTCCCTCTCATTTAACTTTCAAAAAGTTTCGAATTTCACTCAGTTTCACTCAATCAATCACACAATCAATCAAATCTATCTATTTATTATAACATTCCAAAATTTAGAATTTTGGGATGTTACATATTATATGTGGATGACATATTACTGATTGGAAATGATATAGAATTTCTGGATAGCATAAAGGGATACTTGAATAAGAGTTTTTCAATGAAAGACCTCGGTGAAGATGCTTACATATTGGGCATTAAGATCTATAGAGATAGATCAAGACGCTTAATTGGACTTCCACAAAGCACATACCTTGACAAAGTTTTGAAGAAGTTCAAAATGGATCAAGCAAAGAAAGGGTTCTTGCCTATGTTACAAGGTGTGAAGTTGAGTAAGACTCAATGTCTGACCACTGCAGAAGATAGAGAGAAAATGAAAGATGTTCCCTATGCTTCAGCCATAGGCTCTATCATGTATGCAATGATGTGTACCAGACCTGATGTGTGCCTTGCTATAAGTCTAGCAGGGAGGTACCAAAGTAATCCAGGAGTGGTTCACTCGACAGCTGTCAAGAACATCCTGAAGTACCTGAAAAGGACTAAGGATATGTTTCTCGTTTATGGAGGTGACAAAGAGCTCATCGTAAATGGTTACGTTGATGCAAGCTTTGACACTGATCCGGACGATTCTAAATCGCAAACCGGATACGTGTTGACATTGAACGGTGGAGCTGTCAGTTGGTGCAGTTCTAAACAAAGCATCGTGGCGGGATCTACATGTGAAGCGGTGTACATAGCTGCTTCGGAAGCAGCAAATGAAGGAGCCTGGATGAAGGAGTTCATATCCGATCTAGGTGTCATACCTAGTGCATCGGGTCCAATGAAAAATCTTTTGTGACAATACTGGAGCATTTGCCTTAGCGAAGGAATCCAGATTTCACAAGAGAACCAAGCACATCAAGAGATGCTTCAATTCCATCCGGGATTTAGTCCAGGTGGGAGACATAGAAATTTGCAAGATACATACGGATCTAAATGTTGCAGACCCGTTGACTAAGCCTCTTCCACGAGCAAAACATGATCAGCACCAAGGCTCCATGGGTGTTAGGATCATCACAGTGTAATCTAGATTATTGACTCTAGTGCAAGTGGGAGACTGAAGGAAATATGCCCTAGAGGCAATAATAAAGTTACTATTTATTTCCTTATATCATGATAAATGTTTATTATTCATGCTAGAATTGTATTAACCGGAAACATAATACATGTGTGAATACATAGACAAACAGAGTGTCACTAGTATGCCTCTACTTGACTAGCTCGTTGATCGAAGATGGTTATGTTTCCTAACCATAGACATGAGTTGTCATTTGATTAACGGGATCACATCATTAGGAGAATGATGTGATTGACTTGACCCATTCCGTTAGTTTAGCACTTGATCGTTTAGTTTGTTGCTATTGCTTTCTTCATAACTTATACATGTTCCTATGACTATGAGATTATGCAACTCATGTTTACCGAAGGAACACTTTGTGTGCTACCAAACGTCACAACGTAACTGGGTGATTATGAAGGTGCTCTACAGGTGTCTCCAGAGGTACTTGTTGGGTTGGCGTATTTCGAGATTAGGATTTGTCACTCCGATTGTCGGAGAGGTATCTCTGGGCCCTCTTGGTAATGCACATCACTTAAGCCTTGCAAGCATTGCCACTAAATGAGTCAGTTGCGGAATGATGTATTACGGAATGAGTAAAGAGACTTGCCGGTAACGAGATTGAACTAGGTATTGAGATACCGACGATCGAATCTCGGGCAGTAACAAACCGATGACAAAGGGAACAACGTATGTTGTTATGTGGTCTGACCGATAAAGATCTTCGTAGATATGTGGGAGCCAATATGGGTATCTAGGTTCCGCTATTGGTTATTGACTAGAGACATGTCTCGGTCATGTCTACATAGTTCTCGAACCCGTAGGGTCCGCACGCTTAACGTTTTGATGCCGGTTATATTATGAGTTTATGAGTTTTGATGTACGAGGTTGTTCGGAGTCCCGGATGTGATCACGGACATGACGAGGAGTCTCGAAATGGTCGAGACATGAAGATTGATATATTGGACGACTATATTCGGACACCGGATGGTTCCGGGGTTATCGGATATATACCGGAGTACTGGGGGTTATCGGAACTCCCCCGTGGGTTATTGGGCCTCATGGGCCCAAAGTAGTGGAAGAGGAGAGGCAGCAGGAGGTGGCGTGCAGCCCCCCTTGCCCCAATCCGAAAGGGAAAGGGAAGGGGGCGCGGCCCCCTTCTCCTTCCTTCTCTCCACCTCCTCCTTCCCCCTTCTCCTAGTTGGAATAGGAAGGGGGGCAAAACCTACTTGGAGTAGGATTGCCCCCCCTTGGGCGCGCCTCCTCCTCTTGGCCGTCCCCCTCCTCCTCCACTCCTTTATATACGTGGCCAGGGGCACCCCATAGATACAACAATTGATCTCTTGATCTCTTACCCGTGTGCGGTGCCCCCTTCCACCATAATCCACCTTGATCATATCGTAGCGGTGCTTAGGCGAAGCCCTGCGACGGTAGAACATCATCATCGTCACCACGCCGTCGTGCTGACGGAACTCGCCCGTGAAGCTCTACTGGATTGGAGTTGGCAGGACGTCATCGAGCTGAACGTGTGCTGAACTCGGAGGTGGCGTGCGTTCGGTACTTGGATCGGTCGGATCGTGAAGACGTACGACTACATCAACCGTGTTGTGCTAACGCTTCCGCTTTCGGTCTATGAGGGTACGTAGACAACACTCTCCCTATCTTTGCTATGCATCACCATGATCTTGCGTGTGCGTTGGAATTTTTTTGAAATTACTACGTTACCCAACAATTTGGATTTGATTTGCATAAAGCATGGGAATGGGCATCCCGATGACCAGGCATTTTCTCGTGAGTGAGGAGCGGAGTCCACTCCTCTTGAGAATAACCCGCCAAACATGGAAGATACGGATAGCCCTGGTTGATACATGAGCTATTCGAGCATACAAAACAGAATGTTTATTTGAAGGTTTAGAGTTTGGCAGATACAAATTTACTTGGAACGGCAGGTAGACACAGTATATAGGTAGGTATGGTGGACTCATATGGAACAACTTTGGGGTTTATGGGATTGGATGCAGAAGCAGTATTCCCGCTTAGTACAGGTGAAGGCTAGAAAAAGACTGGGAAGCGACCAGCTAGAGAGCGTCAATAGTCATGAACATGCATTAAAATTAATCAACACCGAATGCAAGCATGAGTAGGATATAATGCACCATGAACATAAATATCGTAGACGCTATGTTGATTTTGTTTCAACTACATACGTGAACATGTGCCAAGTCAAGCCACTCGAATCGTTCAAAAGAGGATACCACCCTATCATACCACATCACAACCATTTTAATAGCATGTTGGCATGCAAGGTAAACCATTATAAGCTCCTAGCTAATTAAGCATGGCATAAGCAACTATAATCTCTAATTGTCATTGCAAACATGTTTATTCATAATAGGCTGACTCAGGAACGATGAACTAATCATATTTACAAAAAGAAGAGAGGTCGAGTTCATACCAGCTTTTCTCATCTCAATAAGTTCATTATATAATCATCATTATTGCCTTTCACTTACATGACCGAATAGTGTGGATAATAATAATAGTGCACTTGCATTGGACTAAGCTGGAATCTGCAAGCGTTCAATTCAAGATGGAAGACAAGGTAATATGGGCTCTTTGTCAGATCAACAAAAATGCATACAGGAGCCACTTTAACATTTTCAATATGGTCTTCTCCTCTCGACCCCCAAAGAACAAGAAAAAAATAAAACTATTTACACGGGAAAGCTCCCAACAAGCAAAAGAAGAACGAGAAATCTTTTTGGGGTTTCTTTTAATTATTACTACTACAAGCATGGAAAGTAACTGGCTGAAAGCTACAACTAATTTTTTTGTTTTTTTCTAAGGTTTATCAAACACACAAGAAGAAAGCATAAAAAGGAAAATAAACTAGCATGGATGATACAATGAAAAAGTATGAGCACCGACAACTAGCAATGAGTGTGTGAACATGAATGTAATGTCGGTGAGAAATAAGTACTCCCCCAAGCTTAGGCTTTTGGCCTAAGTTGGTCTATGGCCACGGCTGGCCTGGCGGATATCCAAAGTAATAGTTGGGGTCGTACTGAGAAGAATCCCCCTAGTGCCACTGGTTGGCGATCTCTTCCGGATTCCACTGATAAACAGACTGACGGTGAGGATCAAATTGTGGTTCCCGCGGATAAGTGTGGGGTTTCAGTAGGCATGAATGGCCTCCGGCGGAACAAGGTACTTTTCTGCAGATAAGTCAAATAAGGAAGGAGCAGGCAAAGTAATAGTCTCAGGGTGATTTTTATCAAATATCAGCTTGTACTTAAGCATCTTTTCCTTATTCTTAACGATAAAATCATGTGCTACCATACTCTTATAGTCTAGAAAAAAAGGAGGCAGCAACTTCTCTTCCTTCTCATAATGCCTAATAGGTATGTTAAAGTGTGCAGCGAGGCGTGAGGCGAAGATGCCTCCAAGGACGGGGCCCTTAGTACGGTTAAGATTTAACCGCTTTGCAACAATAGCGCCCATACTAAATGTGTCATCATGGAACAAGGTATGGCACAAAATAACAATATCAGGGGCACTAAGGTTGCCACAGTTTCCGCGACCAATTAAGCATCAACTAGCAAATATTGCGAAGTAACGTAAAACAGGAAAATGTATGCTAGTAATTCTTGCATCGGAAACTTTCCTCATTTCCCTTACAGCAATTGTATCAATAAACCCTTCCACATCGTCACGATGTGGTTCCTCTACGCTGCCCTCGAAAGGGATCAAACAAACCCGAAAAAAATCACGAAGTGACATTTCCTTATGCTCATCATATAAATAAAATTCCACCGTAGGTGGTGAGCTCCTAACATGGAAATGAAAGTTTTGCAGAAAGATATTGGTGAGTAAGAGATATTGTTCGCGTTGGCCGTGGAGGAAGGCGGTGAGGCCTGCATTCTTAGCCAATTCATAGAAATCATCATAAATCCCGGCTACTCTCATGAAATTATCACAAGGCCATTCACATGGCCAGACTTTCACGGTGCAAGGGAGATTATATTTGGGCCTCTTATCCCCCCCACTTTGCTTATCCTTCGAGCTTCGGCTCGATGAGCCCCTCAAAAATCTCATCATCTTTTTCTGAAAATTTCTAAAATTTTTAGTAACTTCAAGACAAAAGTGAACCAAACTCAACAATATTGATAGCAACTACTCCTACAAGTGCCTAGAGGCAATATCATGCATCAGAACTACTTTTGACCACATAAATTTGACATGCAA
Source organism: Triticum urartu (assembly GCF_056163025.1). Lineage (NCBI taxonomy): Eukaryota > Viridiplantae > Streptophyta > Magnoliopsida > Poales > Poaceae > Triticum > Triticum urartu. The sequence continues at coordinate 7,312,703 of NC_141876.1, read as the reverse complement.
GCTCAAGAACAGGGTCACCTAAGCAGCAAAAATATGCAATGAATAAATCACCAGTATAAAAACTAATTGGACCATTGGAGGAGTCACATACCAAAGAATAATCCCCCAAAACAGTTTTGTGAATGGAGCTTTGAGCAAGGAGATCGAAAATGGCAGCAAGATGAGCTTGGGCTCGGGTTTGAGATGGCTAGTGATGTTTTTGGGAGGAAGAAGGAGTGTGTGGTGGCTGGAATAAGTGGAGGGGAGCCACCGTGGGCCCACGAGGCAGGGGCGCTCCCTCCACCCTCGTGGCCAGGTGCTTGCTCCCCCTGCTGTGTTTTCAGTGCCAGATATTCTCAAATATTCCAGAAAAAATTGTATGTAAATTTCAGGGCATTTGGATAACTTTTATTTTTGGGGTATTTTTTATTGCATGGATAATTCAGAAAACAGACAAAAATTACTATTTTTGCTTTATATAATATAAATAAGAGAAAGTAAAAAGAGGGTACAGAGAGTTGTGTTTTCTAAATTCATCCATATCATGCTCATCAAAAGGAATCCACTAACAAGGTTGATCAAGTCTTGTTAACAAACTCATTCCGAATTGCATGAAACCGAAGAATTTTCGAATAACACTAGGTTACCTCAATGGGGATATGCATGTCCCAACAATAAGAATATCATATTTCTTCTTGACAGTAGGAAGAGGAAATTCAAAACCTCCAATAGTAATAGTTGAAAATTTTCCAATAGAATTGATACTTTGGACTTGAGGTTGTTTCCTTGGAAAGTGTACCATACGCTCATTACCATTAACATGAAAAGTGACATTGCCTTTGGTGCAATCAATAACAGCCCCTACAGTATTCAAAAAGGGTCTTCCAAGAATAACACACATACTATCGTCCTTGGGAATATCGAGAATAACAAAGTCCGTTAAAATAGTAATGTTTGCAACCACAATAGGCACATCCTCACAAATACCGACAGGTATAGCAGTTGATTTGTCAGCCATTTGCAAAGATATTTCAGTAGGTGTCAACTTATTCAAATCAAGTCTATGATATAAAGAGAGACGCATAACACTAACACCGGCTCCAAGATCACATAAAGCAGTTTTAACATAGTTTCTTTTAATGGAGCATGGTATAGTTGGTACTCCGGGATCTCCTAGTTTCTTAGGTATTCCACCCTTGAAAGTATAATTAGCAAGCATGGTGCAAATTTCAGCTTCCGGTGTCTTTCTTTTATTAGTAACAATATCTTTCATGTACTTAGCATAAGGATTCATTTTAAGCATATCAGTCAAATGCATCCACAAGAAGATAGGCCTAATCATTTTAGCAAAGCGCTCAAAATCCTCATCATCCTTTTTTTTGGATGGTTTGGGAGGAAAAGGCATGGGTTTCTGAACCCATGGTTCTCTTTCTTTACCGTGCTTCCTAGCAACAAAGTCTCTCTTATCATAACGTTGATTCTTTGATTGTGGGTTATCGGTTCAATATCTACTTCATTGTCATTACTAGGTTGAGCATCAACATGAACTTCATTATTAACATTATCACCAGGTTCAAGCTCATTACCAGATTGTGTTTCAGCATCGGAGATTGACATATTATTGGGATTCTCAGGTGTGTCAATAATAGGTTCACTAGAAGCATGCAAAGTCCTATCATTTTTCTGTTTCTTCTTCTTAGAAGGACTAGGTGCATCTACATTATTTCTCTAAGAATCCTTCTCAATTCTCTTAGGATGGCCCTCGGGATACAAAGGTTCCTGAGTCATTTTACCACCTGTAGTCATAACTCTAACAGCATTATCATTTTTCTTACTATTTAATTCATTGAGCAAATCATTCTGACCTTTAATTACTTGTTCTACTTGAGTGGTAACCATAGAAGCATGTTTACTAATAAGTTTTAGTTCACCTTTAACATTAGCCATATAATCACTTAAGTGTTTCAATCATGTAAGCATTGCATTTTAATTATCTTCCAAAATAAGCATTGAAGTCTTCTTGCTTAACCATAAAGTTATCAAGCTCATCCAAACATTGGCTAGCAAATTAGTAGGAGGGATTTAAGCTTTATCATATCTATAGAGAGAATTTACCTTTACTACCTGTCTCGGGTTATCAAGACCATGCATTTCTTCAATAGGTGATGGATTAAAACCATGTATTTCTTCAACAGGCGGTAAATTAAGATCAAGTATTTCTTCAACAGGAGGTAAATTCTTAACATCTTTAGCTTTTATACCTTTTTCCTTCATAGATTTCCTTGCCTCTTGCATATCTTCAGGACTGAGAAATAGAACACCCCTTTTCTTTGGAGTTGGCTTAGGAGTTGGCTCAAGAAGTGTCCAATTATTTTCATTGGTCAACATATTATTCAATAAAATTTCAGCTTCATCTGGTGTTCTTTCCCTTAAAACACAACTAGCACAACTATCCAGGTGGTCTCTGGAAGTATCGGTTAGTCCATTATAAAAGATATCAAGTATTTCATTTTTCTTAAAAGGATGATCAGGCAAAGCATTAAGTAACCGAAGAAGCCTGCCCCAAGCTTGTGGGAGACTGTTCTTCAATTTGCACAAAATTATATATTTCCCTTAAATTAGCTTGTTTCTTATGAGCAGGGAAATATTTAGCAGAGAAGTAATAAATCATATCCTGGGGACTACGCACACAACCAGGATCAAGATAATTAAACCATATCTTAGCATCACCCTTTAATGAGAATGGAAATATCTTAAGGATATAATAGTAGCGAGTTTTCTCATCATTAGTGAACAGGCTGGCTATATCATTTAATTTAGTAAGATGTGCCACAACAGTTTCAGATTCATAGCCATAGAAAGGATCAGACTCAACTAAAGTAATTATATCAGGGTCGACAGAGAATTCATAATCCTTATCAGTAACAAAGATAGGTGAAGTAGCATAAGCAGGATCATATTTCATTCTAGCATTCAGAGTTTTTTGTTTTAGCTTAGCTAATAATTTCTTAAGATCACTCCTATCATTGCATGCAAGAAAATCTCTAGCAGTTTCTTCATCCACAACATAGCCCTCAGGCACAACAGGTAATTCATATCTAGGGGGAGAATCTTCATCATCACTTTCATCAATATTATCAGTTTCAATAATTTCGTTCTCTCTAGCCCTGGCAAGGTGTTCATCAAGAAATTCACAAAGTGGCACAGTAGTATCAAGCATAGAAGTAGTTTCATCATAAGTATCATGCATAGTAGAAGTGGCATCATCAATAACATGCGACATATCAGAATGAATAACAGGTGTAGGTGTCGCAAGTTTACTCGAAACAGAAGGTGAATCAAGTGCAGAGTTAGATGGCAGTTCCTTACCTCCCCTCGTAGTTGAGGGATAAATCTTGGTTCTTGGATCTTTCAAGTTCTTCATAATGATAAGCAGATATAAATCCCAACTGACTCAAAGAATAGAGCTATGCTCCCCAGCAACGGCGCCAGAAAATAGTCTTGATAACCCACAAATATAGGGGATCGCAACATTTTTCGAGGGTAGAGTATTCAACCCAAATTTATTGATTCGACATAAGGGGAGCCAAAGAATATTCTCAAGTATTAGCAGCTGAGTTGTCAATTCAACCACACCTGGAAACTTAATATATGCAGCAAAGTATTTAGTAGCAAAGTAGTATGATAGTTGTGGTAACAGTGGTAAAAGGTAATGGTAGCAGAAGTAATATTTTTGGTGTTTTATAGTGATGATAACAATAGCAACAGAAAAGTAAATAAGCGAAGAACAATATATGGAAAGCTCGTAGGCAATGGATCGGGGATAGAGAATTATGCCGGATGCGGTTCATCATGTAACAGTCATAATCTAGGGTGACACAGAACAAACTCCAGTTCATCAATGTAATGTAGGCATGTATTCCGAATATAGTCATACGTGCTTATGGAAAGAACTTGCATGACATCTTTTGTCCTACCCTCCCGTGGCAGCGAGGTCTTATTAGAAACTAAGGGATATTAAGGCCTCCTTCTAATAGAGTACCAGGCGAATGCATTAACACATAGTGAATACATGAACTCCTCAAACTACAGTCATCGCCGGGAGTGGTCCCGATTATTGTCACTTCGGGGTTGCCGGATCATAACACATAGTAGGTGACTATAGACTTGCAAGATAGGAACAAGAACTCTCATATATTGATGAAAACATAATAGGTTCAGATCTGAAATCACAGCACTCGGGCTCTAGTGACAAGCATTAAGCATAGCAAAGTCATAGCAACATCAATCTCAGACCATAGTGGATACTAGGGATCAAACCCTAACAAACTAACTCGATTACATGATAAATCTCATCCAACCCTTCACCGTCCAGCAAGCCTACGATGGAATTACTCACTCACGGCGGTGAGCATCATGAAATTGGTGATGGAGGAAGGTTGATGATGACGACGGTGACAGATTCCCCTCTCCAGACCCCCGAACGGACTCCAGATCAGCCCTCCCGAGAGAGTTTAGGGCTTGGTGGCGGCTCCGTATTGTAAAACACGATGAATCCTTCTCTCTGGTTTTTTCTCCCCGAAAGTGAATATATGGAGTCAGGGTTGAGGTTGGTGGAGCGTCAGGGGGCCACGAGGCAGGGGGCGCGCCCCCACCCTCGTGGACAGGTGGAGGCCCCCCTAACATGGATCTTCCTTCCAATATTTTTTATATATTCCAAAATAATTCTCCGTTGATTTTCAGGTCATTCCGAGAACTTTTATTTCTGCACAAAAATAACACCATGGCAATTCTGCTGAAAACAGCGTCAGTCCGGGTTAGTTCCATTGAAATCATGCAAGTTAGAGTCCAAAACAAGGGCAAAAGTGTTTGGAAAAGTAGATACGACGGAGACGTATCATGCCTCTAGGGCATATTTCCTTCAGTCTCCCACTTGCACTAGAGTCAATAATCTAGTTCACATCGCCATGTGATTTAACACCAATAGTTCACATCGTCATGTGATTTAACACTATAGTTCATATCACCATGTGACCAACATCCAAAGGGTTTACTAGAGTCAATAATCTAGTGCACATCGCTATGTGATTAACACCCAAGAGCACTAAGGTGTGATCATGTTTTTCTTGTGAGAAAGGTTTAGTCAATGGGTCTGCCACATTCAGATCCATATGTATTTTGCAAATTTCTATGTCTACAATGCTCTGCACAGAGCTACTCTAGCTATTTGCTCCCACTTTCAATATGTATCTAGATCAACACTCAGAGTGATCCAGATCGGTGTTAAAGCTTGCGTCGACGTAACTCTTTACCACGAACTCTTTATCACCTCCATAATCGAGAAACATATCCTTATTCCACTAAGGATAATTTTGACCAATGTCCAGTAATCTACTCCTAGAATTATTTTACTCCCATGTCAAACACAGGACAGGGTATACAATAGGTCTGGTACATAGAATGGCATTATTTATATAACCTATGGCTGAGGCATAGGGAATGACTTTAATTCTCTCTCTATCTTTTGCTGTGGTCGGGCTTTGAGTCTTACTCAACTTCACACCTTGCAACACAGGCAAGAACTCTTTCTTTGACTATTCCATTTTGAACTACTTCAAAAACTTGTCAAGGTATGTACTCATTGAAAAAAAATTATCAAACGTCTTGATCTATCTCTATAGATCTTGACTCTCAATATGTAAGCAGCTTCACCGAGGTCTTTCTTTGAAAAACTTCTTTCAAACACTCCTTTATCCTTTCCAGAAAATTCTACATCATTTCCGATCAACAATATTTCATTCACATATACTTATCAGAAAGGCTATAGTGCTCCCACTCACTTTCTTGTAAATACAGGCTTCACCGCATGTCTATATAAAACTATATGCTCTGATCAACTCATCAAGGCGTATATTCCAACTCCGAGATGCTTGCACCAGTCCATAGATGGATCGTCGGAGCTTTGCACACTTTGTTAGCACCTTCAGGATCGACAAAACCTTCTGGTTGCATCATATACAATTCTTCTTTAATAAATCCATTAAGGAGTGTAGTTTTGTTATCCATTTGCTAGATTTCATAAAATGCGGCAATTGCTAACATGATTTGGAGAGACTTAAGCATCGCTACGGGTGAGAAGGTCTCATCGTAGTCAACTCCTTGAACTTGTCAAAAAACTTTCGCAACAAGTCGAGCTTTGTAGATAGTAACACTACTATCAGCATCCGTCTTCCTCTTGAAGATCCATTTATTATCTATGGCTTGCCGATCATCGGGCAAGTCACCAAAATCCATACTTTGTTTTCATACATGGATCCCATCTCAGATTTCATGGCCTCATGTCATTTCACGGAATCTGGGCTCATCACTGCTTCCTCATAGTTAGTAGGTTCGTCATGGTCTAGTAACATGACTTCTAGAACATGATTACCATACCACTCTGGTGCGGAACGTATTTTGGTTGACCTACGACGTTCGGTAGTAACTCGATCTGAAATTTCATGATCATCATCATTAACTTCCTCCCTAATTGGTGTACGAATCACTGGAACTGATTTCTATGATGACCTACTTTCCAATTAGGGAGAAGGTACAATTACCTCATCAACTTCTAATTTCCGCCCACTCACTTGTTTCGAGAGAAACTCCTTGTCTAGAAAGGATCCATTTTTAGCAACAAAGATCTTGCCTTCTGATCAGTGCTAGAAAATGTACCCGACAGTTTCTTTTGGGTATCCTATGAAGACACACTTCTCCAATTTGGGTTCAAGCTTATCAGGCTGAAGCTTTTTCACATAAGCATCACAACCCCAAACTTTAAGAAATGACAATTTAGGTTTCACGCCCAACCACAGTTCATACAGTGTCGTCTCAACGGATTTAGATGGTGCCCTATTTAATGTGAATGCAGTTATCTCCAATGCATAACGCCAAAACAATAGTGGTAAATCGGTAAGAGACATCATAGATTGCACCATATCTAATGACATACGGTTACGACGTTCGGACACACCATTACGCTGTGGTGTTCCAGGTAGCGTGAGTTGCGAAACTATTTCACATTGTTTCAAATGAAGACCAAACTAGTAACTCAAATATTCATCTACACGATCAGATCATAGAATTTTTATTTTCTTGTTACGATTATTTTCCACTTCACTCTGAAATTCTTTGAACTTTTCAAATGTTTCAGACTGATGTTTAATTAAGTAGACATACACATATCTACTCAAATCATCTATGAAGGTCAGAAAATAATGATAGCCGCCGCAAGCCTCAACACTCATTGGACCGCATACATCAGTATGTATTATTTCCAACAAGTCTGTTGCTCGCTCCACTGTTCCAGAGAAGGAAGTCTTACTCATCTTGCCCATGAGTCATGGTTCGCAAACATCAAATGATTCATAATCAAGTGATTCCAAAAGTCCATCCGCATGGAGTTTCTTCATGCACTTTACACCAAGATGACCTAAACGGCAGTGCCACAAGTATGTTGCACTATCATTATTAACTTTGCATCTTTTGGCATCAATATTATGTGCATCACTACGATCGAGATTCAATAAACCATTTATATTAAGTGTATGATCATAGAAAGTTTTATTCATGTAAACAGAACAAAAATTATTCTTTGACTTAAATGAATAACCGTATTGCAATAAACATGATCCAATCACATTCATCTAACCACAAACTCCAAATAACATTTATTTTAGGTTCAACACTAATACCGAAGGTAAAGGGAATGTGTGATGGTGATCTTATCAACCTTGGAATCACTTCCAACACACATCATCACCTCGCCGTTAACTAGTCTCTGTTTATTTTTGTAACTCCCGTTTCGAGTTACTACTCTTAGCAACTAAACCAGTATCAAATACCGAGGGGTTTCTTATAAACACTAGTAAAGTACATGTAACACCCACGATGCGGCTATATCTCCCACGTGTCGGAGCACGACTTAGAGGCATAACCGCATAGTAGGCATGTCGCAAGAGGGGTAATCTTTACACATCCCATGTACTGAATAAGAAAGGGATAAAGAGTTGGCTTACAATCGCCACATCACACAATACATAAATTTAGCATACATCATCCAGAATACAATCAAGGGCCGACTACGGAACCAAAATAAAGAAAGACAACCCCAAATGCTAGATTACCGGTCGCCCCAACTGGGCTGCTCTACTGATCATCCGAAAAAGAAACATAGTAACGGCCCGAATCCTCGCCGAACTCCCACTTGAGTTCGGTAGCGTCCCCTGCACTGGCATCATCGGCACCTGCATCCGTTTGGAAGTATCTGTGAGTCACGGGGACTCAGAAATCTCACACCCTCGCAATCAAAACTATTTAAGCTTAAGGGTAGGAAAGGTAGTGAGGTGGAGCTGCAGCAAGCACTAGCATATATGGTGGCTAACTTACGCAAAAGAGAGCGAGAAGAGAAGCAAAGCACGATCGAGAAGCTAATAATGATCAAGAAGTGATCCTGAAGCTACTTACGTTCAAGCATAACACAAGACTGTGTTCTCTTCCGGACTCCGCCGAAAAGAGACCATCAGGGCAACACACGCGGCTGATTCATTTTAATTAAGTTAAGTGTCAAGTTTACTACAACCGGATATGAACAAATTCCCATCTGCCCATAACCGTGGGCACGGCTTTTGAAAGTTCAAAACCCTGCAGGGGTGTCCCAACATAGCCCATCACAAGCTCTCACAGTCAACGAAGGATATTCCTTCTCCCAGGAAGACCAGATCAGACTCGGAATCCCGGTTACAAGACATTTCGACAATGATAAAACAAGACCAGTAAAGCCGCCCGAAGTGCTGACAAATCCTGATAGGAGTCGCACATATCTCGTTCTCCGGGCACACCAGATGAGACATCCTACGAGTAAAACCAAACCTCAAGTTGCCCCGAGGTGGCCCTGCAGTCTACTCGGTTCGGACCAACACTCAAAGGAGCACGGCCCGGGGTGGTTTAAAATAAAGATGACCCTTGAATCTGCGGAACCCAAGGGAAAAAGGCTTAGGTGACAAATGGTAAAACCAAGGTTGGGTCTTACTGGAGGAGTTTTATTCAAGACGAACTATCAAGGGGTTCCCATAATACCCAACCGCGTAAGGAATGCAAAATCAAGGAACATAACACCGGTATGATGGAAACTAGGGCGGCAAGAGTGGAACAAAACACCAGGCATAAGGCCGAGCCTTCCACCCTTTACCAAGTATATAGATGCATTAAAGTAAACAATATATAGTAATGATATCCCAACAAAATCCATGTTCCGACAGGGAACAAACTCCAACTTCACCTGCAACAAGCAACACTATAAGAGGGGCTGAGCAAAGCGGTAACATAGCGAAACAACGGTTTGCTAGGAAAGGTGGGTTAGAGGCTTGACATGGCAATATGGGAGGCATGATAAAGCAAGTGGTAGGTATCGCGGCATAGCAAAAGAGCGAACAACTAGCAAGCAAAGATAGAAGTGATTTTGAGGGTATGGTCATCTTGCCTGCAAAGTTCTCAGAGTTGACGAAAGCTTGATCCTCGTTAGTGTACTCAACAGGTTCCTCGATCACGTAGTCATCTCCCGGCTCTACCCAAAACAAGAACAGAAGCACAGGACCAACAATCAATCACGGTGCAATGCACAAGCAACATGATGCAAAACATGTCATGATATGCGAGAAGTGATATGCAATGCATATGCGTGCTCCGGAAGGAAAAAGATCAACAAGGCATCAACTTGGCAAACCAAGTGCGTCGCTGGAACGATGAGTTGATTTCGGTCGAAATCGATATAAAGATCACCGGAATTGGATGCACGGTTTGCAAATGGCAAGCAAAACAAGAATAGCACAATTCTGCGATTAACAGCACAATGCCTCCTAGAATGCAACACGAAACTAAGCTACTGCACTCCAACATAACAACAAAGCACATGGTAGTGATCTACTCAAGATGCTTGACAAAACATGAACAGTGAGCTACAGCTAAATCACACAAGAACAGGTTCAAACAAGCATGGCAAAAGTGCAAACGATATCAGCATCACAGACTTCGTGAAATATACTAACATGCCAGGAATAACATCAGGAAGCCATGTTTAGAGCAAGCAAACAACATGATACAGGAATAGATCATAACAAACAAAGGCATGGAATCAAACTACTAGATGCCTAGATCAAAAGTCCCTTACTGATCAAGAGCCAAAAAGGCAAAAAAGATATTATGGCACCCATGTAAACAAAGCAAGTTTCGTTAACAGATTCAGACTTAGTAGAAAACTGAGCATGGCATTAACAGAATTATGAAGGCATCTTTGCGAGCTCGATTCACTCACCACAAGGCATTGCATGACAAGATAAGCATACTACCATCAAGAAGACATGATCATGAAGCTAACCATGGCAATAACAAGTTTGTAGCATGCATGGATCAACTACAACATCCATGGCAAAATTGATTAACATCTAAACAATGTGCCAGGAACATTTATAGCAAAAGTAGAGCAAGATTAAGTCATGCTAGGGCACTCCATAATTGCAAACATGGGCATGGATGGATAGTTCACAACCATATGTCAAAATCATCCTTACTGAAGATACTCAAACTAAACATGGATCTCACTATAGCATCATGTTTACATGGCATAAAAATAGCAGCAGAGCAATGACTTAGTAAAATCCTAAGTCCCTAAAATCGGCAATATCACGAGGGCTACTTTGCATGCTTGTGCTAGTCACCACAAAGATCACAAAAATACATGGCATACACCCCCGTAAAGATGGCATGTCATAGATCAAAACACATGTAGAGCTCATGCACACATGCATCACACATCAAATGTAGCAAAAATGACAAATCCTCATACTCTGATAAGAACCAGCACCTAACAATTTATAGCACTCTTGCATCAACTATTTGGGCATCAAGATGTACTCAAACAAGCATGTAACAATGGAACAAAATGAAGAGCACATCCTGATGAACATTTTGATATATTGCACGCACAAAACGAAGCATCACGCAAGAAGTTATGGCATCATGAACAGGGCCTGAAAACAACACGGAAAAGGACTTGGAGGAATTTCGGGGTCAACCTCTGGCTCTAGGGTTTGCACGGAAGCCGAGGATCACCTGGATCTCACCGGAGATGCGGTGGGACGGCGGCCGGAGTTGACGAGGGGGTGTCGCTGGACTTGAGGGAGCTCGCCGGAGCACGGGCAGGAGCGGATCCGGCGAGGGCGAAGGTCGAGGCGGCTCCGGTGGCCGGATCCGGCGAGCACCGGCGTAGGCGACGCGGGACGAAGGCGAGCTTGGCAGCGAAACGCGGCGCGGTCGAGCGGTGCGGGGAGGAGGCGGTGGCCGGAGTGGCAGACCACGGCGGCGCGGGTCTCGGGCGCACGGGCGGCGGAGGGTGCTGGGGAAGCGGGCGACGGAGGCTGGACCCGCGGGGGCTGGCTGCAGGCTCACGGGATGCGCGGCGGCGGGGCAGGCGTGGTGCCACGTGGCATGCTCTCACTGGAGCGGGGCGGTGGCGGGTTTCATCCGGCGGCGCGCGGACATGTCCGCCAGGCGAGAGGGAGGGGAAGACTAGGGTTTGGACCCGGATTTTGGACGAGGAGGACCTATTTATACCTAGAAGGAGGTGGGAGTGTCCAAATGTGGTGTAGTTTTCGACCACACGATCGTGATCCGACGGCGGAGGACATGGGATAGGTTTGGATGGGCTATTGGGCTGTTTTGGAGGGGTGTTGGGCTGCAACACACACGAGGATTTTACGGTTCCCCGGTTAACTGTTGGAGTATCAAACGGACACCAATCCGCACCAAACTTGACAGGCGGTCTACGGTAGTTTACCAAGGCCGCTTGGCAAATCTCGGTCCATTCCGTGAAAGTTTAACACCCGCTCACGAAAAGAGGCAAAAGGGGCCGCCGGAGGACGTAGGAGTATCGGATAGCAAAACGGACAACGGAGAAAATGCTTGGATGCATGAGACCAACACGTATGAAAATGAGATGCACAAGATATGAAATGCATGACATGGAAAAAATGCAAAACAAAGACAAAACTCAACCACAAGGGAATCTCATAACTTAAAGCCAAAAATGGCAAGAGTCGGAGTACAAATATGGCAAGTTACATCCGGGGTGTTACAGTACACATCAATAACATGTATATAAAATATACCTTTCTTCACTTTGCCATCCTTCTTATCCGCCAAGTATCTAGGGTAGTTCCACTTCCAGTGACCATTCCTTTTGTAGTAGAAGCACTCAGTTTCAGGCTTAGGTCTAGCTTTGGGCTTCTTCACGGGAGTGGCAACTTGCTTGCCATTCTTCTTGAAATTCCCTTTCTTTCCCTTGCCCTTTTACTTGAAACTAGTGGTCTTGTCAACCATCAACACTTGATGCTTTTTCTTGATTTCTACCTTTGCTAGTTTCAGCATCGCGAAGATCTTGGGAATCGTTTACGTTATCCCTTGCATATTATAGATCATCACGAAGTTCTAGTAACTTGGTGATAGTGACTAGAGAACTCTGTCAATCACTATCTTATCTAGAAGATTAACTCCCACTTGATTCAAGCGATTGTAGTACTCAGACAATCTGAGCACATGCTCACTGGTTGAGCTATTTTCCTCCATCTTGTAGGCAAAGTACTTGTCAGAGGTCTCATACCTCTCGAGTCGGGCATGAGTCTGAAATACCAATTCAAGCTCTTGGAACATCTTATAAGCTCCGTGGCTTTCAAAACGTTTTTGAACTCCCGGTTCTAAGCCGTAAAGCATGGCACACTAAACTATCAAGTAGTTATCATACCGAGCTTGCCAAACGTTCATAACGTCTGCATCTGCTCCTACAATAGGCCCGTCACCTAGCGGTGCATCAAGGACATAATTCTTCTGTGCAGCAATGAGGATAATCCTTAGATCACGGACCTAGTCCGCATCATTGCTACGGTGGGAGTCCTGGATTAGGGGGTCTCCGGATAGCCGGACTATCTCCATTGGTCGGACTGTTAGACTATGAAGATACAAGATTGAAGACTTCGTCTCGTGTCCGGATGGGACTCTACTTGGCGTGGAAGGCAAGCTAGGAAATACGTATATGGATATCTCCTCCTTTGTAACCGACATTGTGTAACCCTAACCCTCTCCGGTGTCTATATAAACCGAAGAGTTTTAGTCCGTAGGACAACAATCACAACATACAATCATACCGTAGGCTAGCTTCTAGGGTTTAGCCTCTTTGATCTCGTGGTAGATCTACTCTTGTAACACCCATATCTTCAATATTAATCTAGCAGGACGTAGGGTTTTACCTCTATCAAGAGGGCCCGAACCTGGGTAAAACTTCGTGTCCCTTGCCTCCTGTTACCATCCGGCCTAGACGCACAGCTCGGGACCCCCTACCCGAGATCCGCCAGTTTTGACACCGACATTGGTGCTTCCATTGAGAGTTCCTCTGTGTCGTCGCCGTTAGGCTTGATGCCTCCTACTATCATCGATAGCGATGCGGTGCAGGGTGAGACTTTTCTCCTCGGACAGATTTCATATTCGGCGGCTTTGCACTGCGGGCTAATTCGCTTAGCCATCTGGAGCAGATTGAAAGCTACGCCCCTGGCCATCATGTCAGATTTGGAAGTTTGAATTACACGGCCAACATCCGTGGGGACTTGATCTTCGATGGATTCGAGCCACAGCCGGGTGCTCCGCACTGTCGCGATGGGTATGACTTAGCTCTGCCATCGGACGGTACCCCAGAGGCCGCGCCCGCATCAGCTCCGACCCTTAGCTCGGAGCCAGCTGCGCCAATCGAGGACGGGTGGCTAGACACCGCCTCAGGGGCTGCAGTCTCGACAGCGATCGAGCCAAACACCAGCATAATCCTCTGCGCAGCCCATGACTCCAAGGTGCTGGACTCTCCTCCGGTCTCCGAACCATCCGCGCCCCTACCAATCAAATACGATTGGGCGCCGATCATGGAATTCACCACTGCAGATATCTTTCAGCACTCGCCCTTCGGCGACATTCTGAATTCACTATGGTCTCTCTATTTTTCAGGAGAGCCCTGGACGGATTATGGCCAACAGGACTGGGATGCGGACGACGAAGAAATTCGACACCCACCCACCACCCACTTTGTAGCTAGTGTCGATGATTTAACCGACATGCTCGACTTCGACTCCGAAGACATCGATGGTATGGACAACGATGTAGGAGACGAACATGAACTAGCATCTATAGGGCACTCGAAAGCCACCTCGTCGTATGACATATACATGGTGGATACACCCAATGAAGGCAACGGCGACGAGATAGCGGAGGATGACCCCTCCAAGAAGCAACCCAAGCGCCGACGTCAGCGGCGCCGATCTAAGTCCCACCAAAGCAAAAGTGGTGATACCGGCACGGGAGATAATAACACTCCGGATAGCGCCGGAGACAACAAAAATCCCCTCAAGCAAGAGTTAGATTAGGAGGATGAAGGAGCCAGCTCTCCTGAGAGAGCGGCTGGCGGAGAGGAGGAGCATGACAATTACATGCCCCCCTTCGAAGACGAGGCAAGCCTCGGCGACGATGAATTCGCCGTACCAGAGGATCCTGTCGAACAAGAGCGCTTCAAGCGCAGGCTTATGGCCACAGCAAATAGCCTGAAGAAAAAGCAGCAGCAGCTTCAAGCTGATCAAGACCTGCTAGCTGACAAATGGACTGAAGTCCTCACGGCCGAGGAATATAAACTCGATCGTCCCTCCAAGAGTTACCCAAGGCGCAGGTTACTACCCCGACTGGAGGAAGAAGTGTATGATACGGCTGATCGGACACCTTGTGGCCGCAATAGAGAGGCATTCCATCCAAAAGCTCAGCCTCCACCCCAACGCCATCCAAATAAAAACGCATGGGGAGATACGCCAGACCTGCGAGACATATTGGAGGACAAAGCAAAGCATCCAAGATTGATCTACGGATCACGAGGGTGCACCACTCTACAAGACGGTAAACGTCACGCCAGATATAGTAAAAGCAAATCCGGCCGGGCCGAACACAGCGGGCAGGACCCATACGAGCTGCGTCACGATATAGCCCAATACAGAGGCGCCGCACACCCCTTATGCTTCACAGACGAAGTAATGGAACATCAATTCCCAGAAGGTTTCAAACCTGTAAACATTGAACCATACGAAGGCACTACAGACCCCGCGGTATGGATTGAGGACTTCCTCCTCCACATCCACATGGCCCGCGGTGATGACTTACATGCCATCAAGTACCTCCCACTAAAACTCCAAGGACCAGCGCGGCATTGGCTTAATAGCTTGCCAGCGGACTCCATTAGCTGTTGGGAAGATCTGGAAGCCGCATTCCTCGACAAACTTCAGGGCACTTATGTGCGACCACCAGACGCCGATGACTTGAGCCACATAATTCAGCAGCCAGAAGAGTCGGCCAGGCAATTCTGGACTCGGTTCCTTACAAAGAAAAATCAAATCATCGACTGTCCGGATGCGGAGGCCTTAGCGGCTTTCAAGCACAACATCCGAGACGAGTGGCTAGCCCGGCACCTTGGTCAGGAAAAGCCGAAATCTATGGTAGCCCTCACGACGCTCATGACCCGCTTTTGTGCGGGCGAAGACAGCTGGTTGGCTCGCAGTAATAACATATCAAAGAACCATGGTACCTCAGATACCAAGGACGACAATAGCAGGTCACGTCGCAACAAGCATAAGCGCCGCATTAACGGAGAAAGTACTGAAGATACGACAGTCAATGCCGGATTCAAAGGCTCTAAACCTGGTCAGCAAAAAAAGTCATTCAAACAAAGTACGCCGGGTCCGTCCAGCTTGGACCGTATACTCGATCGCTCGTGTCAAATACACGGCACCCCAGACAAGCCAGCCAATCACACCAACAGGGATGGTTGGGTGTTCAAGCAAGCCGGCAAGTTAATCACCGAAAACAAGGACAAGGGGCCGCATAGCGATGACGAGGAAGAACCCCAGCAGCCGCACACTGGAGGACAGAAGAGGTTTCCCCGGCAAGTGCGGACGGTGAACATGATATACGCAACCCACATCCCCAATAGGGAGCGGAAGTGTGCGCTCAGGGACGTATATGCGTTGGAGCCAGTCGCCCCGAAGTTCAACCCTTGGTCCTCCTGTCCGATCACCTTCGATCACAGGGACCACCCCACTAGTATCCGTCACGGCGGATTCGCTGCACTGGTCCTAGACCCAATCATCGATGGATTTCACCTCACTCGAGTCCTTATGGACGGTGGCAGCAGCCTGAACCTGCTTTATCGGGACACAGTGCGCAAAATGGGTATAGACCCCTTAAGGATCAAACCCACAAAAACGACCTTTAAGGGCATCATTCCAGGCGTAGAGGCACACTGCATGGGCTCAATTACACTAGAAGCGGTCTTCGGATCTCCGGATCACTTCCGAAGCGAAGAATTAATCTTCGACATAGTCCCGTTCAACAGTGGTTATCATGCGCTGCTCGGACGAACCGCATTTGCTAGATTCAATGCGGTACCACATTATGCATACCTCAAGCTCAAGATGCCAGGACCTCGCGGAGTTATTACAGTTAATGGAAACACAGAGCACTCTCTCCGAACAGAGGAGCACACCGCGGCCCTTGCAGCAGAAGCGCAAAGCAGCCTCTCAAGGCAATCTACCAGTTCGGCGTTTCAAAGCCCAGACACCTTCAAGCACGCTCGGGGCAATCGGCAAACAGACCGCCTGGTGCGATCTGAGCACGCATAGCAATACGGCGGCCACCCCAACCCTAGCCCAACGGCGATATTCGTGCCGCGCGTACATAATTACACAATTAAAAATATCATGGACACAGGTGGGGAGGGGGGGCACAACTGCGGCACGCCCCAAAACGCGGCCTAAACCGCACTAGGGGCTTCCCGTTTGGTTATTTTTTTCTTCTTCAGTCAGGACTTTAATCTCTGGAAACACTGTCCGGCCGCTCCACTGCCGAACACATGATACAGCAACCAAGGAGGCAGACAACTACAGAATTCCCAGGTGGATTACAGATTTCATATCATTCCTCAGCTCGCCCTTGGAAGGGACATAGTCCTACTCTTTTGCATATTGCACTATCTGTATCACTCTGCTTTAATGCAATTTTTCAATATACAATGCGTGACATTATGACTATTATTGCGGTTTTGTTATATATATATATATATATATATATATATATATATATATATATATATCTATGTGTTCATTAACGACGCCTTGCAACCGTACACTCTGGTACGGCCGATGCACCTGGGGCTTACGTACCCACAATATGGTGTGAAAAGTCCGAACACTTTCATAAGTGCGGCACCCCGAACTTATAGCATTATATGCATCAGCTCCGAATCATGTCTTTGGTCAAATGTTGGGTTTGCCCGGCTCCTATGTTTTGATACCTTACGTTCCGCTCTATCGGCTAAGGTAGCGCTAGGAAAACTACTGCGATTGTGCCCCGGTTCTGCCGGGCCGAGCACCTCAGTAGAGATAGCTAAAACTGACTGTCATGATAAGGCGAGAGACTGGTCGCTGTTCGGCGAGGTTTTTCGAGTCCCTAAAGACTTATGCCGCTTAGGGCGAGGGGCCGGCTCCGTCCGGCTTACAGGCGTGTATCGCACCCTGAATTCGGCCTTCCAAATACCAGGGGCTTCGCCGAAATTTAAAATTATAGAATTCTATGGCTAAGTGAGAGTGATAAAGCATTATTAGTCCGGTTGACTTGTTCGTTGTGCTGAGCACCTCCCTCGAAGGACCCAAACATGGGAACAAGAGTGCTCAAGTTTATCCCGAACACCACAACACTCGTGGTATGGGGGCAGAAGCCGAGGACTAGCCATCTCTCAGATTGGCTAAACAGCCAAACATAAGGTAATATTTTAAATTCACACAAGCATTGCATAACACATATGAAACAAGTTTTCATCTCACAGGATAAAAAAATGAGAAAGTCTCATTCAAATATTACATTTTGCGAACACTCATCCGCGATAAGACGGGCGCCCGGTAGAACACCCTCATAGTACATCTCGGGGTGGCGGTGCTCCTTGCCCTCCGGCGGCCCCTCCTTGACCAGCTTCACGGCGTCTAGCTTGACCCACTGCGTTTTTACATGGGCGAAGGCCCGGCGTGCACCTTCAATGCAGATGGATCGCCTAACGACCTCCAGCCGTGGGCAGGCATCCACAAGCCGCCTCACCAGGCCAAAGAAGCTGTTCGAAAGGGCATCGCCAGGCCATAACCGGACTATGAAACCCTTCATGGCCTGATTGGCCGCCTTATGTAGCTTGGCCATCTTGAAAGTGCGTTATATCGACTAGAGGGGGGGTGAATAGGCGATTTTTATGAAAGTCTTCAAAACGTGAGTTATGAAGACAAACAGCGAAGATTATGGCTTTTACTATGCAGCGGAAGTTAGATTACACTAGGCCAGCCATGGTCATGTATTCAATAGAGTGAAAGCACAATGACAAACAACTGCAGTGTAATAAGGATCAGGTAGGAAGAAGTTATGAAGCCAAACAGTTCATACATTCACGTTGTGAAGACAAAAGATAAAGCAAGCATGCAATGGCTTCACAATGTGGAACAGTAAGAAAAGGAAGAGAAGATGAAACCAGTGACTCGTTGAAGACAATGATATGTTGGACCAGTTCCAGTTGCTGTGACAACTGTACGTCTGGTTGGAGCGGCTAGGTATTTAAACCTTAGGACACACAGTCCCGGACACCCAGTCCTGAACACACAGTCCAGGACACCAAGTCCTCACCGTATTCTCCTTGAGCCAAGGTCACTTAGTCCTCGCCCAATCACTCTGGTAAGTCTTCAAGGTAGACTCCCAAACCTTCACAAACTTCGTTCACTGGCAATCCACAAAGTCTCTTGGATGCTCTGAACGCGACGCCTAACCGTCTGGAGGATTCACAGTCCTCAAGTGTAATAAGTCTTCAGATCACACAGACAAGAAGACTCAAGTGATGCCCAATTTGCTCTGGCTCTGGGTGGTTAGGGGTTTTTCTCCTCACTAGGAATTTTCTTTCAAAGGCTTCGAGGTGGGTTGCTCTCAAACGACAAAAGCCGTGCACTAAATCTGAGCAGCCAACTGTTTATGGTTGTGGCGGTGGGCTATTTATAGCCACTTGGCAACCCGACCTGATTTGTCCGAAATGACCCTGGGTCACTAAGGAACTGACACGTGTCTCAACGGTCAGATTTTAACCTCTCATGGAAACTTTGCTTGGGCTACAAGCAAAGCTGACTTGTCCGGCTCTGGACAAGATTCTCTCTCATTGTCTTCGCTCGAAGACATAGGTTTTTGATTTAGGCATCACTTCAGTCATTCTGACTGGTTCTCCTGGACCCCACTTAACAGTACGGTGGTTCCTATGACTCAACACAAAAGAAAAAGAACTACGAAAGATCTAAGTCTTCGAGCTCCATAGGCTTCATAACGTGTCTTCTTTTGTCATAGTCTTCAATGTGAATATCTTCATAAACCACCTTTGTCTTCAATGTCTTCATACATTTTTAGGGGTCATCTCTGGTAGTAAAACCGAATCAATGAGGGACTTCTACCTGTGTTTTCCTGCAATACTCACAAACACATTAGTCCCTCAACTAGGTTTGTCGTCAATACTCCAAAACCAACTAGGGGTGGCACTAGATGCACTTACACATCTGCTTCAGCTGGTCACTCATCGGCATCGGATGTTCGGCCTCAGCATACTGAGACCAAAACAACTTCTCCGTCGAGCTTCCATCATCGGCCTGGTAAAATTGTGCGGCATCGGACACACTGCGGGGCAAATCTGCGAATGCTCCTGAAGAGCTCCGGATTCGGGTAAGTAATCGGTAAATTACTTTTACATGCTTGCTTTGCATATAGAAAGCCTTACCCGCCGCTATCTTCTTCATCGCGTCGATCTCTTGGAGGGCCTTTTGGGCTTCGGCCTTGGCACTCTTCGCGCTCTCACGGGCCGCGGCAAGCTCAGACTCTCGCGTCTTCAAGTCTAGCTCCAACGCCTCGTGCTTCGTCACAAGAGCCTGGAGCTCTTACTGCACCTCGCCCACCCGAGCCTCGTGCCTCTCTCGCTCGGTGCGCTCCTTGGCCGCTGTATCTTCGGCCTTGGTCAACGCTTGCTTTAGGGTCGCCACCTCGGTCGTGGCCCCTGGCAAAACATACAATGATACTGTCATTTTGCAATCGCGTCCTTTTTTATATACATATATCTATAGACGAGGTATTACTTACCCCTGTTCTCCTCGAGCTGCCTCTTAGCAAGGCCGAGCTCTTTCTGGGACCCCTGGAGGGCCTCCTTTAGTACGGCGACCTCCGCAGTTAGTGCGGCGGACGCCAGAAGCGAAGCCTGCATATGCATATTGACATACTTATATTAGACTCCTGGGATATTATTTGATCCTCTATTCGGCTTTTCTTTGCGAACACCGAACAAAGCATTAGGGGCTACTGTCTATGCGGTAATACTTCTACTACATTTTAAAAACACTTACCTCGAAGCCTGTTAGAAGGCTAGTACAGGCTTCAGTCAATCCGCTCTTGGCGGACTGAACCTTCTGGATCACCGCACTCATGATAGTGCGGTGCTCCTCCTCGATGGAAGCACTGCGAAGCACTTCCAACATAGTGTCCGGCGCCTCTGGATGGACAGAGGTCACCGGCACAGGCGTTTCACCCCCCTTTGGAGGAGACCGCCTGCCTGAGCTCGGAACCATTGGAGGGTCCGGCGCGGTGTTCGGCTGAGGCCGAACTCGGAGCTCTTGGGGACCCCGTCCCCTCGGCTCCCGGAGTCAGGAAGGTTGCCTTGAGGCGCCTCCGGGACTGTCCCCCCTCGACCCGGTGCCTCTTGAGACAGCACCTCGGTGTCGTCGGCTGGATGAGGGGAGGTGGCGGTCTGGACTGGATCGCTATCCATGTCTGACGCACCCAGGGAGCTGCCCGAGGATACCTCGATATTGGATCGGGGCGGCCTGCACAATTGAGTTCAGCGCTAGGGAAAGCAATGCGACAAAGGAATCATATGGGTTACTTTGGTATCCGAATACTTACGATCTCCCCTGGGGCTTGGCCCTGGGCAACCACTCGTCTTCACTTTCGTCGGCGGTGGTGGAGCTATCCAGAAGGAGCGTCCTTCCCTTCTTGGACCCTCCGGCCTCCCCAGTTGGGGCGGCCTTCCTTTTCATGTCTCCCCCAGTCAGTGGGGGAGCCTCTTCTTCCCCTTCCTCGTCTTCGGGGGAAGAGTGCACCGCAGAGTCATCGGACGGCGAGTCCGACGACGCCTGGCGTCGAGATCTCTTTCGAGCTCCCTTGGCCTTCTTGGTCTTCTCCGGCACCTTGTAAGGGGCCGGAGTCAACATCTTCACCAGAAGGGCGTCGGCAGGGCCTTCGGGCAAGGGAGCCGGACAGTCGATTTGTCCGGCCATCTTCTGCCAGTCCTGTTAACGGCACGAGAGTTTAGATCCCGCATAGAGCCAATCTATATAGAAAACAAATATCCTGTAAAAGGTAGAACAACTTACCGCACTGGCGTGGCGCTTCGCGCTGAATCCGTCATCCTCAGTAATGGCGGGAGGGACCTCGGCGCTCTTGAACAGCACCCTCCAGGCATCTTCATGAGTCGTATCGAAGAGCCTGCTCAGATTTCGGTGATGCGCCGGATTGAACTCCCACAAGGTAAACTCCCGTTGTTGGCACGGGAGTATCCGGCGGACGAGCATAACCTGGACTATGTTGACAAGCTTGAGCTTCTTGTCCACCATGTTCTGAATACATGACTGGAGTCCGGTCAGCTCTTTTGAATTACCCCAGTACAGGCCCTTCTCTTTCCAGGAGGTGAGCCGCATGGGGATGCCAGATCGGAACTCGGGGGCCGCTACCCATGCGGGGTCGCGCGGCTCGGTGATATAGAACCACCCCGATTGCCACCCCTTTATGGTATCCATGAAGGTGCCCTCGAGCCATGTGATGTTGGGCATCTTGCCCACCATGGCGCCTCCGCACTCCGCCTGGCGGCCGCTCACTACCTTCGGCTTGACATTGAAGGTCTTCATCCATAAGCCGAAGTGGGGCTTGATGCGGAGGAAGGCCTCGCACACGACGATAAACGCCGAGATGTTGAGGATGAAGTTCGGGGCCAGATCATGGAAATCCAGGCCGTAATAAAACATGAGCCCCGGACAAAGGGATGGAGAGGGAATCCTAGTCCGTGGAGGAAATGGGTGAGGAATACCACCCTCTCATGGGGATCGGGGGTGGGGATGAGTTGCCCTTAATCTGGGAGCCAGTGCGCGATGTCGTCGGGCAGGTATCCGGCTCTCCTCAGTTTCTTGACGTATCCCTCCGTGATGGAGGAGACCATCCACTTGCCTCCCGCTCCGGACATGGTTGAAGAAGGTTGAGATGGAAGTGAGGACTTGGGCGCTAGAGCTCAAGTGTGCGGAAGCGGATGAGCAGAGGAGGAAGAAGGCGTGGATAGAAAGGTGAATCCTTATCCCTTTATATGGGCGGACAAAACTAAGCGTCCCCACTTTCCTGGTAAAACTCGCTTATCCCCCAAGCGCCGTAATTAATGGCGTGGTTGGGTTACCCACGCCCGTATTGATAAGATTCCCGTAATAAGGGGACACGATCTCTGTTTTGACAAGACGTGTCGAAAAACTGCCTCGCGTTATGTGCGGGGCTGGTTAAAAGAAACGGTTCGAATAATCACCGGGCCATGACGTAATGTCATGTTGCCAAAACAAGCTAGCGGATTAGATCTGCAAAAACATTATTCTCTCTACGGTGAAATGTGGAACTTATTTTGCAGGGTCGGACACTATCCTCGTATTCAAATTCTTCTGTGATGTATTCGGAGAAGGAACCCGCCTTGCAATGCCGAAGACAACTGCGCGCCGGACTCATCGTCATTGAAGCCTGGTTCAGGGGCTACTATGGGAGTCCTGGATTAGGGGGTCTCGGGATAGCCGGACTATCTCCATTGGCCGGACTGTTAGACTATGAAGATACAAGATTGAAGACTTCGTCTTGTGTCCGGATGGGACTCTACTTGGCGTGGAAGGCAAGCTAGGCAATATGTATATGGATATCTCCACCTTTGTAACCGACCTTGTGTAACCCTAACCCTCTCCGGTGTCTATATAAACCGAAGAGTTTTAGTCCGTAGGACAACAATCACAACATACAATCATACCGTAGGCTAGCTTCTAGGGTTTAGCCTCTCTGATCTCGTTGTAGATCTACTCTTGTAATACCCATATCTTCAATATTAATCAAGCAGGACGTAGGGTTTTACCTCTATCAAGAGGGCCAGAACCTGGGTAAAACTTCGTGTCCCTTGCCTCCTGTTACCATCCGGCCTAGACGCACAGTTCGGGACCCCCTACCCAAGATCCGCTGGTTTTGACACCGAAAGCTACTATCACCTTTCAACTTATTTTTCTCTAGGAGCATATAAAAATAAACGGGGAGCTACATCGCAAGCTATTGATCTACACCATAGATATGCAAAATACTATCAGGACTAAGTTCATTATAAATTAAGTTCAATTAATCATATTACTTAAGAACTCCCACTTAGATAGACATCCATATAATCATCTAAGTGATCACGTGATCCAAATCAACTAAACCATCTCGATCATCACGTGAGATGGAGTAGTTTTCAATGGTGAACATCACTATGTTGATCATATCTACTATATGATTCACGCTCGACCTTTCGGTCTCAGTGTTCCGAGGCCATATCTACATATGCTAGGCTCGTCAAGTTTAACCCGAGTATTCTGCATGTGCAAAACTGGCTTGCACCCGTTGTATGTGAACATAGAGCTTATCCCACCCGATCATCACGTGGTGTCTCGGCACGAAGAACTGTCGCAACGGTGCATACTCAGGGTGAACACTTATAGCTTGAAATTTAGTGAGAGATCATCTTATAATGATATCGCCGAACTAAGCAAAATAAGATGCATAAAGGATAAACATCACATGCAATCAATATAAGTGATATGATATGGCCATCATCATCTTGTGCCTCTGATCTCCATCTCCAAAGCACCGTCATGATCACCATCATCACCGGCTTAACACATTGATCTCTATCGAAGCATCGTTGTCGTCTCGCCAACTATTGCAATCACGACTATCGCTACCACTTAGTGATAAAGTAAAGCAATTACATGGTGATTGCGTTTCATACAATAAAGCGACAACCATAAGGCTCCTGCCAGTTGCCGATTACTGTTACAAAACATGATCATCTCATATAGCAATTTATATATCAACACGTCTTCACCATATCACATCACAACAAGTTACACGTCCTCTACTTGTTGTTGCAAATTTTACGTGGCTGCTACGGGCTTAGCAAGAACCGTTCTTACCTACGCATCAATAACCACAACGATTTTGTCAAGTGTGTTGTTTGAACCTTCAACAAGGACCGGGCGTAGTCACACTCGATTCAACTAAAGTTAGAGAAATAGACACCCACTAGCCACCTGTGTGCGAAGCACGGCAGTAGAACCAGTCTCATAAACGCGGTCATGTAATGTCGGTCTGGGCCGCTTCATCCAAAAATACCGCCGAATCAAAGTATGACATGCTGGTAAGCAGTATGACTATTATCTCCCACAAATCTTTGTGTTCTACTCGTGCATATAACATCTAGGCATAGACCTGGCTCTGATGCCACTGTTGGGGAACGCAGTATTTTAAAAAAATTACCTACAATCACGCAAGATCTATCTATGTGATGCATAGCAAAGACCGGGAGAGTGTGTCCACGTACCCTCATAGACCGAAAGCGGACGCGCTCAGTAACGCGGTTGATGTAGTCGAATGTCTTCACGATCCAACTGATCAAGTACCGAACGCACGGCACCTCCGCGATCTGCACACGTTCAGCTCGGTGACGTCCCACAAACTCTTGCTCCAGCTGAGGCCGAGGGAGTGTTTCGTCAGCACGACGGCGTGATTACGGTGATGATAAGTTAGTAACGCAGGGTTTCGCCTAACCACTACAACGATATGACCAAGGTGGAAATATGTGGAGGGGGGCACCGCACACGGCTAAACAATCAACTTGTGTGTCTATGGGGTGCCCCCCTCCCCGTATATAAAAGAGGGGAGGAGGGGGATGGCCGGCCTCATGGTGCGCCCCCAAGGGGGGGAATCCTACTCCTACTAGGAGTAGGTTTCCCCTTTCCTAGTCCTAATAGGAGGGGGGAGGAAGGGGAAGAGGGGAGGAAGGAAAGGGGGGCCGGCCCCCCTCCCAATTCGAATTGGGCTTGGGGGGCGCCCCACCTATTGGCCGCCTCCTCTCTCTTCCACTAAATCCCATGTAGGCCCATTAAGCCCCCGGGGGGTTCCGGTAACTCTCTGGTACTCCGAAAAATGCCTGAACTCATCTGAAACCTTTCCGGTGTCCAAACATAGCCTTCCAATATATCAATCTTCATGCCTCAACCATTTAGAGACTCCTCGTCATGTCTGTGATCACATCCGGGACTTCGAACAACCTTCGGTACATCAAAACACATAAACTCATAATACCGATCGTCATCGAACGTTAAGCGTGTAGACCCTACGGGTTCGAGAACTATGTAGACATGACCGAGACTCATCTTTGGTCAATAACCAATAGCGGAACCTGGATGCTCATATTGGTTCCCACATATTCTACGAAGATCTTTATCGGTCAAACCGTATAACGACATACGTTGTTCCCTTTGTCATCGGTATGTTACTTGCCCGAGATTCGATCGTCGGTATCTAAATACCTATTTCAATCTCGTTACCGGAAAGTCTCTTTACTCGTTCCGTAAATGCATCATTCCGTAACTAACTCATTAGTCACACTGCTTGCAAGGCTTATAGTGATGTGCATTACCGAGGGGGCCCAGAGATACCTCTCCGATACACGGAGTGACAAATCCTAGTCTTGATCTATCCCAACCCAACAAACACCTTTGGAGACACCTGTAGAGCATCTTTATAATCACCCAGTTACGTTGTGACGTTTGATAGCACACAAGGTGTTCCTCCGGTATTCGGGAGTTGCATAATCTCATAGTCAGAGGAACGTGTATAAGTCATGAAGAAAGCAATAGCAATAAACTAAACGATCATAGTACTAAGCTAACGAATGGGTTTTGTCCATCACATCATTCTCTAATGATGTGATTCCGTTGATCAAATGGCAACACATGTCTATGGCTAGGAAACTTAACAATCTTTGATTAACGAGCTAGTCAAGTAGAGGCATACTGCTAGGGACACTCTGTTTGTTTATGTATTCACACATGTATCAAGTTTCCGGTTAATACAATTCTAGCATGAACAATAAACATTCATCATGATATAAGAAAATATAAATAACAACTATATTATTGCTTCTAGGGCATATTTCCTTCAGGAAGCGCCATGCGGTCAGGGGTGCAGTGGTGCACCGGAAAGAAGACGGGATTGACGAGGCATTGTGTCAGGTTTGCCAAGCCGAGGGACACATCATGGACGATAACACGAGTCGGTGTAGCTAGCACCGGACATGCGTACATGGAAAATAATCGGTGTTGACGAGGGGTCGCGCCAGGTTTGCCAAGCCCGGCGACACATCATGCACGAAGGCACACGTTGGTGTTGCCAACACATGACATGCCTAGATGGGGACAAACTATATTTATTACTTCATTTATAGATACATTGTGTAAATTGATAAACTTTAAATAGAAAAAATAAAGTAAAGAGTAAATAAGAAAATGGAATATTCTGTCTCATAGTTCTGAAATAGAGTTCTTTATTTTTATTTAATAGTATTACTTGTCATTAGTTATACTGCATAGATTAGTCCTACTATCTTAATTAGGGTCTAATTAGTACTATTCTCATTTTTAATAGTCTCTTGTTATTTTATTATTAAATATTAAATAAAGATAGAGCTATTATTTTTTCTAGAAATTCTAGAGAAAACGAGATAAAGTGAAATGAGAAAATTTTCTTTATATAAGGATTAGATCTACATACACCATATCTAAATAGAATGGAAAGTACATGAAGTGGTCGGGGAAAATGACGGTGACACTGACAATGAGCTGGTGCTGGACGAAGACGAAGATGTGGTTGGCGGACCAATGGTAGCCCGTGCAGAGCCAAATTGGCCGCCTATAGAAGCGCTGAGGCGGTGCTCGAAGTAGGCGAAGAAGAATCCAACAACGTGACGAAGAGCAGGCACGGAGGATGGTGTTCCCGTGCCTAGGGAGGGAGCGCGGCACATACCAAATAGGCGTCAATGCATAGGGAGGGCGGAGTGGACTGCGTGCTGGGGTGCTATGCCCCGAAGGGGCAACGCGGTGGCAGTGCACGTGTCAGGCCGGCAACGGGAAAGACCTCAGGGCGGTGTTGTGGACCGCGTGCCGCGGCGCTTCGGGCCAAAGGGGCGACGCAACAGCAACATGCGTGTCGGTTCAACAACGGGGACGACCTCGGGCGGTGACGTAGACCATGTGTCGTGGCCGTTCAACCCAAAGGGTTAATAAAGCGGCAGCGCGCGGGTCGACATAGACGCAGAGAGAACCACGAGGCGGCAGCGCAGCGGCCCAACAAGGCGACACAGTGACAGCTTGATGCTCGATCGGTGGAGAGGCACACAGACCCGGAGACGATTCTTCATGGGAACCCGTTGAGGCACGCACAAAACTGCTGATCAAGTCGGTTGCGCGGCATGGATGAAGCGGATTGTGGGCGGTTGGATGAGCAATCCAAACGCTCACAAGGTCAAGGACGCTGATCGGTGATGAGGTCGGAGTCACGGACGGTGAAGGCAGAGTGGTGGATAGTCCGAGTAGAACAAAGTGATGACGGCCGGTGTGGAACAACGTGCGGACGACACACGTCCAACAAGACAACGCAGGCTCCTAACCGGCCAACGCAGCGCCGACACCCGAGCGGCCAACGTACCACCCTGCCTGAGGCGGCCATACGTACACATTGGAGGCGGAAGGTGATGTATAATTCCTGATCGAAGTAGGGCGACGAGGGCCGATGTAGAAAGACGGGCAGGTAGACTCACGAATGACACGTGGACCGCCGCGTCAAGGCCGGGTAGTCGTGCCGGTGTCAATTATAACCCATGGTTAGAAAACATTTTCATTGATGGGATGAAATAGCAAGATGACAACATATAACAATAGCAATGAAGAAAGACTGCGTCTCGTCTCTATATGTACCTTCGTATTCCTACATATTCAGTATCTAGCAAAATCTTGAAAACTCCATCTCTACATCGGAGCTCATCTGTACCCGCGCTTACGAAAAAATCAAAACAAATACTAAAAAATTTCGAAAAATTCCATTTGTTTGTGTGGCAGACAATTTGATGTGTGAGGTCCACTCCAATTTTCAAATCATTTGAACATCTCAGGAGCTCTCAGAAAAGAAGACAAATTGGGGGTCTATAAAAATATTTACTGTTCATGTCCTGTTTTGGACCGATTTGTCTTTTTTGTTGAGAGCTCCTCAAATGTTCAAATGACTTGAAATTCGAAGCGGGCCTCACGCATCAAATTGTCTACCGCACAAAAAAATGTTAGAATTTTTTGATTTTTTTGAATTTTTAATTATTTTTTCTAACCAAATGCAAATGAGCCTAGGCACCGAAACGCCCAACTCGCAAAATCAGCAATAGTTATTAAGAGAGTTGGCGTCTCGTCTCCATCGACCTACGTGCTACCTAGCTAGTAGCTACGTCCCGAGCCCCCCCAATAAATCATCAGTTGGGAGATGGATGAATGCAGGGATTAGCTGCCCACCATGCACTGGTGTACGTACTCCACCTAGCTAGCTAACGTCCTAAGGCCCGCATTAATTTGGACAACTAAGTACTTCAGCCAGATACTCCAAGACATGAAGTTGCAAGGAGTACAAGCAAAGACATTATTTTCATTTGTTTTCTCTACTAGCAAGTTGCCTAAATTTGTTTTCATTGGTCAATTAAGACTAGCCACGGTGAAGAGTAACTTAGACTAGTAACATGCATGGCCACTATGAAATATACATTTTACATCTATACAAGGCCACTAACAGTAATCGAGACAATATTAATGATATTTTCTCGTATTAACAACCTGTTTAGTACTTGCATGCATGCAGTCATAATGACAGTCAGCTACTTCCTCTACTCAGTTTCTTTGCATGCATGCGGAGTATTAATGATTCCAGTAAACAAGAAGAATAGTCGACTTGTAAAGCAGACATTAAATTCTACATTGGTACCTATAATCTGAGTTTGTGGCCTTGTATACAAAAATGGAGGGAATACTACCTCTCTATAGTGAGAAGTAACATATATGTGGCGTCATGCAACACTTCATTTATTAGGTTGTAGACTCATCTTGCGTTGATATGTGTGATGTTAGTAAGACTAGCCACAATGGAGAGTAACATACACTAGTAACATACACATATCCCTAGACTATGTTACTATCTTCATAGTAGATAGTAACTTAAGTGTGGTAACATGCAAAGATCGGGACGTGTGATGTTACAGTAACTAGCTAAGTTACTACAGCTAGCTCTCTCCTCATTAACTCATTGCCACATAAACAAATTTGCTGAGTTGGACCCGATGTTACTGCTGAAGTTACTCCCACTGTGGCTAGTCTTACTACTAGTAACTAACTATGCTACCACATGACTCTCTTCATTAATTATTTGCCACATCATCTATTTTGTCTAGATATGTGTGATATTATCATCTATATTACTCCCACTGTGGATAGTCTAACGACCATAGAAAGAAGTAATTAGTTCTATGTCGTATCAGGAAGAGAGAGAGGAAGGGAAGGAGACAAAGACTAAGGATATTATGTTAGAGCATCTCTAGCAGATACGCTATCCCGCCGCCGGTCATATATTTACGGCCAGCATTTCCCGGCTTTTTCGGGCTGGAACAGAAGCAGTATATTTGCACCGGCTCATAAAATATATATATGGGCAACCCGCAAACCGCTGCTTCCACCGCTATATGTACGGGGAGAGGGGCGTTTTAGGGTTCCCGTCTCGGATAGATCTGCCCCCTCCATCGTAATCCACATCCCCTCCGCGACCTTCTTTTCTTAGCTCGGGCGAGTGCATCCGACCGGTTTTTTCCCTCTCAAGTACTCATCATGTCGGGAGAAGGTCGCGGAAGTGGGGGCTGACTTAGGTCGCCGCCGCACAAGAGCGGCTTGCACGATGTGAAGGCCGGCAGCTCCAGCCGGTACCATCGTCGAGCCGTGGCACTCGGCGCAGACGCGCAACCGCGGCGCCCTCTCCGGCAGCGCAACAACCGCGCGTGGCAGCACTTCAATGAGCTCCATGAGCAGCTCTGGACGACGAAGAAGAAGTTCCGCGAGGTGGATCGCATGCCATGCCGCGAAGGAGGCGTTGGAGGCCGGCGAAGAGGACACCGACGAACGCTTCGTTGTGACGAAGGCAGATTACGAGGTCGCCTACACCGTCTACCGTTTGGTGTGAGAGTTCTTCCTCAACGTGAGGCCGTGAGCCACCGCTGGCCCTCCGTCAATTTAAGTATTTAAGTTTAGATTGTCTCTGTGTGTGTGATGAACTCCGGCGAGGTCTGGACTATCTATGTATAGCGGGAACTTGTTTTAAGTTTAAGTTTTAAATTTTGCACTACTATTTGCAGTATGTGTTCTGCGCCGGGGATGAGTTGCCCGCAAAATCGTTTTAGGGCCAACCGTGAAATGATTTTGTGGGTAGGAAATTTAGCAGATCTGGTAGAGTTGCTCTTAACATTGTCACATATATAGGATAAATGCAAACGTGGTGCTATCTTTTGTGTGCCACATCATTACATTTCTAAGCGATATATATTACCAACACACCATGATACAAACGTTAAAGATGACCTAAACGTCTAACCAAAAGGAAAACACTACCAACACATGTATCTTTCCAACATCGCCACCAGCATCAATGTAGTAAAATGGTACTCTCTCTGTTTTTATTTACTCTGTATATTAGATTTGACTGAAGTTAAATTCGTAAAGTTTGACTAAGTTTATAGAAAATAATATAAACATTTACCATAACAAATTATATGACATGAAAGTGCATTCAATAATGAATCTAATGGTATTGATTTGTTATTCTATATGTTAATATTTTTTTATAAACTTTGTCAAAGTTTACGAAGCTTGACTTTGGCCAAAGCTAATATAAGGACTAAATAAAAATGGAGGGAGTACTGACTCTATTGATTCCGAATGGTCCTAGTCTACAATTAAATATCCATTTATAAATGATATGTAAGAACAAAAATATGGAGTGATAATAGGTTGTTCAGCAAAGAAAAAAAAAGGCCAGGAGGAATTTAAGCCCAGTGCAACATACGAACTCACAGTGGCATAAAAACTTCTCGGGACTAGCAGCTACTCCCTGAGAGTGGATTTTTGGAACATGGATGTATTGGAGGACATTATTTTAAATAGTTTAAGAACTACATTAGATTTTTCAAAAAATGATGAAAATAATTCTACATGATCATATGAATGTATATTACACGTGTGTAAAGTTTGGTGATGAAATAAGTAAGCATGTGAGCTATGCAAAAATGAGTAAATGACGATATCTAAATAGTGAATAATATATGCAATGTTCATCTTTCCAAACACACAATTTTTTTCTTTGTGTGTAATTCACATGGTTACATATTTCATCATCAGAATTTCCACATGTGTAACATACATCCATATGAACAATGTGGAATTTTTTCTAAACTTCAAAATATCATTTTGGCACTCTTCAAAATATAGGGCTCCAATGCACCCGTTATCGGTGTCAAAACCGGCGGATCTCGGATAGGGGGTCCCGAACTGTGCGTCTAAGGTCGATGGTACCAGGAGGCAGGGGACACAATATTTTACCCAGGTTCGGGCCCTCTCTATGGAGGTAATACCCTACGTCCTACTTGATTGATCTTGATGAATATGAGTATTAAAAGAGTTGATCTACCATGAGATCGTAATGGCTAAACCCTAGAGGCCTAGCTTGTATGGTTATGATAATGTGTCTCTCTCCGGACTAAGTCCTCTGGTTTATATAGACACCGGAAGGATCTAGGGTTACACAAGGTCGGTTACAAAGAAAGGAATCTACATATTTAGTCGACAAGCTTGCCTTCCACGCCAAGGAGAGTCCCATCCGGACACGGGTGCCGTCTCCGGTCTTCGTATCTTCACATCCCATCAGTCCGGCCCATGGCTAACAGACCGGACGCCCGAGGATCCCTTAGTCCAGGACACCCTCAGTAGCCCCTAAACCTGCCTTCAATGACAAGGTATCCGATGCGTAGGCCTGTCTTCGGCATTGCAAGGCGGGTTCCTCCTTCTGAATCCCAAAATAGTCTTCGGATATATCAACGTGTCCGGAACTGTAACACACACCACACACAACCACAGGGAGAATATAACTTTAGACGAGTCCAATCTGCTGACAACTTTCCGTATCATGACATGACATCTGTCTGGTCATAATTTCGAACCGTTTTTCGTCTGCCGCTCCACGTTTCGAGACGCGGTTGCCATTGACACGTCTTATCAAAGCAGAGATCGTGTCACCTTATTACGGGATTCTCATCAATACAGGTGTGGGTAACCCAACCGTGCCGTTTACACAACCCTTGGGAATAGGCAAGTTTTAAAGCGAGTAGGAAGGCGTTTGACATTTGCAGCCTTTATAAGATGTGGTGCGCCATTACTAACAAAAAAAATTCAATTTTTTTAGAATTCTTTTACAATTTTTTTCATAATCTCAAGTCCCTATGGGTTAATCTCGGGTCAATATGCTTAATCTCAAGTAAAATCGCACTAAGTGGTCAAACTTCCCGGAAGGTCACACATCCTCACACTACTCCAGCCCGAGCACGCTTAACTTCATAGTTCTATCCAACCCCAGCACCACCTCACTTAACATGCACTTGTTGATATATCTATCATATCAATCCTATTAAACCTTGTTGATGTCTAGGACTTTGTTCATGTTCATGAGTGTGATGAAATTTTGAAAAAATATTTCAAACTTCCCAGTCATATTACATATCATATTTTGAAAAACATTTCCAAAAAAATTTGAAACCAATTTTTTTCTATTACTATTGACGCACCTAGCAAATGGTGCGCCACTAGTAAGTTTGAATTATTTTCCATTTCCCCCTCTAGATCTTAAAAGCCCCATATCTTTCGTTCTATTAGATTTTTGGGGATTCTGAAGATCTTAAAAAATTCGGATGTAACTTTTCAAGTAGATGAATTTTCATATAAAAACTTTTTAATCCGAGTTCGTATGCAAAAGTTATGCCCATTTTACTAAATTCCAGAGAGATATTGCAAATAAAGTATTTCATATTTGTAAATTTTACCAACAACTAGACCACATATCATGTGGGAAACTTATTTTCTTTTTTTTTGACATTTTCATCATTTTCTGTTATTTTTTAAAAAACTGAAAAGGCGGTCCACCGGGGGGGGGGTGCGTGCATTTGGTCAAAGCTACCAATGGCGCACCACCTACCAATGCTGGTTACTAATGACGCACCTGTTACATGATGCGCCATTAATATTTTTGCAAAAAAATAAAAATAATAATTGTTCGTAGTGGCGCACCGTGGTTGTGGTGCGCCATTACTAGTTTGAACTAGTAATGGCGCACTATACCCTGGTGCGTCATTACTAGTTTCGAAAAAAGTAAAAAAAATCGTTAGTAGTGGCGCACAGAGTACTAGTAATGGTGCACTATGCCCTGGTGCGCCATTACTAGTTTTGAAAAAAAATGTTAATAGTGGCGCACCGTGGGTGTGGTGCCATTAGTAATGAGGACACTAATGGCGCACCTGTATCTGGTGCGCCACTGCTATATAGCAGTGGCGCACCACATACATGGTGCGCCATTAATGTCCATATTAGCTATAGCCCTTTTCCTAGTAGTGAGAATGACATCAAGGAGCTCCGAGAGGCCGGATACCTGGCCAAGGAGATCGTTCACCGTCTCCCGGCCGAGGGACAGATCGTCCCTACCCCAGAGCGCCATGAGAGGGTGGTGTTTCTCATACATTTCGTCCGTGGGCTGGGATTCCCTCTCCACCCATTTGTTCGTGGACTGATGTTTTACTACGGGCTGGACTTTCATGATCTAGCCCCCAACTTTATCCTCAACATCTCGGCATTTATAGTCGTTTGCGAGGCCTTTCTCCGCATCCCACCTCACTTCGGCCTATGGCTGAAGACCTTCAATGTAAAGCCAAAGGTGGTGAGAGGCCAACAAGCAGAATGCGGAGGCGCCATGGTGGGCAAGATGCCCAACGTCACATGGCCCGAAGGCTCCTTTGTGGAGATGGTGAAGGGATGGCAGTCGGGTGGTTCTACATCACCGAGCTGCGCGACACCAACTGGGCAGCGACCCTGAATTTCGATCCTGAGCTCCGCTGCGGCTCACCTCCTGGCAAGAGAAGGGCCTAACCTGGGGTTCTTCGAATGAGCTAACTGGGCTCCAGACGTGCGTCCAAAACATGATGACCAAGAGAATCAAACTTGTCAACGTGATCCAGGTTATGCTCATTTGCCGGATCCTTCCGTGCCAATTCCGGACTTGCTATTCATGGGAGTTATATCCGGCCAAGCACTAGACGCTGCTAGAGCTCTTCAGCACGACGCACGAAGACATCTGGAAAGTGCTCTTCAAGGGCGGCGAGACACCACCGCCTATGACCGAGGATCGCAGGCTCAGCTTAAAACGCCAGGCTAATTCGGTAAGTTCTTTCATGTTTTCAAGGTATAGCCTTTACTGACATATTTTGAGAAGGAGTCTAAGCCTTCCTATCAATTTTTTAGGCCTGGATCGACATAGCGGGGCAGATTAACTGTCCGGCTCCGCTGCCCGAAGACCAAGAGACCCCGCTTCTGACGAAGATGTTGTTTCCGGTGCCTTATGATTTGCCGGAGAAGAAGGCCAAGAAAACGACAAAGGGGGTCCGGAGTGGCCTTCGCCGAAAAGGCGCTTCGGACGTGACATTCGAAGACGGGACTCCCTCTTCGGCCACCAAAGATGACGAGGAGGAGGAGGAAGTGAGCGACTCCCCCCCCTGGCGGGGGGAGGAAGAAAAGGGGGGCCTCCCGAAATATGGAGGCGAAGGTGCCCAAGAGGGAGAAGGGCTCTCTTGCGGATAACTCCACGTGGGATGTCGATAGCAGTCCGCAACGAATGCCCCGGACCAAGCCTCGGGCCGCCTCGTAATTACAAAATACCTTATGGACGCCCAAATGCCTGGCCTTTCCATTTTGTAATATTGATATGTTTAAATTATGCCATCACAATCCAGCCCGCGACAGCTCCCTGCGATCCTCGACAGAGGGTTCGCTTGATTCGATGGAGATGGCCAGCGTGTCACCGCCGCCCGCTCACTCCCCCAAGGTCAAGGACGACGCGGAGGTGTTGTCCCGAAGGATTTTCCCGGGCCGGGGAGAGGCTTAGGAGGTGCCAAAAGGCGATGCCTCCATCTCCGGACACCAGCGGGAGCCGATCCCCATGGAGACTGGTTGTGAGGAGGGCCGTGTTGAGACCGACACTCAGCAGGACTCGATTCCGGAGACCGATGCGGCTCCCGAATCCAGCACGCAACCTCCTTCGAAAGAAGGGGGTATGCGTATTCCGCCGATGACCCCTGTCCAACCCGGGGCACCGGATAATCTGCTAGAAGTGCTGTGAGGCGCTTCCATTGTGGGTGAGCACTGTTTCCTTATAGGCATGGTAATCAAGAAGGTTCAGTCCACCAAAAGCGGACCCACCGAGGCCTGCACTAGCCTTTTAACAGGCTTTGAGGTAAGTAATGTAATTGTAGAAAGGATATCACAGTGTAGACAGTAGCCCCTGATGCTCTGTTCGGTGTTCGTAAAGAAAAAGCCAAACAGAGGATCAAAAATAATTTCCAAAGGATTCTAACATAAGATGTCTATGTGAATAAGCAGGCGTCGCTACTGGCTACTGCCGCTCATACTTCGGAAGTCTCCGGCCTGAAGCAGAGCCTGGAGCGGGCCGAAGAAGAGCTCGGCCTCATGAAGAAGTAGCTGGAGGACAGCCAAGGTATGAAGTGACCTGCGCGTGTATTTAGGAAGGATGATTGTTCTGTGCTGACTAAAGTGTCATGAATTTTATTAGGGGCCACGACCGAGGTGGTGGCCCTCAAGAAGGCGTTAGCCAAGGCCGAGGACAAAGCGGCCAAGCAGCACGCCGCGCGCGAGAAACACGAAGCCCGGGTCAGCGAGGTCCAGCAAGAGCTCCAGGATGCCATCAAGAAGTACGAGTCCTTGGAGCGTGATTCTAAAACGCAAGCGTCCGAACTTGCAAAGGCCCGCCAGAGTGCACAGGAGGCTCGAGCCGAGGCCCAGAGCGTCCTTCAGGAAATCCAGATGGCCAAGAAGATCGCGGCGGGTAAGGCTTTCATTATGCAAAGAAGTATATGAAGGAAACGTTCATTTTACTTACCCGAATTTGGAGCTCTCCAGGGGCGTTTACGGATTTACCGCGTAGCATATCAGATGCTGTTGAGTTCTATCAAGCCGAAGAAGGGAGTTCTACGGAGAAGCTGTTCTGGTTTCAATATCTTGGACCAGAACATCCGGTGCCCTTCAGCATTAGTTGAAACAGCTGGTCGAGCTGCACAAGGCGGCCGAGCTAGCCATGAAGGACCTGATAGTCCGACTATGGCCTGCCACACAGATACCTAGTAGCTACTTCGAACTTGTGAAGCGGCTTGTTAGTGCCTGCCCACGGCTTGAGGTCATAAAGCGATCAGTCCGTATTGAAGGTGCCCGGATGGCCTTTGCCCGTGTCAAGATGCACTTGGCAAAGATGGATGCCAAGAAGCTGATGACCGAGGGGCCGCCTGAGGGCAAGGAGCACCGCCATCCCGAGTTATATTTTGATGGTGTCCTGGAGGGATCCCGCCTTGTGGCGGAGCAATGTGCGAAGGATATTATATTCCCATGAAAATATTTGTATTATCCTGTCCTGTAACATGAATCAACGATGTTGTGTAATATAATGCTTGTTATGTTTTAATTTTTTCCTCCTGTGCGGCCGTGTTGTATGAAATCTGAGGGTTGGCTAGTCGTTGGCTTCTGCCCCCATGTAGGTAGTACGGGGGTGTTCGGGATGGAATCGAAACAATCTTGATCCAATTATATGGTCCTTGAAGGAGTTGTTTAGCGCAACGAACCAGGCAACCAGACTATGCGGCTTGAACGCCCTCACTTAGCCATTGGAGTTTTACAATCGAAACATGGGCGCAGCCCTCTAGTATCCGAACTAGAGTGCTATAAGCGTCTGATCGGGAAGTATCGATCCTTCGCGTAATGCGAAAGAAATCTCCAACAATTTGTAACCTCCGAACAGCTGACTGGCTCTCGCCGCATCATGATAGTCAGTTTTTGGCTTTCTCTACTGAGGTGCTCTTTTGGATAAACCAAGGCACAATCGCAGTAGTTCTCCCTTTACTACCTTAGCCGATATAGAGGAATGTAAGGTAGCAAGAACAGGAGCCGAGCAACCCAACTATTGATCAAAGACATGATTCGGAGCCAATGCATATAATGCTAAATTCGGGGTGCTCAACTGTACTTATAAAAAGTGTTCAGACTTTTGTTGTCGTAATATGGGGTGCTATGAAGCCCCTGGCAAACATCAAACATACCAAAGTGTACGGGTATTGCCTGATAGGGCTATCCACATGGGAGCTGGAAAAAAAGAGCAAGAAAACAAAAAAGGTACAAAGGTAAAAAGCTAGGGTCCTAAAGCTCCAGCGGCAAACTGTTCTTATTGTAATTTAATTAGTACGTCCAAGCGCATTGATACAGGTAGTGTGATAAGGAACAGGCTATTTGACATGCCTAAACCAAGGGAGAGCTGCATGTGGGTCCTAAAAAACAGGTAGGGTTATCGTTAACGAAATCACCTAAAAAGTCCCCGTATGTCTGCGCTTCTCGCCGTCTTGGTGTGTTTATCCTTCAAGAGGACCGATGACCAGACCATCAGATCGGGCCTATGGGATTGAGACCTGAAAAGAAAACAAGTAACAGTGAAAATATGTGTGTATCCGATGTCGGTTGAGCCGTACTATGGATCACAAGCTAGCTATGCCTCCATCGATGCCCATGGGATTTTTATTGTGTAGTTATGTACGCGCGGCACGAATGCCACCATTGATCAGGACTGAGACGGAGGCTGGATTGCTAGTCGAGCTCCTGACGAGCCGAGTTGTCCTGCTGCATAGTAGTTCGGACCCTCTTAACAGTATCCGTGGGCTCGGCAGCCGAATTAAGGTTCTGCTTGAGAAGGCAGCTCTATACTTCTGCTGCTAAGGCAGTTGTGTGCTCTTCTATACGGAGGGAGTGTTCCGTATTTTAGTTGACCGTTATGACGCCGCGTGGACCGGGCATCTTGATCTTGAGATAAGCATAGTGTGGTACTGCGTTGAATCGAGCAAACGCGGTTCGTCCGAGCAGTGCGTGATAGCCGCTGCGGAAGGGGACGATGTCGAAGATTAACTCCTCGCTTCGGAAGTTGTCTGGAGATCCGAAGACAACCTCTAGTGTGATAGATCCCATACAGCGGGCCTCTACACCTGGTATGACTCCTTTGATGGTTGTCCTGGTGGACTTGATCCGTGATGTGTTAATGCCCATTTTTCGCGCTGTATCCTGATAGAGCAGATTAAGACTGCTACCTCCGTTCATAAGGACGTGAGTCAGCTGGAACACATCAATTATTGGGTCTAGGACCAGTGCGGCCGAGCCACCGTGACAGATACAGGTCGGATGATCCTGACGATCAAAAGTGATCGGGCATGATGACCATGGATTAAATTTTGGGGCGACTGGCTCTATCGCGTAGACGTCCCTGAGCGCACGCTTGAGCTCCCTCTTGGGGACGTGGGTAGCGCATATCATGTTCACCATTTTCACCTGAGGGGGAAACTTCTTTTGTCCCCCTGTATTCGGTTGCCGGGGCTCTTCGTCATCATCATCGCTTTGCGATCCCTTTTCTCTGTTCTTGGCGTTTAATTTGCCGGCCTGTTTAAAAACCCAACAATCTCTATTTGTATGATTGGGTGGTTTGTCCGGGGTGCCATGAATCTGGCACGGACGATCAAGTATGCGGTCCAAGCTGGATGGGCTTGAATTGTTCTTTAGGAACGTTTCTTCCGCTGACCGGACTTAGAGCCACTGAATCCGGCATTGATTGCCGTGTCCGCGGTGTTATCACTGTTGTTTCGATGCTTGTATCTGTTGCGTCGAGACTTGTCTTTGTTGTTTTTAACTTCAGGGGTGTCCGCATCGCTTGCATTGTTTTTGCTATGGGCCAACCAACTGTCCTCACCTGCGCAAAAGCGGGTCATGAGTGCCGTGAGGGCCGCCATATATTTTGGCTTTTCTTGGCCAAGGTGGCCAGTGAGCCATTCGTCGCAGATGCTGTGTTTGAAGGCTGCTAGGGCTTCGGCATCCGGACAATCGACGATTTGGTTCTTTTTAGTTAAAAACCTAGTCCAGAATTTCCTGGCGGACTCTCCGGGCTGTTGAACTATATGGCTTAAGTCATCAGCGTCCGGAGGTCGAACATATTTACCTTGGAAGTTACCGAGGAAGGCCTCTTCCAAGTCCTTGAGTTTTAAAGGGAGGTATTTGATGGCATGGAGGTTATCGCCGCGAGCCATATGAATGTGGAGAATGAAGTCTTAGATCCACACCGCGGGGTCTGTGGTTCCATCGTATGATTCTATATTCACGGGTTTGAACCCTTCTGGGAATTCATGATCCATGACCTCATTAGTGAAGCAATGAGGGTGCGCGGCGCCTCTATATCGGGCCGTATCGTGACGTAGCTCTGATGGAGTCCGTCTGCGGTTTTCAGCCCGCGCATGACTAAGTTTGTCACGTCCGAATAGGTGGCCATCGTCGCGTGTCGAGGCACGTCCTCGCAATCCGTAGATTGATCTGGTATGTCCTTCTTTATTGTTCAGATTTTGCCGGAGGTCATATGGATGGTTGTGGGCTAATTTACATCTACCTGTGCAATGAGGCGGGGCGGGCTGGTGCTCAGCGTGAGCTGCTGTTTTGTCCCGACCACGTGGTGGTCGGTCAACCGCATTGTATGATGGTGGCATGTATTCCGGCGTCTCCTCGTCAAACTGGGGTAGCAATTTGCGCTTTGGGTAGATTTTGGTTGGGCGCTTGAGGCTGTATTCTTCGGCTGCTAGGACATCGGTCCATTTATCATTGAGCAGATCTTGGTCAGCTTGAAGCTGCTGCTGCTTCTTTTTCAGGCTCCTTGAAGTGGCTATTAGCTGGCGCTCGAAGCACTCCTACTCAAGAGGTTCCTCAGGCACGATGAAATCGTCAGTGCCTAGGCTCACTTCATCCTCGGAGAGCGGAAGATAACTTCCGTCCTCTGAGTCTTCGTGCGTGGCCTGTTTACCAGGGCTAACCTGCCCATCTTCTCGTTCATCTTGTTCATTAGTTGTTGCAACGAGGTCTTTGTTGTCTTCGGCAACTTCGGGAGTGTTATCTTCTCCTGTGACGGTGCTGTCTTTACTGCGGCGTGACTTAGAGCGGCGCCGCTGACACCGGCGCTTGGATTGTATTTCAGAAGGTTTATCCTCAGCTGGATCTTTCTTTTCATCGCCGCTATTCTCCTTTCGTGCATCCACCATGTATACATCGTACGAGGAAGTGGCCGTCCAGCGTCCGGTGAACGGTGGGTTCTGGGCCTCTTCTTCTCCGGCATCGTCGTCCATACCGTCGATGTCCTTGGAGTCCTAATCAAGTGTGTCGGTTAAATCCTCGACCGTGGCTATGAAGTGGGTGGCGGGTGGGGAGCAAAATTATCCATCGGCAGCCCCTAGTTCGAACCGGATATAGTTCGTCTGTGAGTCCTCCGCCAAGGACAGGTTCTTTAATGAGTTTAGCATGTCGCCCAAAGGCGAGTGCTGGAAGATGTCTACGGCGCTGAATTCGAAGATCGATAAACGATCAAGTTCGGCGTCCGCGGGCTCACATGGTTCGGAACATACAACCGGAAACGAGTTCGGAGTTCCGGTGGCACGGGTACCGTGTGAGATCAAGTCTATGTGTGGCTCCAGCACCGTGGAATCTGTGGCCTCCGTGGTGGGGTCGATCCTCCCGTCGTCGGATGGCGCAGTCTGCTCTGGATCTAAGGATAGAGCGGTTATGGGAGTTGTCTCCTGGATGCAGTCCGATGAAAGATTTAGGTCATGTCCCTCGGGATGACCCGGAGTGGCAACCGCGGTCTAGAATCCGGCGAAGATCAAGTCTCCACGGATGTCCGCAACATAGTTCAAGCTCCCAAGTCTGACCTGATGGCCAGGGCTGTAGTTTTCGATCTGCTCCAGATGGCCAAGCGAATTGGCCCGCGGAGCGAAGCCGCAGAACACAAAGATCTGTTC
The DNA here is from genome assembly GCF_056163025.1 of Triticum urartu. Classification (NCBI taxonomy): domain Eukaryota; kingdom Viridiplantae; phylum Streptophyta; class Magnoliopsida; order Poales; family Poaceae; genus Triticum; species Triticum urartu. The sequence continues at coordinate 7,271,137 of NC_141876.1, read as the reverse complement.
GGGGAGGAAAACTCCCCCTTGGGCAGCAGATGGTTGAAGGAGCCATCGAACCTATGGATGACGGTACAGTGGAACTCTCAATGAAAGCACCAATGTCGGTGTCAAAACCGGCGGGTCTCGGGTAGGGGGTCCCGAACTGTGCGTCTAAGGTCGATGGTAATAGGAGGCAGGGGACACAATGTTTTACCCAGGTTCGGGCCCTCTCTATGGAGGTAATACCCTATGTCCTGCTTGATTGATCTTGATCAATATGAGTATCACAAGAGTTGATCTACCAGGAGATCGTAATGGCTAAATCCTAGAGGCCTAGCTTGGTATGGTTATGATACTGTATCTCTCTCCGGAATAAGTCCTGTTTATATAGACATCGGGAGGATCTAGGGTTACACAAGGTCGCTTACAAAAAGGGAATCTACATATTTAGTCGCCAAGCTTGCCTTCCACGCCAAGGAGAGTCCCATCCGAACACGGGTGTGGTCTCCGGTCTTCGTATCTTCACAGCCTATCAGTCCGGTCCATGGCTAACAGGCCGGACGCCCGAGGACCCCTTAGTCCAGGACTCCCTCACCCGTCCACCAAAGTTATCTTTTGCTACTCCCTCCCTAACTTAATAGTATAACATTTTTTTGACAATAGACAGTATCAAAAAACGGACGAGGATTTGTGGCTCTCGGATGCCACACATCCTTATATGAATATAGTATTAAAAAATACATGGGAATGGCCAAAAATTCTAGGATTTGTGATATCAAACACGGGTGCCCATTCTACTCCCATGTTTAGTTTCACGAGAAATGGGTGCCCGTAGTATTCTCGGTAAGAAAGTCAAAAAATTCCTATATATAGAAAAAATTGTTTTGATGTATAGAATGTCGAACTGTATTTTCTTCGCCACGGATACCACGGGCATCCATTCCACAGAAAACTAAACATGGTGGTAGAATGGGCATCTATGTTTGATATATGAAAATCCCAGATTTTTAAAAAAAATTCTGGTATTTTTTAATACTATATTCATATTAAGTTACAGATGGAGTTTATATTAAGTTACAGATGGAGTATTTTTCTAAATCGCCTAAACTAATAGCGTACGTATGTTTTGTATTAGAAAAATAAAATGGTTACATAGACTAGTAGATTCCGTAATTCATCTGCAAGAAAAAGATGAATGTTTCCTTGGAGTAGTACGCTTGCGGAAGGGCGTTGTTTTGATCGTTAGGAATCTTTAATTAATTTGACTGTAAGAAAAAGATGAATATTTCCTTGAAGTAGTTCCCTCCTAGAAGGATGTTCTTTTGATCGTTCTTTAATTTGTCGGTAAAAATATATATGATTTTTCCCTTGAAGTAATTCCCTCCTAGAAGGATGTTCTTTTTCATCGTTATGAACATATTTTTAGGGCGATTGCTAGAAATATATGTTTTGTGTTATCCTTTTCAAATTTCAGAGATCACCATACAGAATGATCATTTTGTTATTGCATCATTTAATAGTTTGATTATTTCTATGTGGACGGGTCCCTCAATATAAAGGATCGGCGCCATGCACATGCTTATAGACATTTAGCATTGACTGGGGAGTTATTCAATGATGTGATATTTACCTCATAAATATGATATCGTTAAATCCATATTGTTTTACAATATAAAAAACATATGTAGCTGTACCAATTATTGTTTAAAGTTAAATTTTGGAAAACAAAAATATGGACCTTAGAGCGTGGCAATGTTGGTCAATGTTGGGTGCTTAGGGATCTTAGCACCAACTGAATTAGTACTAAACATTGGGGAGTGAGGTGCTAGAAAAAGGGGGTTGGAAACCGTTCTTGCCGAGGAACAGATTTTCCAGTTGAGGATTGACCCCTACGATCGAGCTAGAGTCTCTACGTTAGGTTATTGACGAGGTGGAAGCCTCCCTGAGCGTAGTTGAAGGATGAGATTGATAGTGTATTATGGCTCCTGCGAGGTGGCCAATGTCGAGGACAAGCGTGCTGACGGGGCTTTCCCGTATGGAAGCCTCCCCGAGCTTAGAGAGCTCCCATGTACATTGCCCACACGCCTTGTCGACACTCCCGCCCAGAGGCTATGCCAACTTTTCCGCTACTTTTGGGATGTTGTGGGAGGAGGCAAGGGTTGATGGTGAAAGTGGTTTGGGGATAAAAATCATAATGGATCTGATAGCCAAATCATAAGGAATTGCAACTATGCGACTTCTGTAACGCCCTTGATGCGGCTATATCTCGTACGTGTCGAAGCACGACTTAGAGGCATAACCGCATTGAAAGAAATGTCGCAAGTGAGGTAATCTTTGCAAACAACCCATTTAATATAAATAAAGAGGAAAAGATACATAGTTGGCTTACTCTCACCACGTCACACAAATACATAAATAGCATTACATTCATCCAACACACTCATGGTCCGATTATGGTACCAAAATAAAGATCAACCCCCAAATGCGACAAAGTCCCCGATCGCCCCAACTGGGCACCACTATTGATCATCTGGGAAAGACACATAGTAACGACGAGAGTCTTCATCGAACTCCCACTTGAGCTCAAGCGCATCGTCTGGAGCGGTATCATCGGTCCCTGCATCTGGTTTTGGAAGTAAACTGTGAGTCACGGGTACTCAGCAATCTCACACCCTCGCGATCAATACTATTTAAGCTTATAGGTAAGGCAAAGGTATGAGGTGGAGCTGCAGTAAGCGACTAGCATATATGGTGGCTAACCTATTCGCAAAAGAGAGCGAGAAGAGAAGGCAAAAGCACGGTCGAACAACTATGATCAAGAAGTGATCCTAGAACAACCTACGTCAAACATTACTCCAACACCGTGTTCACTTCCCGGACTTCGCCGAGAAGAGACCATCACGGTTACACACGCGGTTGATGCATTTTAATTAAGTTAAGTTTCAAGTTATCTACAATCGGACATTAACAAATTCTCATCTGCCCATAACCGCGGGCACGGCTTTCGAAAGTTCAAATCCCTGCAGGGGAGTCCCAACTTAGCCCATCAGAAGCTCTCATGATCAACGAAGGATATTCCTTCTCCTAAGACAATCCGATCAGACTCGGCATCCCGGTTACAAGACATCCTCGACAATGGTAAAACAAGTCCAGCAACACCGCCCGAATGTGCCGAAAAATCCCGATAGGAGATGCACATATCTCGTTCTCAGGGCACACTCAGATGAGACATCCTACGAGTAAAACCAACCCTCAAGTTGTCCCGAGGTGGCCCCGCAGTCTACTCGGTCGGACCAACACTCAGAGGAGCACTGGCCCAGGGGGGTTTAAATAAAGATGACCCTTGGGCTCCGGAAACCCAAGGGAAAAAGAGGCTAGGTGGCAAATGGTAAAACCAAGGTTGGGCATTGTTGGAGGAGTTTATTCAAGGCGAACTGTCAAGGTGTTCCCATTATAACCCAACCGTGTAAGGAACGCAAAATCCGGGAACATAACACCGATATGACGGAAACTAGGGCGACAAGAGTGGAACAAAACACTAGGCATAAGGCCGAGCCTTCCACCCTTTACCAAGTATATATGTGCATTAAGATAAACAAGATAATATGGTGATATCCCAACAATAAACAATGTTCCAACAAGGAATGATCTCCAATCTTCACCTGCAACTAGCAACGCTATAAGAGGGGCTGAGCAAAGCGGTACATAGCCAAACAACGGTTTGCTAGGACATGGTGGGTTATAGGTTTTGGACATGGAAATTTGGAAGGCATGATAAGCAAGTGGTAGGTATCGTAGCATAGGCATAGCAAAAGAGCGAGCATCTAGCAAGCAAAGATAGAAGTGATTTCGAGGGTATGGTCATCTTGCCTGCAAAGTATTCAGAGTTGCCTTGATCCTCGTAAGCAAACTCAAGGGGCTCCTCATTCATGAACTCGTCTCCTGGCTCTACCCAAAGCAAGGAAAGAAGGAAAAGGAACACAATCAACCACGTGCAATGCTCAAACAACATGATGCAAACATGGTATGATATGCGGGATGTGGTATGTGATGCATATGCATGATTTGACAAGGAATGATTGAACCTGGCCTCAACTTGTAAATCCAAGAGTGCCACTGGAAAGGTGAGGTGATTTCGGTTGAAATCGATATAAAGATCACCGGAATCGGATGCACGGTTTGAAAATGGCAAGCAAAACAAATATGGCACCGGTATGCGTTAATCAGCAAGTAACCATCTAAATGCATCAAGTTAAATATGCTACAACACTCAAACATGACAACAAAATACATGTTAGAGATTAACTCATGAAGCTTGACAAAATATGAACACTAAGCTATGGCTAATTCATCCATTAACAGATTCAAACAAGCATGGCAAAAGTACAAATGATAACAGGTTTCAGACTTAGTGAAATTAACACAAGTCTGAAATTTATCATCAGGAAGCAATCTTTAGAGCATGAAAACTACATGGTACAGGAACTTAACATGGCAAAGGAAGGTATGGCATGAAGCTACTCAAAGCACTTAACAAAATTCCCTTAGTGACCTTGAGCCAAAAGGGATCAGAAAATACAATTACAAGCATGTGAACGTAGCAAAAACACAAACAGATTCAGACTTAGTGAAAAACTGGAGCATGCAAAACAGTTAACGAGTAGGCATGTTTACGAGCTCGATGCACTCACTACAGAGCATGGCATGACCAACACCCATCAAGAAGACATGGCAAGAACAACAACATAGCATGCACGGGTCAATAGCAACATCCTCGGCAAAATCGCTAAACATGTCAACAATCTGCCAGGATCATTTTATAGCAAAAGTAGAGCTCGATTGACTCAAGCTAGGATGCTCCATAAATGCAAACAAATACATGGATGGATCACTACTGGAATCAGCTACTTTGCCATCTGCCAGCTCTTTGCCGTCAGCTAGCAGACGGCAAAGAAGCTCTTTGCCATCAGCTACCAAAAAGCAGACGGCAAAGAACTGGCTGATGGCAAAGACCTAATTTGCCATCAGCCAGTTCTTTGCCGTCGGCTAGCAAACGGCAAAGATTCTTTGCCGTCGGCTACCGGACGGCAAAGAGGGAGGGGCCCCACTGACGAGCTGCTAAAAAAACCTAACGCCCCCCTCTTTGCCGTCCGCTAGCGGACGGCAACGAGCAAAAAGGCAGACGGCAAAGGGGGACGGACGGCAAAGAGGGAGGGCCCCACTAACGTTAACGGCCGCCCCACCCCGCCCCTCTCTCTCTCTTTCTCTCCCCTCGCCGCTGCCCCGTCGCCCCACCACCCCGCCGCCGCCCCAGCGCCCCGTTGCCCCACCACCCCGCCGCCACCCCGGCGCCCCCCCCCCCCGCCCCGTCGCCCCCGCCGCCCCCGCCGCCCTGACGTCTGGGCGCCGCCACGCCCCGGCGCCCCGGCACCGCCGCGCCCCGCCGCCCCGGCCGGGCCCGGCCCCGTCGCCACTGCCGCCGCCCCAGGCCGCCACGCCCCCCTCCTCCACCCAGGTGAGCTCTCTGCCTCCTTTTTTTTTCCTTTTTTCTGTTTTTTTAGTTTTAGGTTTATGTTTAGTTTAGATTTAGTTTTAGTTTCAGTTTTAGGATTAGTTTTAGGTTTATAGGTTTAGTTTTAGTTTAGTTTTGGGTTTAGATTTAGTTTTTTCCTTTTTCTGTTTTTTTAGTTTTAGGTTTAGGTTTAGTTTAGTTTTAGGAAAGAAGAAGAAGAGAAAAAGAGGAGAGGAGAGGAGAAGAAGAAGAAGAAGAAGAGGAGGAGGAGGAGAAGAAAAAAGAAGAAGAGGAGGAAGAAGAAGAAAAAAGAGGAGAGGAGGAGAAGAAGAAGAGGAAAAAGGAAAGGAGGAAGAAGAAGAAGAAGAAGAAGAAGGAAAAAAAGGAAGAAAAGGAAGAAGAGGAAGAAGAAGAAAAGGAAAAAAAAACCCGACCCGACACGGTACCCAGACCCCGACCCGGCACCCCGACACGACACCCCGACCCCGAGACCCCGACCCCGACACCTCGACCCCGAGACCCCGACCCCGACACCCCGACCCCGACACCCCGACCCCCCGAGCCTGACCCGACACCCCGACCCCGAGCCTGACCCGACACCCTGACCCCGAGCCACACCCCCACCCCGAAACAACACCCCGACACCGACACGACACTACCCCGACATCGACACAACACCCCGACCCCCCGACCCCGAAACAGCACCCCGACCCCGACACGGCACCCCGACACCGACAGGACACCCCGACCCCCGACACCTCCCGAAAAGATGTTCTTTGGCCTTCCAGAGGCCGACGGGATCATATATTTGTGAATTATTAGTTAGGTCATATATTTTTCGATTTTGTTATGAAAAACATCATATATAATTGCGTTGATCGTGTAGTTTTAAATGTGCAGTTGTTTCATCGCTGCGAGGTTTGGTGTTCGACGACCTCGCCGTGCGTTTGACGAGCTCTGCCCCTTCGTTCGTGGGTGAGCACAAATGACAACTCCTCCTCCCCCATTAATTATTTGATCTATTCCGATGAAACTTGATAGCTAGCTATATATGTGTCTTGAATCATCAGTATGCGTAACCAATATGTGTCTCCCGTTCGAAAGCGTCATAGTTATAAATATGCATGCATTTGCATATTTATAACCTTGATTCTTTCAAATTGTCCAACGCTATCCATGGACAGCCCGAGTATGTGTAGATTGGGTTCCTTTTCCCATATGCTTTGCTCCGGATCCGACGCATAAATTTTGTCAGTGCCTCCCCTGTTGTTCTCCGGGTACACATCCTCTCTGTTTATTGCAGAGACATGTATCAGGAGAACAGCGGGGAGGTGCTGCCGAAATTTTGTGTCGGATCCGGAGCATAGCGTGGGAAAATGAACCCAATCTACACATACACGGGTGGGATTAGGACCTATCATTACCTATTAGAGTGTAGGTTGCATGGACGTAATAAAATTGACAAAGTAGATCAACAAATGAATATATACATGGTGAATTACATATATAATTGTTGTGTGTCCAGTAGCTCTGAAAGTCAAGATGAGTGACCGTGCGTGGATGTATACCTGTCACACTGGTCAGAACAAATGGAGCGCTGAATGGTTCACAAAAACCAAGGGGTTTGTGCAAGCCACATTTGCAAATGGCCAAAAGAAAACCTGGTGCCCCTATTTCCGGTGCGGCAATTGGGAAAAGAAGACAGAGGCTGAAATGGGCAAACACCTGCAGAAGAGTGGTTTTACGCCCGATTATATGGTGTGGACATTTCATGGTGAGTCTTATCAACGTGACCGAGCTGAGGTGGATCGTCGTCGCACCGACGAGCATGGTACCGGGATGGAAAACATGGTGCAAGACTATGATGATGCTCGGGATTCGGACGAGGAGATGGAGGAATCTGCAAAGGCCTTCAATGAAATGTTGGAGTCTTCAAAACGTCCGCTCCACGAGCACACTAAGCTTTGTCAGTTGGATGCCATCTCACAAGTAATGGCTCTGAAGGCTCAATTCAACTTGGGCAGAGAATGCTATGACGCAATTATGACAGTATTTGGACGCTTTCTACCCAAAGGCCATCTAATGCCTTCAAACCTGTACCAGTCGGACAAAATCCTCCGTGCACTGAAGATGCCCTATGAGAAGATACATGCCTATGAGAAAGGATGTGCCTTATTTAGGCTTGACTATGCAGACTTGAACTATTGTCCCATTTGCATGTCTTCCAGGTATATTGTGGTAGACAAAGGTATGGGTGAGAAGACACAGACCAAAATCCCTATTAGTGTTCTTCGGTATATGCCAATCGTACCAAGACTTCAACGTCTTTTCATGGTCGAAGAGACGGCCAGACAGATGACATGGCACAAAACAGGCAAAAGAACCGAACTAGATGCAGATGGGAATCTGATGATGGTACACACATCGGATGGTGTTGCGTGGAAAAAGTTTGATGAATTACATGCTGACAAAGCGGCAGATCCGAGGCATCCTCGAGTCGGCATCAGCACGGATGGGTTCAGTGTGTTTGGTATGACGGCAGCCCAATACAGTTGTTGGCCCATATTTGTCTTTCCACTCAATCTCCCCCCCGGACAGATTATGCAAAGAAAGAACATTTTCCTGACGTCGATAATTCCAGGACCCAACTATCCGGGGAAAAATATGAATGTGTACATGCAGCCCCTTAAGGACGAATTGCAAGAAGCCTGGGATAATGGGTTCAAGACATATGACACCTTTAGCAAACGGAACTTCATAATGCGTGTCTGGTACATGTACTCGACGCATGACTTGCCGGCATATGCGCTATTTGTTGGGTGGTGTGTGCATGGGAGGTTCCCGTGCCCCACATGCAAGGGAGCTCTTGAGTTTCGTTGGCTTCAGGCCGGTCGCAAGTTTTCTTGCTTTGACATGCATAGACAGCTCCTGGATCCTCGCCATAAGTTCAGGAAAGACAAGAAGAACTTCATCAGGGGTAGAGTTGTCAAAAACTCTGCACCACCTGCATTGACAGGCCAACAAACCCTGGATCAGTTAAACGCTCTCGAGCCAGATCCAGAACGTCCAAGGTACTTCAAGGGGTATAATACTAAGCACGCGTGGACTCACAAAACATGCTCACGGGATCTTCCTTACTTCAAAGACCTCCTTTGCCCACACAACATCGACGTGATGCACACTGAGAAGAATATCGCCGAGGCACTTTTTGGTACATTGTTCGGCATAGATGGGAAGTCAAAGGATAATACTAAGGCTAGAGTCGATCTGGAGGCACTATGTGATAGGCCGTTACAAAACATGAAAGAACCGAAAGGAAAGCAGAACTGGACGAAGCCAAAGGCATGGTTCAACCTTGGAAGGCCAGCTATGAGGGAAATCCTCTTGTGGGTGCAACAGTAGTTGATGTTCCCCGATGGGTATGCAGCGAATCTAAAGAGGGGAGCGAATCTTGATAAACTGAAGATATTTGGTCTCAAGAGTCATGATTGGCACATATGGATTGAGCGGGTAATGCCGGTGATGTTGTGTGGCTTCATCCCTGAGGATGAATGGCTAGTACTGGCAGAACTCAGCTATTTCTTCCATGTTCTTTGTGCGAAAGAACTATTGCCTGGCGTGCTAGAAGAAATGGAAGAGTTGGCGCCGGAGTTGATTTGCAAGTTAGAGAAGATCTTTCCACCGGGCTTCTTTAATCTAACGCAACATTTGATTTTGCATCTCCCGACCGAGGCAAGATTGGGGGGGGGGGGGCGTGCAAAATCGTTGGTGCTACCCAACTGAGAGGATGCAGAAGACGCTTCGAGAAAAATGTAAAAATAAACGTAGAATTGAAGCATCGATGGCTGAGGCATTCATCACAGAGGAGGCGGCAAACTTCGTAACAGCGCACTACGAAGCCAAAAATCGTCATTTGCATAATCCGAAGCCTCAGTACAATGCTGACGAGCCTAAAAAGGGTGGATCCAACCTCAGCCTATTCAAAGGGAATCTCGCACCAGCTAGTGTTTCACATCCAGTATCTTTGGATAACGAAGAATGGCGGACCATTTCATTGTATATCTTCAACAACCTGATAGAAGTGCGGCCGTACATTGAGTAAGTTCTCGGTACATTGTTTCGCAACTTCTGTTTCCTTTGAACTGCTCTTATTCCTGGATATGTCATAAAGTCGATACGTCGCCATATTCTCGTATGGAGCGGAGATCCAAAAGGATTCCGTCGAAGAGTATGAGCTTCTCGCAAAGCAAGGAGGCGGCTATCCCGGTTTCATCTCTGGGTTCAAACAAACGGTAATTTCTATTAGACAATTTCATTTCATTCGCTAATTTGTGCATAATGCAACAATCCTTTCATATTAAACTTGTAGGCTAATTCAGAGTCTATGGACGCCGAATTGAGACAAGTCGCTAATGGTTTTGACTATAAGGTCCGTTCATTTGACAAGTACGACATCAATGGGTATCGCTTTCGTACCTATGGCAAAGAGCTATCTATGGCCGACCGAAAGTGTACAAATTGTTGTGTATCTGCTATCGGCGAAGGAGGTACCGAGTATTATGGGAGAGTTGAAGCAATTTATGAACTTCTGTTCGATGGTGAAAACCCATCGAATGTCGTAGTCTTCAAATGGTATTGGTTTCAGCCGAAGGAGACTAGAAGGACTCATGAACATATAGGGCTAGTTGCAATCAACCAAAGCACCCATTTAGATGTTCCTGATGTCTATATTACGGCTCAACAGGCGACCCAAGTATTCTATCTACCGTGGGCCTGCCAAACTAATCCAAATCTAAAAGGTTGGGATGTCGTTTATGAAGTGCCGCCACGTGCTAGACTTTCTCCCCCAAAGGAAGAGGATTATGAACCTCACATTAACCCAGACACATATGAAGGAGAATTCTTCCAAGAGACACGTCTTTCCAAAAAGCGTTTCAAGAACCGCTATACTTCACCCCAAACCATTGAAGTAGATAGCGGCAATGAATCCGACATCACCCTAGAGGAGGAACAAGAAGAGCCGGAACAAGAAGAGGTTACTATTGCGGATGACCTGTCAATGCTTGACCGATTACGTCAAGGTGGCCTTGCACATGTTGATGCCAATGAACCCTATGAGCCCATCATTGATTATAGTGATGATGATGATTATGCATTTATTGATGATAGTGATCGAGATTATTAGTAGTGTCAGGTATTCAATTTTTTTATGTTGTACTTGACGATGATACACTTAAGTGATACACATATTATTATTCATGTCGGTACTTTTTTATGTTGTACTAATTTCGTTTATTCTTTGTCATGGCAGGTGTTGAAAGATGGTGGGCGCTGGTCGGGAGCGCGCCGAGGCCCCTTCTTCGTCGGTGCGTGGTGCGAGGTCTTCCATTCCACACGCACCTCTCTGCTGAGCATTGCTGGACAGTATGGCGACACCGCCGGGCCCTTCTTCGTCGACCGCGGTGCCCAGCAGGGGACGAGGTAAGAAGAAGAGAGGAGGTGGAGCACGTGGTCGCGGGAGAGGAGGTAGGGTGACTCTTATGGCGCCTTCCTCGCCGCCGCCCCCAGCCGTTTCACCCGAGCACGTGACTGCTAGGGTGGACTCGTCTGAGGAGGAGGCTGCATGGACTCCGGTCCACGAGCCTCCGGTCCACGGGTCTTCGGCCCACGAGCCTCGGGTCGACGGGCCTTCGACCCACGAGACTTGGGCCCACGAGACCCCGAAGGAGCACACGTCTGGATGGGGTACCTGGTCGGATCAGCCTGAGGAGCCGAGTGGCCACGTTGATGATGGCGGGGAGCCGAGTGGCCATGCTGATGATGGCAGGGAGCCGACTGATGAGGAGGGGGAGGAGGGGGGCAATGTCTACCAGCGTGGTGCTACACGGCTCCCGTACGTGCCGGCGACCCGCGAGCAGAGGTGGTTGATTTTCCCTGATGGGGAGAGGTAAGTGCATTTAATCTTTTTATACCTTCTGCATTCACGTTTCTTCAAATAACTGATGTGTTGGCCTTGTCATGCTGCAGGGGTTGGGACCACCAGTGTCCGCCGGCCCAACTCCGTCCTTGGAGTTCTGATTCGGCAAAACTTCCCAGGGTTTGTCACGTTGCCTGGTGAGGGTCGGCTTCCATAGGTTGGATTGACTTGGAAGCACTACTTGGCTGCCCCGGCCCCGCCGGGTGAGATTATCGACGGTGTCTTGTGCAAGACGAGGGCAGACGTCGTGATCAGAAAGTTCTGGGTAATTGCTCCTTTACACAATTAAAAATCTGCAACTAGCTAGTTATTAATTGTACTAATCAATATTGTCTCATTTGATTGCAGACATTCTACAGGTGTGAGGAGGGATACGAGGAGGAGGCGGATCATGTTATCCACAAGGAGTGCAAGCGCCTACTTCAGAACTTACGGCATGAGGTTCGGGTGCAGGCTGTTCGAGACTACTCCGCCGGGCGTGGTATCAAGAAGCCCAAGCAGGAGTGCCGCGATAAGTTCTTGAGTAAGGAGAAGTACATGAAGGTAATTCTTAAGGCCTTGTACTTACTTCCTTCATTTAGTAATTCATAGCCGTAGCGCTCAAGTTTCTATTTGCTAACTTAGGCCCATCCGAGATGGTGTGCGGATCGGATGGATTGTTGGGAGGTGTTGGTCAATGCATGGTGCTCAAAAGAATGGCTGGCCAGCCACAAAGAGGCCAAGGACAAACGTGCCCAAATGGAAGGTGTGCCACACCACCAAGGCAGCTCCAACTTATTTCAGTACGGGCAGAACTGGGTATGTGGTTTGCTTCATGATTCATGCAATTCATTCATCATGCTAGCTTTATCCCTTTAATTACTAATTTACTTTGTTTCTCTCTTTCAGGCACGCTACAATAAGGCGGATAAGGTGCCAGAGGTGTACGACCTGTATGCGATGGCCCACACTGGCCCTTACAAGAAAGTCAAGCCATTCTCTGCGTCTGACCTCGATGATCCAAAGAACTTCACCAACATCTCCGCCCACAACAAGCTCGTGCAATATAGAGATCAGGGGAAGGCGAGGAAAGGGGAGGACTTTAACCCGAGCCAGGGTCCCATTGATACAGAGCTACTGATGATATCTGGTGGCGGGAGGTCCCATGGCTCCATAGCCATGGGAGATGGACTTATCCGTTGTCTTAGCACTTTCCCGGAGATCAAGGCGCGCCAGTCGAGCTCCGCTCCTGAGATAAGGCCTCGTGAACGGCCAGTCCAACTCGCCTTCAAGGTTAGTTATACGTACTTAGCTATCTTTCTCCATTACATTGTGTGCGCTTCCATCAATGATTACAAATGGTCATGTGAGTGGTGTTGCAGGCTGCTATACAGAGTGAGAGAGATAGAACGGAGAAACTTCTGGCGGAGGCGGCGGAGAGGCAGCGGGAGTTGGAGGAGAGGACAACAAAGATGTTGGAGGAGGAGAGGGCACGGAATGACATGCAGGCAAGGGCCATGTACGAGCTCCTTGTGGTAAGTTTCTTCTGTAGATTACTTGCTAGTCTTAAGATTTGAGTCTCATTACTAACTAGTATGACTCTGTTGTGAAAACCAAATGTGCAGTCTGTGTGCGAGAAGTCCGGTCAGACCGCTCCGCCGATGCCAGTGATTGCTCCTAGGAGCACGGTGAGTTTAATTTGAATGGACATTACTTGCTAGTCTTAACATTTGAGTGTCATAATGCTAACGAGACATTGGAAATGATCTTTGGTGCAGCTTAACTCCAGAAACGCATCGCACGATCCTTCTCCAGCTACCGGCGTGAGCCAGCCCACTCCTTCTCCAACTACCGGCGCGAGCTAGCCCGCTCCTACATCTCCGTGATCACGGTAAGCTTCTCTAGTGTTTTGCTTAACAAATGCATAAGGACCTAGACTTAGCTTTATTTCCTCCAATATGCTTACCATAATGACCTAGAGTTAGCTTTTTTTTCCTCCAAAATGACTTAATAAGCTTACTGACCTCATAAACCATCCATTCTACTAAGTTAGCTCTAAAATGAATCATTTTACCTTAGTTAGCTTACCAGTGATCCAATTTATCCAAGTTAGCTCTAAATGACCCATTTTACGTAGATTAGCTCCTAAATGATCCATTTTACCTATGTTAGCTTTAAAATGACCCATTTCACCTAGGTTAGCTCCAAAATGACCCATTTCACCTAGGTTAGCTCCAAAATGACCCATTTCACCTAAGTTAGCTCAAAAACGATCCATTTTACCTTAGTTAGCTCAAAAACGTGGCATTTCACCTTAGTTAGCTTATAAAAGACCCATTTCAACTAAGCTAGCTCCAAAATGATCAATTTCACCTAGGTTAGCTCATAAACGACCCATTTCACCTAGGTTACCTCATAAACAACCCATTTGACCTAGGTTAGCTCATAAATGACCCATTTCACCTAGATTAGCTCATAAACAACCTATTTCACCTAGGTTAGCTCATAAACTACCCATTTCACCTAGGTTAGCTCATAAACGATACATTTCACCTAAGTTAGCTAATATATGGCATATAATTCTTCTTCTAGTCTTCTTCTTCTATTCTTTTTCTTCTAGTCTAATTCTTCTTCTAGTCTTCTTTTTGTAACTTTCCTATTTGTCATTTTGCAGGTTTCATTCACTTCACGGAAGCCAGCTTCCTATGATGGATTGCTTGCTTTTTCCTGTTTTTTCCTTTGATGCACTTCTTGTATTCTGCTCGCTTGCTATGATGAAACTTTGCATATTGTAATATGTATGGATCGATGGAACTATGTGCAACCTACTATGTATGTATGGATGGATATATATGTGCTGGATATTTATTATGTTGGATATATATGTGCTGGATATTTATGTGATGGATATATATGTGCTGTGAAATATTTGTTGTGATAATTGTTGGATATAAGAAAAATAGAACAAAAAAGAGGCAGTGCAGGCTCTTTGCCGTCCGCAGCAGACGGCAAAGACCCCTTTGCCGTCGGTGGCAGACGGCAAAGGGGGCACATGGCGCCCACTTGTGCTTCCTGGGGATGGACCATTTGGCCAATTTGCCTACCGTGGCGGACGGCAAAGCCAAGCTGATGGCCAAGACTTTGCCTTTGCCGTCCGCCGGGCGGACGGCAAAAAAGAGCAGGCGCTGACATATAGTTGACGTCGTCTGGCGGACGGCAAAGAGGCGCTCAAATTTGCCGTCCGCTGGCGGACGGCAAAGGCCGCCGTTAGCCGCCTAACGGAGTGACGCTGGCGGACGTGCACCATTTTGCCGTCCCCCCTCTTTGCCGTCAGCCGCTGTAGGCAAAGGGCTCTTTGCCGTCCGCCATAAAAAGCCGACGGCAAAGGACCTGTTTGCCGACCCTATCTTTGCCGTCACTGTTTGCCGTCCGCCGCGGACGGCAAAGTGCTTTGCCGTCAGCCGTCCCTGCCTTTGCCGTCCGCCATGGCAGACGGCAAAGTACTGGATTCCTGTAGTGGATAGAGCACCACAATATTAACAAAACATCCTTACTGATCATCCTGAAAAGAGGCACGGATCACTAGGAAACAACATGAACATATGGCATAACAACAAAATCAGGACAAGGACTTACTGAAATTCTAGGTCCCTGAAATCAGCATGAAAGATTACGCTACTTTGCATGCTTGTGCTAGTCACCACAAATATCACAAAAATACATGGCATACAACCCTGTAAAGATGGCATGGCATTTAACAAAACACATGTCAGGAGGCACCAAGAACAATGTTCTCGTCACAAAACCATCAAAACGATTCCAAGATACCCGCGTGATCCTAAAAAAAATTAGTGAAATTTGAGAATAGAAGAGTCAAAACTCGTCAGGATGCCTCACCAGAGCGACGAAGGGACCGAGGAGTAAAAAGAATTCCTAACTCTCTGATATGATCCTAAATGACTCAATTTTTTTTTCTAGACTCAACAACGCCAACGATTCGATCAAGCAGGGGGCTCCTGAGGTCGGGGAAGGCTCTGATTACCAACTTGTAACGCCCTCGATGCGGCTATATCTCCTACGTGTCGAAGCACGACTTAGAGGCATAAGCGCATTGAAAGCAATGTCGCAAGTGAGGTAATCTTTGCAAACAACCCATGTAATATAAATAAAGGGGAAAAGATACATAGTTGGCTTACACTCGCCACGTCACACAAATACATAAATAGCATTACATTCATCCAACACACTCATGGTCCGACTACGGTACCAAAATAAAGATCAACCCCCAAATGCGACAAAGTCCCCGATTGCCCCAACTGGGCACCACTACTGATTATCTGGGAAAGACACATAGTAACGACGAGAGTCTTCATCGAACTCCCACTTGAGCTCAAGCGCATCGTATGGAGCGGTATCATCGGTCCCTGCATCTGGTTTTGGAAGTAAACTGTGAGTGATGGGGACTCAGCAATCTCGCACCCTCGCGATCAAGACTATTTAAGCTTGTAGGCAAGGCAAAGGTATGAGGTGGAGCTGCAGCAAGTGACTATCATATATGGTGGCTAACCTATTCGCAAAAGAGAGCGAGAAGAGAAGGCAAAAGCACGGTCGAACAACTATGATCAATAAGTGACCCTAGAACAACCTATGTCGGTGTCAAAACCGGCGGATCTCGGGTAGGGGGGTCCCGAACTGTGCGTGTAGGCCGGATGGTAACAGGAGGCAAGGGACACGAAGTTTTACCCAGGTTCGGGCCCTCTTGATGGAGGTAAAACCCTACGTCCTGCTTGATTAATATTGATGATATGGGTAGTACAAGAGTAGATCTACCACGAAATCAGAGAGGCAAAACCCTAGAAGCTAGCCTATGGTATGATTGTATGTAGTGATTGTTGTCCTAGGGACTAAAACCCTTCGGTTTATATAGACACCGGAGAGGGTTAGGGTTACACAAGGTCGGTTACAAAGGAGGAGATATCCATATACGTATTGCCTAGCTTGCCTTCCACGCCAAGTAGAGTCCCATCCGGACACGAGACGAAGTCTTCAATCTTGTATCTTCATAGTCTAACAGTCCGGCCAATGGAGATAGGCCAGCTGTCCGGAGACCCCCTAATCCAGGACTCCCTCAACCTACGTCAAACATTACTCCAACACCGTGTTCACTTCCCGGACTCTGCCGAGAAGAGACCATCACGGTTACACACGCGGTTGATGCGTTTTAATTAAGTTAAGTTTCAAGTTATCTACAACCGGACATTAACAAATTCCCATCTGCCCATAACCGCAGGCACGGCTTTCGAAAGTTCAAATCCCTGCAGGGGATTCCCAACTTAGCCTATCACAAGCTCTCACGGTCAACAAAGGATATTCCTTCTCCCAAGACAATTCGATCAGACTCGGCATCCCGGTTACAACACATCCTCGACAATGGTAAAACAAGTCCAGCAACACCGCCTGAATGTGCCGACAAATCCCGATAGGAGCTGCACATATCTCGTTCTCAGGGCACACTCAAATGAGACATCCTACGAGTAAAAGCAACCCTCAAGTTGTCCCGAGGTAGCCCTATAGTCTACTCGGTCGGACCAACACTCAGAGGAGCACTGGCCCAGGGGGGTTTAAATAAAGATGACCCTTGGGCTCCGGAAACCCAAGGGAAAAAGAGGCTAGGTGGCAAATGGTAAAACCAAGGTTGGGCATTGCTGGAGGAGTTTTATTCAAGGCGAACTGTCAAGGGGTTCCCATTATAACCTAACCGTGTAAGGAACGCAAAATCCAGGAACATAACACCGATATGACGAAAACTAGGGCGGCAAGAGTGGAACAAAACACTAGGCATAAGGCCGAGCCTTCCACCCTTTACCAAGTATATAGGTGCATTAAGATAAACAAGATAATATGGTGATACCCCAACAATAAACAATGTTCCAACAAGGAACGATCTCCAATCTTCACCTGCAACTAGCAACGCTATAAGAGGGGTTGAGCAAAGAGGTACATAGCCAAACAACGGTTTGCTAGGACATGGTGGGTTAGAGGTTTTGGACATGGCAATTTGGGAGGCATGATAAGCAAGTGGTAGGTATCGTAGCATAGGCATAGCAAAAGAGCGAGCATCTAGCAAGCAAATAAGGAAGTGATTTCGAGGGTATGGTCATCTTGCCTGCAAAGTACTCAGAGTTGCCTTGATCCTCGTAAGTGAACTCAACGGGTTCCTCGTTCACAAACTTGTCTCCCGGCTCTACCCAAAGCAAGACAACAAGCAAAAGGAACACAATCAACCACGTGCAATGCTCAAGCAACATGATGCAAACATGGTATGATATGCGGGATGCGGTATGCGATGCATATGCATGATTTGACAAGGAATGATTGAACCTGGCCTCAACATGGAAATCCAAGAGTGCCACTGGAAAGGTGAGGTGATTTTGGTTGAAATCGATATAAAGATCACCGGAATCAGATGCACGGTTTGGAAATAGCAAGCAAAATAAATATGGCACCGGTCTGCGTTAATCAACAAGTAACCATCTAAATGCATCAAGTTAAATATGCTACAGCACTCAAACATGAAAAAAAATACATGTCAGGGATCCACTCATGAAGCTTGACAAAAGATGAACAATGAGCTACGGCTAATTCATCAATTAACAGATTCAAACAAGCATGGCAAAAGTGCAAATGATAACAGGTTTCAGACTTAGTGAAATTAACACAAGTCTGGAATTTATCATCAGGAAGCAATCTTTAGAGCATGAAAACTACATGCTACAAGAACTTAAGATGGAAACGCAAGGCATGGCATGAAGCTACTCAAAGCACTTAACAAAAGTCCCTTAGTGACCTTGAGAACAAAAGTCCCTTAGTGACCTTGAGCCAAAAGGAATCAGAAAATACAATTGCAAGCATGTGAACATAGCAAAAACACAAACAGATTCAGACTTAGTGAAAAACTGGAGCATGCAAAATAGTTAACGAGTAGGCATGTTTACGAGCTCGATGCACTCAATACAGAGCATAGCATGACAAACTAATCATACACCCATCAAGAAGACATGGCATAGAAGCTAGACATGGCAAGAACAACAACATAGCATGCACGGATCAATAGCAACATCCTCGGAAAATCGTTAAACATGTCAACAATCTGCCAGGATCATTTTATAGCAAAAGTAGAGCTCGATTGACTCAAGCTAGGGTGCTCCATAAATGCAAACAAAGACATGGATGGATAGAGAACCAAAAAATTAACAAAACATACTTACTGATCATCCTCAAAAGAGGCACAGATCACTAGAAAACAACATGAACATACGGCATAACAACAAAATCAGGACAAGGACTTAGTGAAATTCTAAGTCCCTGAAATCAGCATCAACGATTACGCTACTTTGCATTCTTGTGCTAGTCACCACAAATATCATAAAACTACATGGCATACAACCCTGTAAAGATGGCATGGCATTTAACAAAACACATGTAGAGCTCAGGATCATAGCATGCACACATTAATCATGGCAAAAATGACAAAAGGCCATTTACTGAAACAGATCTGACATATTCCTCACATAGCCCTCTTCCAACAGCATTTCGGGCATCAAGATAAGCTCAAATGAAAATTACGCAATGAGATGAAACGATGTACTCTTCGAGACGAACATTTTGATATGCTACACACACGAATCGGAGCTACGGATGCAGAGTTATGGCATGCAGAAAAATGCTAAAAATTAGGGTTACGAGATGAAAAAGTCAACCGGGGAGATGTCCCAGATCTGGATCTGGCCGGGCGGTACTGTAGCAGCGGCGCGCGAATCGAGGTTCACCGGGGACTTGCCGGCGATGGGGATGCAGTGGCCGGACTCGCGGAAGCTCGGCGGCGCGAGGGGGCTCGCCAGAGAGAAGGACTGGCCGGGGCGGCGTGGTGCGGTGGCAGCGGAGGTTCTCTGGCGGCGCGGGGCGACGCCGACAGCCGGAGTAGCTGGGGCGGCGGCTGAATGCGGCGGCACCGGCGATGGCGCGCGTCGAAGCCGGGCGGCTCAGGCGGCCGGCCGCTAGGACGAAGGCGGCAGGCGCGGTGGCGCGGGCGCCCAGGCGGCGGGGTGGAGCCGACAGGCTTCGGGGGCCCCGGTCGAGCCGAGCGTGCTGGCGGGGCTGAGGCAGCGAAGTGGGGCACGCGGGGACACGTGGCGCGCCCGGGTTGGCGGCGGCGATCTCGTCCGGCGCAGGCGGACGTGTCCGCGCGCGGAGAGGGATTTTCTAGGGTTTTTGCAAGGAGGGGATCCGGGATTTCGAGAGGGGATGCCTTTTTATAGGTAGGAGGAGCTAGGAAGCTCCGAATGAGGTGTCGTTTGTGGCCACGCGATCGCGATCGAACGCTCTAGATGTTAGAAGGGGTTTAGATGGGTTTTGGGCCACTTTGGAAGGGTGTTGGGCTGCAACACACACGAGGCCTTTTCGGTCCCTCGGTTAACCGTTGGAGTATCAAACGAAGTCCAAATGGTACGAAACTTGACAGGCGGTCTACCGGTAGTAAACCAAGGCCGCATGACAAGTCTCGGTCCAATACGAAAACGTTTAACCCCCACACACGAAAAGAGATAGAATGGGACACCGGGTGACATAGGAGCGCCGGAAAGCAAAATGGACAACAGGGAAAATGCTCGGATGCATGAGACGAACACGTATGCAAATGCAATGCACATGATGACATGATATGAGATGCATGACAAAGACAACAACACACGAGACAAAAACCCGACAACGAGGAAAATAATATAACTTAGTGCCGGAAACGGCAAGAGTTGGGATACATATAAGGTAAATTACATCCGGGGTGTTACAACTTCGCTCATCAGAAATCATTGGACACCGAGTCTTGCTAACACTAATGTCATGCAACATAGGCAGGAACCTGAGAGTGGATGCTCAATTCGGTGCCAATAAATGAGTACATTGCAGTGGTTTTGGTGCTCTTAGCATCTATGGTACCTAGCAACTTTCTAGTATCAACACTTTGCTCACGCTCTTATAACTTTTGATAGAGCTAGTATCGAGTAAGGTACAACTTTTGTTTTCTTCAAACATCCGCATCTAACTAGAAGTACAACGTAGTCTCGCCATAATAAATATATTTACGATAAGTAACAGTATAGCGTTTACATCGCAAAGGTTCTCCGAACAAAACGTATACCATGCTACATAAAAGCATTAGGACAACATCTAAAGGCTGAAAATGAGAAAGAAAGACTCTTCAACCGGCAAGACTTGAACCTCCCATCACTTGACCGACATCGCTCGACTCCAATTTACGGTATTGCTGGAAAGTGGTCCAGTGTTAGCTGTCGAGTTTGATGTAGGGTTGTAGACGAGTTGGGTAGCAGTATCGATCTTCATATGAGATATTTCTCGATGAACGCAATCTGCTATAATCCAGGAAGAAGAAAGAACTTGTAGCTGGAACTAACCCTAATGTCACCCCACGTCACCCCACCTCCGGTTGGTAATAAGGTTCCTGCATCACCTGGTATGTGAAAAAACAACATTTTCCACTAAGTCCATAATCAATTACTTGAGAGGATCCTTCCACCTTTTGATAGTTCCTAAAACAAGTGACCAAATTTTCTTCGGACTCAATCATGTCACTCCATTGAATTTATATAATTTCCAAGGTTTCGAATAGAATGTAAAATGGTAGAAATACAAAATCAGAGCAGAATGATATTTTTGAGCTACCCATAAACGATATATATATATATATATATGGTCATCATGTTAGACATTGATGGTATTGCAAAAAATAAAACATTAACCAGATGCCAAATCTTCTGAGCAAGTAAACAATCAAATAAAATGTGTTGTGAAAATTCTTTATAAGCACAGAAAACACACATTACTATTGCATATGAAGTTTCCTTTTCTTCAAGTTATCAAGATTCATGATTCTATTATTCATAACTAGCTAGAGGAAAATGAGAATGGGTTATGATCAGATTCCAATAGTAGGATAGTGACATGTTTCACACCACTAAAATATGTAATGGCATAAAGTGATCTAGAGGCATATAATATAGAACTAGTTTATTCCCAAATAAATGAATCATCATCTTAAGAAAAGCAAAGGGATAACCATTGTTCCATTATCCTGTTTGAGAAATCTTATAAAAGTTGGTTTGAGAGTGTGCCCAACCCAAACTTTTTAATTGTTTTGCAATGCTCATAGAAAATGACATAGATATGAATTTTTTTGCACCCCTAAGGAATTTGGGCCCTAGCCCACTAAGACCCTCGGGGGAGCTTCAGTGGCCTTCTGATAATTTTTTAGACCTTCCGGGACACTCATGGGACCTCCCGGAACCCTTCCAGGATAATCTGAAACACTTCTGTAGCCCAATCTCTCATTCTCCATCATATCCTTGTTCTCTTACATACTACTAATTATTAAGTGTGTGACCCTACATGTTTCATAATATATATGTCGGGGATACCTTCCTGTCAAAAATTATAAGCGGGATCTAGAAACCTAGAATAATTACGGCACACCAATGAAGATCGTTATCAAGTGAACCTTTTTTATCAAATACAAATCTCTTTGCTTCACGATATGTTATAAAACCTGAGGAAAACCTTTTACCCTCGTGATCAACACGTTGATCACTATACCTAGTTATCCTCCTTACTTACTTGTACTCTTTTCCAGATTCCGTATTTTGATGTCCTCCTGACTAGTAGTTTTATCACTATGCATGGACAAGTGATTATGGACATCGTAATATTGAGAGGGCCCAACGTGTATCACACCATCACCGTAGGAGCAAATCCGAGTCTTGACATATCGAACAAAACAACATCCTTCTCACATACCCGAAAGTCAATTTTATAGTCACCCAGTTACAGAGTGGCATTTGGTGACCCCAAAGTAACGACCGGGTATCTAGTTTTACAATATTCTCATGGTCTAAGGACACATGTAAATGTTAACACTTTATACAAAAAACTGACAATAGATTGACGATGTGATCTGGCAATATTTGATAAGTTGGGTCTATCCAACACCACTATTGCATTAATAATGCGTTCTCATTACTGTAAGCATCGTTGTTACAATAGCAATGTTCACGGTTAGGAAAACAGAACCATCAACAATATTAGCGCTAGTCCAGACGGCTGACAAGCGATCCTTCTGTTTTTTATTTTCCCTCATATGCAAATAGGTTCTCCTTCGAAACTCAAATTCAACAACCATTTCAATTATATAAAGATTGCAATCATTTTATTCAAAAAGATGATGTAGATGCAAATAGGTTTCCCTCATACGTCATCTGAGACTTTTGAACATTTTTTCTGAAGCAAACTCTTCAACACTAGATTCTCATTCATAATAGTTGTAATTTCCTCAAATGAGGGGTTAGATACCATAGTAACATTCTATGAACTTGATATAACATCATTAGAATGATTTGATAATCCTGTGATGAATGAACATCATCACGCTCAATGGATTTTAAGAAAGGAGGAACATATACTTCTTGAAAGGCACTAATTCTGGTTGTGCAAGGAGTCATTTTCAATCCTTAAATCATCTTGAGACAATTTCAGTTTTTAGATATCTTACTTTCTTTTGAAGAACTCAAAATTAAGCTTCTTGTGATTAGAGGAAAGAGCCTTGTGACGAAATGTGAGTTCCTCAAACTTTGTCTGAAGAAGCTTATCAAGAGTTTTTTTGTTGTTTCTTAGCAAGTGAGGCATGTTTAGAGTAACTTGAATTCCTAATATCCTCTAATTTTCTAGTAAGCAAATCATCAGCGTTTGAGCCATAAGAGGAGTTCCTTGAGGTTAAATTAGAGACCTTAGCCATGAAGCAAAAGGGTGCGTAATTCATATCATCGCTGTCACCGTTGGTGTCGAAGGTCGAGCGACGAATTGGTGAGGAAGCATGCACGACCCAAGCCATGCTAAAATCATATTCCCTAGCAAATGATATGGCCTCACAGGGATGTCGACACCCCGATGCTTCAGCGTCCAGATCAATTTCCTCGTGAGGCTAAGAACAAGCCTTGTGTGTGTTTTTCTTGTTCTATGAGGAGGACTTGGACTTTGAACTTGAGGATATCTCTCTTTGTTTTTTGATTTCTGCTTCTTATCATATTTTTCATGATCTTTTCTCTTCTTACCTTCCTCCCATAGTGGATAGTTGGACATGTAGTGAACATACTTTCTTGCACTTAAAAAATATACGTATCTTGGGTTCACTCAAGGAATTTGAGATAGAACCTTTCTTGGAGTCATCTTTGAAAATCTTCTTGAAATGACCACTGGTCTTGAAGCGATTGAACTTCTTCACAAGCAATCAGAGGTCTTTGGAAAAAGCTTCCAGATCATTAGAGCCACAAGAAACATTTTCTTTGTCAGAGGAACAATCATCCTTACCTTTGAAAGTATGGATTTTTATAGAGATTGAGCAATATAGTAGTCCTCCTCTTCCTTCAAAAAACAGTTCATGAGTATTGAGTCTCTCCATGAAATTTGTAACATTCATAGTATGGTAGTCCAACACTAATTTTGAATCATGAGGACCAAAGTATGAGATGATTCTTCGAGTGATTTCATCAACTTTTTCACAACAACATGATTGGTGATATCTTTTGCACTAAGACCTTTGAATTTATTTGTGATGGTAGCCAGTCCTTAGTAAGTATCTTGAACACTTCCATAGTAATTTATTTTAAAGTGGTTGAAGTGGCTTTCAAGAATATACATTTTGTTCTCGTGCTGAGTAGAAACACCTTCCTTAACCTTCGACCAAACATCCCTAATTTCCTTCGCATTTGCTAGATTACAGATGAGATCAAACGGCTCTTTTGTGAGTCAATCAGAGATGACATCTTGAGCTTGAGCATCATGCATGATATTTCTTCGGTCTTCCAGAGTAAGTTCACCGGGCTTGATGATATGAAAACCTTTAGAAATAATTCTCCATGTCTTGGGGTCAATGCCCTTGATGTGATGACACATACGGTGAGTCTAGTATGAATAGTCACTTCCATCGAGGATGGGTCTATGAGTATATCCTCGATATTTACCTATGGTCAACCTAACTAAAACTCTAGGCGGTTAAACCAAAACACACATTCAGTTGAGTACTTTGCTTTGATACCAATGGTATGGTCAAATATGAAGTAGAGAGGGGGTGAATGAGAGATTCAACAATTTATTCAAAAAATTAAGTTATCCAAAGAAAAACTGAGTAAAACATACTAACACAGAGTATAATAGAGGCACACATAAACATGCAGCAAATGACTAAGAGCAGTAATGGTCTAAAAGGACCGAGTCAAAGAAAATAATATGATGGATAGAAGAATAACTATGTAGCAGTATAGGTAAACAATCCTAAGAAGCTTAGATACAATCTTCAATACAACAAGACAGAGAACAAAACCAAACATATCATGCAACAGAATAAGAAACCTCTTGGGAAAGTCTTCACAACAATGATAGAGAAGGTATACATGGGAAGTTCTTCAAAACATAGATGAAATACATAAAGTAATAGAGCAAAGCAATATAACCAGGTAGCTCAGTAAACACAATTTTTTTTCACCAAGTTCAAGTTCCTGACAAAATTCTACTTGTAATTGGAAGGCAGAGCTCTGAAGACTCGAAATTTTTCACCCTATTATTCTTGAGATAATTTCACTTGGAACTCTCCCAATCACTTTGCGTAGATCTTCAAGGGATCTCTGGAACTTCATAGACATGTTCTTCGGATGTCCATGCTCCGGTTGAACAAATACCTAAAGGATATCACTCCTCAACACCAGTAAGTTAAGTTAAACTTTGATCAAGTTCTTTAGTGAATCTCAATCACTTACCAGTTTTAGGGTTTTGACTTTTTCCTCACTTAGGATTCTCTCAATCTCTTCGGAAGTAAGGGTTGCTCAGACAATCACCTGTCATAATTCACAGGGAGTAGTCAACCAAAAAGGGCTGAAGTAGGGATCTAGTTATAGATGGTGGAGCAAGCCCAAGGTTGGATATGACTGTTAGAGGCACACACACACATCGTCAACACAACATCTGGATAATGATCAGATTTCAAACCAGGCACACTCCTCAGCAAGAATCTTAACATATTAAAGCTAAATAACTCGCTTTTACAGATATTTCAATGTCTTCCCTCTCAAGAAGTAGGTTATCATTGAGCGCGCGCGAACACATGCTTCAATCTAATTTCATTGAAACCCCCTTAATTGTAGGATTTGCCTTATTATCTCGAAAGAAGAAAATGACAAAATTAAATAAAAGTCTACACATCAACTTCATATGCCTTTCAGGGGCATTATGAAGTCTTCATTGTATCGTACAATTTGTATGGGCATACTCTTTGGCTAAACCAAATCCCCAGGGACTTTCACCAATGTGTACTCACAAACACATTAGTCCCAAAATTGTTCTGTCATCTTATCATACAAAACCCTCAGGGACACTATATGAAGTTACACCCTAACTATGTCCTCTCATTTTTGTCGAGATCCTTGTTACATTAACAATCCCTGTGATGAGAAAAACAAGACCATAACCAATATAGGATCTAGTACATAGGCTTGAATAGGGATCTTTTTGTTGTTTATAGTTCTACACATGTAAGCAAGTTTTCATCTGAATCTCATATTTAGGAACCAACTAATTCTAGCATAGAAAATAGACTCGATAACAACTTTACTATTGCCTCTGGGGTATATTCCCAACAGCCTCCTCTCATCTTTGGCGGGCTCCACCAAAGTGAGATGGAGAAGAGAGGTGTTTATGAGATGTTTCCCTTTCCGACCATCGCCGCCCGCTGGCTTCCCTTGCCCTGCTCGAGAGCCACCATAGCCCGCTACCCTGCCTATCCCTGCACTGTGGTCTCCACCGGTCGATCTGACCAAAAAGGTTATAGTTGCCGGTCGATTCAAGAGGGGGAAGGGAGAGAAATGAGATAGGAAGAAGCCCGGGACCGGTTCAATCAGCGGAAAATGGGGCGGTCGATTGTAATCATGGGAGCCTATGTCTATCCAATTGGAACGCGGGACGGTTGTTCCTAGTGTGACACTCGGCAGACTCATTTTCTATGATTTTCCAAAGAATGTAGGTTTTATACAAAATAATTTTATACTATATACCTTAATACATTTTAACAAGTAATATACTAAATATAAGTTGTTGTTAGGACTTTACAATAAATTTGAATTAATTTATCATTTTCTACACTTTAAAGTCCTAGAAATGTGCTTAATGACTTAAATATAGCAAATGGATCCTAAAAATGCCAATTTTTGATATGTTACATCTAGTGGTGTTTGTTGAGTGTACGAAAAGTTTCAAGGGCAATGATGAAACAACGGTCGCTTTGCCTACAAACCTGATTTGTAAGCAGTATACATGAGAACTTTGTGAAACATTATTAAGCTCTTATTACAACCTCTAGGGGTCAATAGCATGTCATGTTTCGTGTTTCTTTGGCTTCATTAGAACCTTTTAGAATTAAATAACTACTAAACTCCACGTTGGTTCCCAAGCTCAACCCCGTGGTGTTTGGAACTATTTTTTATTTTGTAGTATAAGGGCTAAACCTAAACTATATTTATCTGTTAAATGCCTAGGAATGTACTTAATGTCCTAAATATAGGAAACAACCTTGAAAAAATGCCAAAGTTTAACATGAAACATACAATAATGTATTTCGAGTGTACAAAAAGTTTCAAGGCCAATGGAATAATCAACGACCTCTTCGCTCGCAAACCTGGCATGTTACCTCTCGAAATCTTGTTCTTCCTCGGAGATTATGTGCTTTGTGAGCTATCTACGTGATAACTTTTGCAAACATTCTTCAAACTTAGCACAACCTCTAGGGTCCATATAATGAAACCATGCCAAGTCTCATGAATTTCTACCTTCTTTTGCATTTTATAGAATTAAAATGGCAATAATATTCATATCTGGGCCGAGTCTTGCCCCTCTGGTGTATGGAAGTCCTGTTATTTCCATGCACAAAGTCTTAAAGATAAATAGTTTTTAACCCATTTTATGTCATCATTTGATGTACCTGTATTTAAATTTGAATTATATTTATTAAATGACTAGAAAATACACTTAGTGACTTCAATGTTGGAAATGGACTTGAAAAATTCCAAATTTTAACATGAAACATTCAATGATGTATGATGAGTGTATAAAAAGTCTCAAGTCCAACATAGATGGTACAATTTCGCATGCAAGCCTAGCCTGTTCCTTCTTGAAATAGAATTTCTAAGCAGTCCACGTCAAATTTTTGGCAGCACATTTTCAATTTTTTTTATCACAACCTCTAGCGGTCACAGTATGACAGCGTGCCATGTTTGTATTTTTCTGTCTTCATTTCAAATTTTAAGAATTAAGTCGCCACTAAGCTCCAAGTTAGTGATTGAGTCTCCCACAACCCTCCCATTACTCCTAGTCTTTCCTTACATGTTCAAAAGAGAAGACAACAAAGCAACGAGAACAAAAGAAAAAGAAATCAGGAAATGAAAAGAGAATAGAAGAAGAAAGCAAAGAAAACAAAAGAAGAGGAAAGAAAAAGAAAAGAAAATAGAAGAAGAAAACAAAGCAAAGAAAATGAAAGGAAGAAATACAATAAAAGAAAGTAGAAGAAAGAAAGAAATAAAATAAAATAGAAGAAAGAAAGAAAGAAAGAAAGAAAGAAAGAAAATGCTTTACCGAGTGTTCCATGTCGAGCAGTCGACAAAATGGTACAACAGTCACTCTGCCGTCAACAGCGGCCTATACGTGTCACCGTGCTTGCCAAGAATTTGGTGTTTGCCGAGTGTCTTCCTCATTTTTTATCAAGTGTAACGTTTTTGTCGAGTGTTTTTTCTTGGTTCTGGGCAAAGGTGATGCTTCGCCGAGTGTAACATTTTTGCCGAGCATTTTTCTGCAGGCACTTCACAAAGTCATTGTAACCGAGTGCACAATAAAATGCACTCGGCAAACAGCCTAAAACTAGGCAAATAAAGTTTTTCCCGGTGTACGTAGTTTTAAGTTGTTAACTAGTTTAGGATCTCTATAAAAGGACAGAAGGGGTTTAATTGAAGGGATATCAGTGAGATTTGTATTATCCATAGAAATATTAATTAGTCTTGTTTGTTACATGTCGCCTTCTCGTGGACCTATCTTTTATAGATTTTCCACTTGTATGCATTGGTTATGGTTAAAAAGTAAATTTGCGACGAGGTCATGTTAAGTTGCACCCGTTTCATTCTGCTCACCAATTTCTCTGTCTTGGAATGGGTCGATTAATACAGTACGATTAAGAGCATCTCGAACAGCCGTGCTAAACAAACACCGCGCCGCAAATTTGGCCATTTTAACGCGTGCGCAACCCGACGGGTGGCTCCATCGGGCGCGCAATAACCGCACGCGTGGTATAAGGAGTTGGGCGCGCGGTTGGATTCGCTATCTCGCACGGTGTATTTGGGGCACCCGCTTCCACGCGCGGCACACTCGAGGGCTCGCGCCGCATGATGAAGCTATGTACCTAAGGTAGGGTCATGGACCTGTCCAAACTGCCCTACCCAAGGACATCTCTAGAAGAAATCACCTTTCAATCGACTTGGAAGTGTTCCACTCGACAGACTCGGAGACACTCGACCAAGAAGCGATCACTCGACCAAGACCAAACCACTCGACGGCCAGGAGACCTAAAGGCACTCCGCACGCTAATGGTCGGTTATTAAGTAGCTTTTATGATCATCATAGCACTTTATTAAGGACGTTACCAGTAACGCCCGACCTTAATGTATTTAAAACCCTGCATAACTGAGGGCTGGAGGGGTCCGACGAACTCTATATAAGCCACCCCCTCCTCAGTGTAAGGGTTCGCACCCCTGTAATTCATACACACATAATCCAGTCGACCGCCTCCGGGCTCCGAGACGTAGGTCTATTACTTCCTCCGAGAAGGGCCTGAACTCGTAAACCGCGTGTGCTTACAAGTTCTCCATAGCTAAGATCTTGCCTCTCCATACTTACCCCCCTACATTACTGTCAGACTTAGAACCATGACAGTTGGCGCCCACCATGGGGCCGGTGTTTTAGCGATTTGTTGGAGGAGTTGCGGTCTTTTTCGATCCGAATCATCATGGTTTCCGGCGGAGTTTTGGTGGAGGGCCGCGAGATCCGTCTTGGCGCGCTCACGTTCATCGCCGACGACTCCGCTTGGCTTCAGGAGGCTCCGCTCGACGTGGACGCGCTCCCTGTCCTCGGGGTGACGCACTTTCGTGCGTGCGTCCGCGGCATCCTTTTGCGGCAACCGTCGACTCGATATCGGTCGGCTCCTGTGCTGTTCTCCCTCCCTGTTTCCCGCTGGCGTAAGCGCTCCGGTCGGTCGAGACTTCAGCGGTGGGTGAGACACGCAGTGGCACGCCAGTCGGCCACCCCTCAAGTCGCGGCGATCGAGCCCGACGAATCCCTCTACGGCATGTTCGATCTGTCGACTGGCTCTACAGAGACCGCATCCGAGTGCGACAGCTGTGATCCGGCGGCGGAGGTTCTGATGGTCGATGGACTGCCCAGTCCTCCCGATTTTCCCCGCACCGACGGAGGCGCGGGTGGAGGCGACCCGTCGCGTCCCCATGAGGAATATCTCCCCGAGCCTCTCACGTCATTGCAGAGAGAAGAACTTCGTCACTGGAATATGGATGCGCTGCACACTCCTATCGTCGGAGAAACCCCCGAGGCTCGTGCCTTGGAGGACGCGTGCCTGGCAAACTTGGCCGAGCGCACTCGATTGGAGAACCTCCAGCGAGCACTCGACGAGCATGCGCGACAACGGGTTCCCGAATCCAGTCGACGTTAGCTCTTCCCGCCCCCGCAGGTATATCGAACTCCGATTCAGAATTTAGCAGCTGCAGCCCGTATAGCAGAGTCGATTCAGCCTTCCCAGTCGGAGGCTGGCAGAGGCTTGCTGCAGATCAGAGCGTTACTCTGGGCAGCAGGAGACCAGAATTCCGCTGTTTCTCAGTCGTGGAACAGGATTCACAGAAGATCCGTTGCTGCAGACACAGTCCAGTCGGCTCATAGCCCAAGATCGCCCCGAGGCGTGAGGGACGTGGAGACCGGCATAATTAGCACGGGAACCGTGAGCAATATGATCACCGATTCGATCATGATGATCGACGTCGAGTGCCCACCCCTCCCCCGAGGAGCGGGTCGTATGCGCCTCGACAGCAGGATGACAGGACCCCTCGTAGTGTTGGGCGAAGGATTCCAGTCGACTCCAGGGAGCCAGGCTTTGATGCGAGATCCATTCTCGTTCAAGGTTTGGTCGACAGGAACAGAGCTCACCAAGAAGGTCACGAAGAGACGCACCTACCAGTAGCAGAGCACATGTTTTGGGGCCAGAGTGCTTTAGTAGAGCCATCAGGGCCGCTGTGATTCCTCCCAACTTCAGGTTGGCGACTGGAGTCAGCAAGTTCACTGGTGAGTCCAAGCCCGATACTTGGCTTGAAGACTACCGAGTGGCCGTCCAGATTGGCGGCGGCAATGATGAAGTGGCCATGAATCACCTGCCTCTCATGTTGGAGGGCTCGGCCAGAGCGTGGCTAAACCAGTTAGTGATGAAGCTATGTACCTAGGGTAGGGTCATGGACCTGTCTAAACTGCCCTACCCAAGGACATCTCTAGAAGAAATCACCTTTCAATCGACTTGGAAGTGTTCCACTCGACAGACTCGAAGACACTCGACCAAGAAGCGATCACTCGACCAAGACCAAACCACTCGACGGCCAGGAGACCTAAAGGCACTCCGCACGCTAACGGTCGGTTATTAAGTAGCTTTTATGATCATCATAGCACTTTATTAAGGACGCTACCAGTAACGCCCGACCTTAATGTATTTAAAACCCTGCATAACTGAGGGCCGGAGGGGTCCGGCGAACTCTATATAAGCCACCCCCTCCTCAGTGTAAGGGGTTCGCACCCCTGTAAACCATACGCGCATAATCCAGTCGACCGCCTCCGGGCTCCGAGACGTAGGGCTATTACTTCCTCCGAGAAGGGCCTGAACTCGTAAACCTCGTGTGCTTACAACTTATCCATAGCTAAGATCTTGCCTCTCCATACTTACCTCCCTACATTACTGTCAGACTTAGAACCACGACAGTTGGCGCCCACCGAGTGAGAATTCAAGTATAAAAGGGGCGGAGTAGCTTTGCATTCCAGGCTCGTGGCTCATCAATCTGGCGATCGACATTGTAGAGGTGGTACGCTCCATTGTGGAGGACTCTGGTGACTATGAAGGGGCCTTCCCAAGTAGGAGCGAGTTTGTGTGGTTTTTGCTGATCCACGCGGAGGACTAAGTCTCCTTCTTGGAAGGCTCGACTCTTCACATTTCTGGCATGGAATCGACGCAAGTCTTGCTGATAGATGGTCGATTGGATCATGGCCATTTCTCTTTCCTCTTCCAGGAGGTCCACTGCATCCTGCCGGGCTTGTTCTGCTTCTTCTTCAGAGTAGAGCTCTACTCGAGGGGCGTTGTGAAGCATGTCACTCGGCAAGACTGCTTCGGCTCCGTAGACCAGAAAGAATGGGGTTCATCTGGTCGATCGGTTCGGGGTCGTCCTCAATCCCCAAAGAACTGATGGAAGCTCGTCGACCCATGCACCTGCTGCGTGCTTGAGATCGCGCATCAATCGAGGTTTCAGTCCTTTGAGAATTAGGCCGTTTGCTCTTTCCGCCTGTCCATTCGACTGAGCGTGAGCGATCGAAGCATAGTCGACTCGTGTGCCCTGAGAGGCGCAAAAGGCCCTGAATTTGTCAGAATCGAAGTTTCACCCATTGTCAGTGATGATGCTATGCGGAACTCCATATCTGAATATTAACTCTCTGATGAAACTGATAGCAGTGCAAGCATCAAGATTCTTGATAGGCTTAGCTTCAATCCATTTGGTGAACTTGTCGACCGCTACTAGCACATGAGTGAAGCCGCTCCTGCCCGTTTTCAGTGGTCCAACCATGTCCAGCCCCCAAACAGCGAAGGGCCAGACGAGTGGAATTGTTTTCAGAGCTGACGCGGGCTTGTGCGACATATTGGAGTAATACTAACATCCTTCACATTTGTCGACTATCTCTTTTGCCATTTCATTGGCCCTTGGCTAGTAAAATCCCGCTCGGTATGCTTTAGCCACAATGGTCCGAGAGGACGCATGATGACCACAGGTCCCTGAATGGATATCATCAAGGATCATCCGACCTTCTTCTGGTGTTATACACTTCTGACTGACTCCAGTCACGCTTTCTCTATACAACTGTCCCTTTATGACTGTAAAGGCCTTGGATCGACGGACGATTTGTTGAGCCTCTTCTTCGTCCTCTGGGAGTTCTTTCCTTAGGATGTACGCGATGTACGGTACTGTCCAGTCGGGAGTGATGACCAAGACTTCCATGATCAGGTTGACCACAGCTCGAACTTCAACTTCAGTCGGATCCGTGGCACTTTTTGGCTGCGGGGCCTCTTCAATGAAGGGATCCTCCTGAACTGATGGTGTGTGGATGTGTTCCAAAAACACATTGCTGGGAATGGCTTCTCTTTTGGAACCTATTTTTGCCAAATCATCAACCGCTTGATTTTTCGGTCGGGGTATGTGATGAAGCTCTAACCCCTCGAATTTCTTCTCCAGCTTTCTCACTGCATTGCAATAACCAGTCATGGCTGGACTTCTGACGTCCCATTCCTTCATCACCTGATTAACCACCAAATCTGAGTCGCCATACACCATGAGGCGACGGACGCCGAGTGAAATGGCCATGCGCAACCCATATAAAAGTGCTTCATATTCCACCTCGTTATTGGAGGAATCAAAGTGGATTTGAAGAACATATCTGAGCTTATCTCCTCCAGGGGATACCAACACCACCCCGGCACCGAAACCATTCAGCATTTTGGAACCGTCGAAGAACATGGTCCAATGCTCCGAGTGAACCTGAGTCGGCAGTTGTTGTTCAAGCCACTCGGCGACGAAATCTGCTATTGCCTGGGACTTGATAGCCTTCTTTGCCTCAAACTTGATATCTAGAGGAAGGAGTTCAATCGCCCATTTTGCCACTCGACCAGTTGCATCTCTGTTATGCAGGATCTTTGACAATGGAGCGTCGCTGACGACTGTAATGGAATGATCAGAGAAGTAGTGAGCAACTTTCTTTGTGGTCATATAAATCCCATATACAAGCTTCTGATACTGAGGATATCTTTGCTTCGACGGGGTCAAAACTTCAGAAATATAATATACTGGGCGCTGAACTTTGAAGGCTTTTCCTTCTTCTTCCCGCTCGACCGTAAGTACCATACTGACGACTTGTCCCGTGGCTGCGATGTAAAGCAGCAAAGGCTCCTTGCTGATTGGGGCAGCAAGCACCGGCTAGGTGGAGAGCAGAGCTTTGAGCTCTGCAAACGCTGCATCAGCTTCGGGAGTCCACTTGAACTTGTCGGACTTCTTCATCAATCGGTAAAGAGGGAATGCCTTTTCACCGAGACGAGATATGAATCAACTTAAAGCGGCCAAGCAAACAGTAAGCTTCTGGACGTCGTGCACTTGCACATGACTTTTCATTTGGAATATAGTAACAACTTTTTCTGGATTGGCGTCGATTCCCCATTCGGAAACGAGAAAACCGACAAATTTTCCGCCAAGAACTCCGAATGTGCACTTTGATGGATTAAGCTTGATATCATACCTCCTGAGGTTGGCAAAGGTTTTAGCAAGGTCAGCCAGTAGGTCGGAACCCTTCCGTGACTTGACCACAATGTCATCCATGTATGCTTCCGCATTCCGACTGATTTGAGTGAGCAAACACTTCTGAATCATCCTCATGAATGTGGCTCCGGCATTCTTGAGGCCGAACGGCATGGTAACATAACAGAAGCACCCGAATGGAGTGATGAAAGCTGTTTTGATCTCGTCAGGTCCATACAGACGGATCTGATGGTACCCGGAATAGGCGTCTAAAAAAGACAGTCGCTCACATCCCGCATTCGAGTCGACTATCTGATCGATGCGGGGGAGAGGAAAATGATCTTTCGGGCAGGCCCGATTGATATGTTTAAAGTCAATGCACATGAGAAGTGACTTGTCCTTCTTGGGGACCATGACAACGTTGGCGAGCCACTCGGAGTGGTAGATTTCTCGGATGAACTCCGCTGCTAAGAGCCGAGCCACCTCCTCGCGAATAGCCTTTCTCTTCTGGACGGCGGACCGTCGGAGATGTTCCTTGATAGGTTTTACTTTTGAGTCGACTCTTAGGCGGTGCTCAGCCAGCTCCCTGGGAACACCCGGCATGTCAGAAGGTTTCCATGCGAAAATGTCCCAGTTCTCACGGAGGAACTGGATGAGCGCTTCTTCCTATTTGGAGTTGAGTGTTGTTGAGATATGAGTTGGAGTAGCGCTGGGATCGGTCGGGTGGATGTGAGCTGTCTTCGTTTCGCCAGACGACTAAAAAGCTGATTCTGTATAGCGGGCTTCTTGGCTCGCAACAAATCACTCGGGTCTGCAGTCTTTTCGTATTCCTGCAGTTCCACCACTGCCATCTGAGCATCAGCGATCTTTTAACCTTTCTGAAAACATTCTTCTGCTTTCTTCCGATTGCCTGTAATAGTGATCACACCCTTGGGGCCAGGCATCTTCAATTTGAGATACACATAACATGGTCGGGCCATGAAGCGTGCATAAGCCGTCCTGCACAAAATAGCGTGATAGGCACTCTGGAAGTCTACAACTTCAAACGTCAACTTTTCTTTGCGGTAATTCTTGGGATCACCGAAAACCACATCAAGAGCAATCTGGCTGAGTGATTCAGCCTTCTTCCCAGGAATGACTCCATGGAAACTCATGTTGCTGGTACTGAGTCTGGACATCGGAATGCCCGTTCCTTTCAACGTCTCAGCATATAGTATGTTCAAACCACTGCCCCCATCCATCAAGACTTTGGTCAGTTGAGTGCCTTCAACAACTGGGTCGACCACCAAAGCTTGCCTCCCAGGGGTGGCAATGTGCATTGGGTGATCGGACTGGTCGAATGTTATGGCAGTCTGAGACCACTTCAGATAACTGGGTGTCGCCGGAGCAACCATATTCACCTCTTGTTTGATAACTTTCAGTCGACTTTTGCTTTCAACATCAGCAAAAATCATTAGGGTGGAATTGACCTGGGGGTATCCATCGTCACTATCTTCCTTGTCCTCAACTTTGTCCGACTCCTTTTCCTTATCTTTGGGCTGCTTGCCCTGGAACTGTTGGATCAAGAGTCGACACTGTCGAGTGGTATGTTTCAGGTAAATGAAGTTACCCTCTTCATCTTTCTTGGTGTGGACGAGACATGGCAAATCCAACACATCATTTCCATCCCGGTCTTTAACTTTCTTGGGGTTCCAACCTCCTTTGGGTTTCCCTTTAAACTTTCCCTGGGTTACATCCAAGGCTTCCCCAGGAGCAGCTGGCTCGGCTTTCCGCTTCTGTTTCCGATTGGAATTTCCTCCAGTTTCTTGAGCGACTGACTTGAGCTTGCCACTCCTGAGTCGATCCTCATCTTCACCATTAGCGTACTTGGTGGCAATCTCCATCATCCAATTCAGAGACATATCTCCGGTGTGACCGAATTTCAGATTCAGTTCTCTGTACATGACGCCTTCTTTGAAGGCACAGACTGCTTGGTGGTCAGGCACATTCTCTATCGTGTGATGTAACGTGATCCATCTCTGAATGTAATCCCTCAAAGTTTCATTCGGCTTCTGCACGCAAGACCACAGTTCCGTCAGCCCTGCCGGTCGCTTGCATGTTCCTTCAAATGTGGTGACAAACACTCGGGCAAGATCTTCCCAAGTGTAAATGCTGCTGGGTGCTAACTAGTTCAGCCACGCTCTGGCCGAGCCCTCCAACATGAGAGGCAGGTACTTCATGGCCACTTCATCATTGCCGCCGCCAATCTGGACGGCCACTCGGTAGTCTTCAAGCCAAGTATCGGGCTTGGACTCACCAGTGAACTTGCTGAGTCCAGTCGCCAACCTGAAGTTGGGAGGAATCACAGCGGCCCTGATGGCTCTACTAAAGCACTCTAGCCCCGAAACATGTGCTCTTCTGCTGGTAGGTGCGTCTCTGTCGTGACCTTCTCGGTGAGCTCAGTTCCTGTCGACCAAACCTTGAACGAGAATGGATCTCGCATCAAAGCCTGGCTCCCTGGAGTCGACTCGAATCCTTCGCCCAACACTACGAGGGCGCCTGTCATCCTACTGTCGAGGCGCATACGGCTCGCTCCTCGGGGGAGGGGTGGGCACTCGACGTCGATCATCACGATTGAATCGGTGATCATACTGCTCACGGATCCCGTGCTGATTACGCCGGTCTCCACGTCCCTCACGCCTCGGGGGCGATCTTGGGCTATGAGCCGACTGGACTGTGTCTGCAGCAACGGATCTGCTGTGAATCATGTTCCGCGACTGAGAAACAGCGGAATTCTGGTCTCCTGCCTCCCGGAGTAACGCTCTGATCTGCAGCAAGCCTCTGCCAGCCTCCAACTGGCAAGGCTGAATCGACTCTGCTATACGGGCTGCAGCTGCTAAATTCTAAATCGGAGTTCGATATACCTGCGGGGGCGGGAAGAGTTGACGTCGACTGGATTCGGGAACCCGTTGTCGCGCACGCTCATCGAGTGCTCGCTGGAGGTTCTCGAGTCGAGTGCGCTCGTCCAAGTTTGCCAGGCATGCGTCCTCCAAGGCATGAGCCTCGGGGGTTTCTCCGATGATAGGAGTGTGCAGCGCATCCATGTTCCGGCGACGAAGTTCTTCTCTCTGCAACGGCGTGAGAGGCTCGGGGAGATATTCCTCATGGGGATGCGACGGGTCGCCTCCAAATGCGCCTCCGTCGGTGCGGGGAAAACCAGGAGGACTGGGCGGTCCATCGACCATCAGAACGTCTGCCGCCGGATCACTGTTGTCGCACTCGGATGTGGTCTCTATAGAGCCGGTCGACGGATCGAATAGGCCGTAGAGGGATTCGTCGGGCTCGATCGCCGCGACTTGAGGGGTGGCCGACTGGCATGCCACCGCGTGTCTCACCCACCGCTGAAGTCTCGACCGACCGGAGCGCTTGTGCCGGCGGGAAACAGGGAGGGAGGACAGCACAGGAGCCGACCGATAGTGGGTCGACTGTTGCCGCAAAAGGATGCCGCAGACGCACGCGCGAAAGTGCGTCGCCCCGCGGACAGGGAGCGCGTCCACGTCGAGCGGAGCCTCCTGAAGCCAAGCGGAGTCATCGGCGATGAACGTGAGCGCGCCGAGACGGATCTCGCGGCCCTCCACCAAAACTCCGCCGGAAACCATGATGATTCGGATCAGAAAAGACCGCAACTCCTCCAACAAATCGCTAAAACACCGGCCCCATGGTGGGCGCCAACTGTCATGGTTCTAAGTCTGACAGTAATGTAGCGGGGTAAGTATGGAGAGGCAAGATCTTAGCTGTGGAGAAGTTGTAAGCACACGAGGTTTACGAGTTCAGGCCCTTCTCGGAGGAAGTAATAGACCTACGTCTCGGAGCCCGGAGGCGGTCGACTGGATTATGCGCGTATGGTTTACAGGGGTGCGCACCCTTTACACTGAGGAGGGGGGTGGCTTATATAGAGTTCACCGGACCCCTCCGGCCCTCAGTTATGCAGGGTTTTAAATACATTAAGGTCGGGCGTTACTGGTAACGCCTTAATAAAGTGCTATGATGATCATAAAAGCTACTTAATAACCGACTGTAGCGTGCGGAGTGCCTTTAGGTCTCCTGGCCATCGAGTGGTTTGGTCTTGGTCGAGGGATCGCTTCTTGGTCGAGTGTCTTCGAGTCTGTCGAGTGGAACACTTCCAAGTTGATTGAAAGGTGATTTCTTCTAGAGATGTGCTCGGGTAGGGCAGTTTGGACAGGTCCATGACCCTACCCTAGGTACATAGCTTCATCATTAGCCCCCGAATGGATTGAGGTTTGAGTGGGGAAGGATATGAGAATTTTCCCGACTCATTTTTCATGCCATGAGCATATCTGGTTTCGGATCAATGAACCTGAGTGATGACAGCAACTTCCTTTTCAGTCGCCTCGATCCATTCTTAGCTTTTTGTCGAGTGAGTTTCTTTACTTGAAAGGCTCCGAGTGACGGTGCGGAGGAGATCTTCGGTCTGACAAGTTGTTCTGCTGCCCACAGATTTCG
Organism: Triticum urartu; assembly: GCF_056163025.1. Lineage (NCBI taxonomy): Eukaryota > Viridiplantae > Streptophyta > Magnoliopsida > Poales > Poaceae > Triticum > Triticum urartu. The sequence continues at coordinate 7,232,442 of NC_141876.1, read as the reverse complement.
CGGGATCTGAATTTTGGGAAGCGCACGGGACGGGGGAGGCCGCAGTAATTGGATGGGATAGAGCGGAGCCGCCTCGATCCCCGCGCCACCTTTTTCGCCATGTATCGCGCAAGTGATTGTTACAGGATTTGACAGGGCCGCCCGGGCCTACCAGTCAGCCACTTGGTAGCGGCCTCATATAAGGCGTCGGACCGGGGTCTCTTCGAACAGTGCGTCCCCATTATCTCTTCTCCTCTTCACGCTCCCTCGCCGTGCTCGCTCTCGCCCCAGTGCCACCGCTCCATACGCGTTTCGCCGGCGACGATGGGGAAGGAGAAGACGGCGGCTCTAGAGCGGGAGAAGAAGGCGACGGCGAGGTCGAGGTCGAAGGGGAAGGCGACCAGTCGGGGCGGATCCTCCTCGCGAACCGGCCTGCCGAAGGGCTGGATCCAGGACGACTGGATCCGCTCAACGATCACCCAAGAAGACCTCGACGACCTAGCCGAAGGAGGGCTGATCCCCTATGAATCGGCGCGGCTTCCGGGGAAGGAATCCGAGCCGCAACCTCGGGAGGGTGAGCGCGTTCTCCTTGCCACCCACGTTGACCATGGATTTTCCTTGCCTCCTCACCCTTTGTTTCGGGGATTTCTGAACTTCTTTGGGGCACAACTCCACCACTTCACTCCCAACACAATCGTTTATCTCGCCGCTTTCGTTTCTTTGTGTGAGAATTTCCTGGGTTGTCGGCCTCACTGGGGCCTTTTCAAGCACATTTTCACTTGTCGCTCCCAGACGGTGAAGAAGGCCAATCCGAGTGACGAGAGAACTCAAGTGATTCAGATGTGTGGGGGTCTTGGTGTTCATATGAGAGGGAAAAGTTCCTTTCCGGCCATGATTCTTCCCGACTCAGTTCGCGGATGGCAGTCGACCTGGTTTTACTACAAAGACCAGTCCACGCCAGGGTAGTCGACTGGCCTACCTCCTTTCACCATGGACCGAGTGAGGAAACCTTCCCGTTTCAAGGTGCTCCCGGAGGAGAAGGCGCAGGTGAGGGTGCTGGTAGAGCGAGTGGTCCAGCTTATCCGTGATGGGGTCACCGGTATGGATCTCTTGGAGGTCTTCCTTCAGCGGCTCATCCAGCCTCTTCAAGCCCGAGACCATCCGATGTGGATGTATTCGGGTCTTGAAGACTCCACTCGGATTCACCCGGAGGAGGTCGATGACGACACACTAGAGAAGTGGCTGTCGGGCATGACCGGAAACAAGGACAACCCCAGGGGAGCCAGGAGAGTTCCTCCACTCGACCAGTCTCATGTACCAGAGAAGGTCCGATTCTGAGTTTTTGTTTGTAATCTGAATTCACTTGCGCAGCTGCCTATACTGAGTCGACTGACTTTGTTCTGCCTGCTTTCTTTCAGGCCATTATTGAAATGTATTCAATGCCCAACGGAGAGCAAGAGCAGGACCTGGAAGGAGAAGCAAGCGGCGGCGACAGTGGCGAATGGGATTCTGACTGTGGAGGGGACGAAGAAAGCGACGATCCAAGTGACGAAGAAGAAGTCGAGTCGCCTCCTCGCAGGGAGAGGCGGTCCAAACTTGACCAAGAACGACTGAGCGCCCGTGAAAAGGCGATTGCTCAAGCTGGTCAGTCTTCAAAGAATCCTCGGACCTCTTCGCCAACTCCGACTGAAAAAGCGTCAAAGCATCCCAAAGTCGCAGAGCCGAAGCTTCGGAAGGCGTTGCCGAAGATTAAGATTGACATCCCCATCGCTTCCGCGTGAGTGTCTCCCTTCATATTTACTCGACGCCCTGTGATGTTTGTTTTTCCTGTTTTAACCGGACGAACTTTGGAACTGTCAGCGCTGCTACTTCCGGGACCTCAGCTTACAGGGACGATGATGACATGATGGAGGATGCGGTCACTTCTAATCTGGGTATGATTTCTGCCATACTGACTTTATTTTGGTCGATTCAACTGCAATGTGTACCATTGGGTGATGTGATTTTGTCGATTGAACTTTGAACAACCCCTAACATTATTGACCTCCCTGATGATGATGATGATGATGATGATGATGATGATGATGAAGAGCCCGAGAGGCCTTTGACGAGGAAAAATAGGCAAGCTCCTGCGAGCGAGGTGCCACAATCGACGCCGAGGGCGGAGCCAGTCGTTCAGGATGCTGGCGATGCCAATCGGGGTTCTGTCACCTTCGCCGTGCCATTGTCGAGTGCCTTGCCTTCCTCGTCGACTGCTCAGGCCCCTGTCGATCCGCCTTCAGTTTTTGCGACCCATCATGTCCCAGAGGACGAGGTGAATGCTGCCAGGGAAGCCATACGCCAGGTGGGCATTATGATGGAGAAGATGAAGACGGTGCGGGATGCCAGCCAAGCCGCCTACGATGCCAGCTCGGCTCTCCAGAGCAACGTTTAGGTTAGTTGGTCGCCGCTTGTTCTGTTAGGATATGCTATCTGAAGACTCTTTCCGAAAATATTTGCATCTGTACACCCACTCGGTGCGTCGATTGAATTTTTGAACTAGTGGGGGCACGCTGAGTGCACCCACTGGGTGTAGTCCCCAAGACTACGGTGGACTGCTGGCAGTCGACTGTAATCTTTGCATTTTGTCGAGTGTAAACCGAACTGGTAGTTTGTCTCTTCCACTCGATCTGGTCGAGTGGGAACAGAACCGGTGGAGGCACGCCAAGTGCACCCACTGGGTGTAGTCCCCGAGACCGCGGTCAACTGCTGGCAGTCGACTGTGGTCTAAGTTCTACTTTCTCTTCCCCATTGTTTTACTCCCTATACTCGACTTCGACGGGCCGGTCGAGTGGGATCAGAACCGGTGGGGGCACGCAAAGTGCACCCACTGGGTGTAGTCCCCGAGACTATGGTGGACTGCGGGCAGTCGACCGTAGTCTTAGTACTTATTGTCTTTGTCGTTTTTCGCTGTAAAATAACTTCTCCCCTTTGATTTCAGAAATCTTGTGATCTTGGAGCTCGCTTTGCTGACTTGGAGAAACAGCAGATTCAACTGAACCTTGACTTGGAGCTGGCCAAGACAGAGCTGCAAAAGGTCAAGGACGGCGCCACTGGTAAGACAAGTTTGTCGACTGGTCTGTCTTAGGCTTGAGTACCCTTCTGCTATTTCTGAATCAATCATCATTTCTTTGCAGAAAAACTGAGAGAAGCTCTGGCGAAGAAGGATCAGGATTTGGTTGCTGCTGGAAAGGAGGCTGACGACACGACCGCTCTGGCTGAACAGAAACTGGCTTCGGTCTTCTCTTCTTCCAACTGGCCGACCGAAGCCAGTTTCTGTTCAGCCAGAGCGGTCCTGTCGTCAGCCTCCTTTCGAGCAGCAGCCAAATCCTGATCCTTCTTCGCCAGAGCTTCTCTCAGTTTTTCTGCAAAGAAATGATGATTGATTCAGAAATAGCAGAAGGGTACTCAAGCCTAAGACAGACCAGTCGACAAACTCGTCTTACCAGTGGCGCCGTCCTTGACCTTTTGCAGCTCTGTCTTGGCCAGCTTCAAGTCAAGGTTCAGTTGAATCTGCTGTTTCTCCAAGTCAGCAAAGCGAGCTCCAAGATCACAAGATTTCTGAAATCAAAGGGGAGAAGTTATTTTACAGCGAAAAACGACAAAGACAATAAGTACTAAGACTACGGTCGACTGCCCGCAGTCCACCATAGTCTCGGGGACTACACCCAGTGGGTGCACTTTGCGTGCCCCCACCGGTTCTGATCCCACTCGACCGGCCCCTCGAAGTCGAGTATAGGGAGTAAAAAAATGGGGAAGAGAAAGTAGAACTTAGACCACAGTCGACTGCCAGCAGTTGACCGCGGTCTCGGGGACTACACCCAGTGGGTGCACTTGGCGTGCCTCCACCGGTTCTGTTCCCACTCGACCAGATCGAGTGGAAGAGACAAACTACCAGTTCGGTTTACACTCGACAAAATGCAAAGATTACAGTCGACTGCCAGCAGTCCACCGTAGTCTCGGGGACTACACCCAGTGGGTGCACTCAGCGTGCCCCCACTAGTTCAAAAATTCAATCGACGCACCGAGTGGGTGTACAGATGCAAATATTTTCGGAAAGAGTCTTCAGATAGCATATCCTAACAGAACAAGCGGCGACCAACTAACCTAAACGTTGCTCTGGAGAGCCGAGCTGGCATCGTAGGCGGCTTGGCTGGCATCCCGCACCGTCTTCATCTTCTCCATCATAATGCCCACCTGGCGTATGGCTTCCCTGGCAGCATTCACCTCGTCCTCTGGGACATGATGGGTCGCAAAAACTGAAGGCGGATCGACAGGGGCCTGAGCAGTCGACGAGGAAGGCAAGGCACTCGACAATGGCACGGCGAAGGTGACAGAACCCCGATTGGCATCGCCAGCATCCTGAACGACTGGCTCCGCCCTCGGCGTCGATTGTGGCACCTCGCTCGCAGGAGCTTGCCTATTTTTCCTCGTCAAAGGCCTCTCGGGCTCTTCATCATCATCATCATCATCATCATCATCATCATCAGGGAGGTCAATAATGTTAGGGGTTGTTCAAAGTTCAATCGACAAAATCACATCACCCAATGGTACACATTGCAGTTGAATCGACCAAAATAAAGTCAGTATGGCAGAAATCATACCCAGATTAGAAGTGACCGCATCCTCCATCATGTCATCATCGTCCCTGTAAGCTGAGGTCCCGGAAGTAGCAGCGCTGACAGTTCCAAAGTTCGTCCGGTTAAAACAGGAAAAACAAACATCACAGGGCGTCGAGTAAATATGAAGGGAGACACTCACGCGGAAGCGATGGGGATGTCAATCTTAATCTTCGGCAACGCCTTCCGAAGCTTCGGCTCTGCGACTTTGGGATGCTTTGACGCTTTTTCAGTCGGAGTTGGCGAAGAGGTCCGAGGATTCTTTGAAGACTGACCAGCTTGAGCAATCGCCTTTTCACGGGCGCTCAGTCGTTCTTGGTCAAGTTTGGACCGCCTCTCCCTGCGAGGAGGCGACTCGACTTCTTCTTCGTCACTTGGATCGTCGCTTTCTTCGTCCCCTCCACAGTCAGAATCCCATTCGCCACTGTCGCCGCCGCTTGCTTCTCCTTCCAGGTCCTGCTCTTGCTCTCCGTTGGGCATTGAATACATTTCAATAATGGCCTGAAAGAAAGCAGGCAGAACAAAGTCAGTCGACTCAGTATAGGCAGCTGCGCAAGTGAATTCAGATTACAAACAAAAACTCAGAATCGGACCTTCTCTGGTACATGAGACTGGTCGAGTGGAGGAACTCTCCTGGCTCCCCTGGGGTTGTCCTTGTTTCCGGTCATGCCCGACAGCCACTTCTCTAGTGTGTCGTCATCGACCTCCTCCGGGTGAATCCGAGTGGAGTCTTCAAGACCCGAATACATCCACATCGGATGGTCTCGGGCTTGAAGAGGCTGGATGAGCCGCTGAAGGAAGACCTCCAAGAGATCCATACCGGTGACCCCGTCACGGATAAGCTGGACCACTCGCTCTACCAGCACCCTCACCTGCGCCTTCTCCTCCGGGAGCACCTTGAAACGGGAAGGTTTCCTCACTCGGTCCATGGTGAAAGGAGGTAGGCCAGTCGACTACCCTGGCGTGGACTGGTCTTTGTAGTAAAACCAGGTCGACTGCCATCCGCGAACTGAGTCGGGAAGAATCATGGCCGGAAAGGAACTTTTCCCTCTCATATGAACACCAAGACCCCCACACATCTGAATCACTTGAGTTCTCTCGTCACTCGGATTGGCCTTCTTCACCGTCTGGGAGCGACAAGTGAAAATGTGCTTGAAAAGGCCCCAGTGAGGCCGACAACCCAGGAAATTCTCACACAAAGAAACGAAAGCGGCGAGATAAACGATTGTGTTGGGAGTGAAGTGGTGGAGTTGTGCCCCAAAGAAGTTCAGAAATCCCCGAAACAAAGGGTGAGGAGGCAAGGAAAATCCATGGTCAACGTGGGTGGCAAGGAGAACGCGCTCACCCTCCCGAGGTTGCGGCTCGGATTCCTTCCCCGGAAGCCGCGCCGATTCATAGGGGATCAGCCCTCCTTCGGCTAGGTCGTCGAGGTCTTCTTGGGTGATCGTTGAGCGGATCCAGTCGTCCTGGATCCAGCCCTTCGGCAGGCCGGTTCGCGAGGAGGATCCGCCCCGACTGGTCGCCTTCCCCTTCGACCTCGACCTCGCCGTCGCCTTCTTCGCCCGCTCTAGAGCCGCCGTCTTCTCCTTCCCCATCGTCGCCGGCGAAACGCGTATGGAGCGGTGGCACTGGGGCGAGAGCGAGCACGGCGAGGGAGCGTGAAGAGGAGAAGAGATAATGGGGACGCACTGTTCGAAGAGACCCCGGTCCGACGCCTTATATGAGGCCGCTACCAAGTGGCTGACTGGTAGGCCCGGGCGGCCCTGTCAAATCCTGTAACAATCACTTGCGCGATACATGGCGAAAAAGGTGGCGCGGGGATCGAGGCGGCTCCGCTCTATCCCATCCAATTACTGCGGCCTCCCCCGTCCCGTGCGCTTCCCAAAATTCAGATCCCGCGAAATCTGCGGGCAGCAGAACAACTTGTCAGACCGAAGATCTCCTCCGCACCGTCACTCGGAGCCTTTCAAGTAAAGAAACTCACTCGACAAAAAGCTAAGAATGGATCGAGGCGACTGAAAAGGAAGTTGCTGTCATCACTCAGGTTCATTGATCCGAAACCAGATATGCTCATGGCATGAAAAATGAGTCGGGAAAATTCTCATATCCTTCCCCACTCAAACCTCAATCCATTCGGGGGCTAATGATGAAGCTATGTACCTAGGGTAGGGTCATGGACCTGTCCAAACTGCCCTACCCGAGCACATCTCTAGAAGAAATCACCTTTCAATCAACTTGGAAGTGTTCCACTCGACAGACTCGAAGACACTCGACCAAGAAGCGATCACTCGACCAAGACCAAACCACTCGATGGCCAGGAGACCTAAAGGCACTCCGCACGCTACGGTCGGTTATTAAGTAGCTTTTATGATCATCATAGCACTTTATTAAGGCGTTACCAGTAACGCCCGACCTTAATGTATTTAAAACCCTGCATAACTGAGGGCCGGAGGGGTCCGGTGAACTCTATATAAGCCACCCCCCTCCTCAGTGTAAAGGGTTCGCACCCCTGTAAACCATACGCGCATAATCCAGTCGACCGCCTCCGGGCTCCGAGACGTAGGTCTATTACTTCCTCCGAGAAGGGCCTGAACTCGTAAACCTCGTGTGCTTACAACTTCTCCACAGCTAAGATCTTGCCTCTCCATACTTACCCCGACACATTACTGTCAGACTTAGAACCATGACAGTTGGCGCCCACCATGGGGCCGGTGTTTTAGCGATTTGTTGGAGGAGTTGCGGTCTTTTCTGATCCGAATCATCATGGTTTCCGGCGGAGTTTTGGTGGAGGGCCGCGAGATCCGTCTCGGCGCGCTCACGTTCATCGCCGACGACTCCGCTTGGCTTCAGGAGGCTCCGCTCGACGTGGACGCGCTCCCTGTCCGCGGGGCGACGCACTTTCGCGCGTGCGTCTGCGGCATCCTTTTGCGGCAACCGTCGACCCACTATCGGTCGGCTCCTGTGCTGTCCTCCCTCCCTGTTTCCCGCCGGCACAAGCGCTCCGGTCGGTCGAGACTTCAGCGGTGGGTGAGACACGCGGTGGCATGCCAGTCGGCCACCCCTCAAGTCGCGGCGATCGAGCCCGACGAATCCCTCTACGGCCTATTCGATCCGTCGACCGGCTCTATAGAGACCACATCCGAGTGCGACAACAGTGATCCGGCGGCAGACGTTCTGATGGTCGATGGATCGCCCAGTCCTCCTGGTTTTCCCCGCACCGACGGAGGCGCATTTGGAGGCGACCCATCGCATCCCCATGAGGAATATCTCCCCGAGCCTCTCACGCCGTTGCAGAGAGAAGAACTTCGTCGCCGGAACATGGATGCGCTGCACACTCCTATCATCGGAGAAACCCCCGAGGCTCATGCCTTGGAGGACGCATGCCTGGCAAACTTGGACGAGCGCACTCGACTCGAGAACCTCCAGCGAGCACTCGATGAGCGTGCGCGACAACGGGTTCCCGAATCCAGTCGACGTCAACTCTTCCCGCCCCCGCAGGTATATCGAACTCCGATTTAGAATTTAGCAGCTGCAGCCCGTATAGCAGAGTCGATTCAGCCTTGCCAGTTGGAGGCTGGCAGAGGCTTGCTGCAGATCAGAGCGTTACTCTGGGAGGCAGGAGACCAGAATTCCGCTGTTTCTCAGTCGCGGAACATGATTCACAGCAGATCCGTTGCTGCAGACACAGTCCAGTCGGCTCATAGCCCAAGATCGCCCCCGAGGCATGAGGGACGTGGATCCCATTCGCCACTGTCGCCGCCGCTCGCTTCTCCTTCCAGGTCCTGCTCTTGCTCTCCGTTGGGCATTGAATACATTTCAATAATGGCCTGAAAGAATGCAGGCAGAACAAAGTCAGTCAACTCAGTATAGGCAGCTGCGCAAGTGAATTCGGATTACAAACAAAAACTCAGAATCGGACCTTCTCTGGTACATGAGACTGGTCGAGTGGAGGAACTCTCCTGGCTCCCCTGGGGTTGTCCTTGTTTCCGGTCATGCCCGACAGCCACCTCTCCAGTGTGTCGTCATCGACCTCCTCCGGGTGAATCCGAGTGGAGTCTTCAAGACCCGAATACATCCACATTGGATGGTCTCGGGCTTGAAGAGGCTGGATGAGCCGCTAAAGGAAGACCTCCAAGAGATCCATACCGGTGACCCCATCACGGATAAGCTAGACCACTCGCTCTACCAGCACCCTCACCTGCGCCTTCTCCTCCAGGAGCACCTTCAAAGGGGAAGGTTTCCTCACTCGGTCCATGGTGAAAGGAGGTAGGCCAGTCGACTGCCCTGGCGTGGACTGGTCTTTGCAGTAAAACCAGGTCGACTGCCATCCGTGAACTGAGTCGGGAAGAATCATGGCCGGAAAGGAACTTTTCCCTCTCATATGAACACCAAGACCCCCACACATCTGAATCACTTGAGTTCTCTCGTCACTCGGATTGGCCTTCTTCACCGTCTGGGAGCGACAAGTGAAAATGTGCTTGAAAAGGCCCCAGTGAGGCCGACAACCTAGTTAATTCTCACACAAAGAAACGAAAGCGGCGAGATAAACGATTGTGTTGGGAGTGAAGTGGTGGAGTTGTGCCCCAAAGAAGTTCAGAAATCCCCAAAACAAATGGTGAGGAGGCAAGGAAAATCCACGGTCGATGTGGGTGGCAAGGAGAACGCGCTCACCCTCCCGAGGTTGCGGCTCGGATTCCTTCCCCGGAAGCCGCGCCGATTCATAGGGGATCAGCCCTCCTTCGGCTAGGTCGTCGAGGTCTTCTTGGGTGATCGTTGAGCGGATCCAGTCGTCCTGGATCCAGCCCTTCGGCAGGCCGGTTCGCGAGGAGGATCCGCCCCGACTGGTCGCCTTCCCCTTCGACCTCGCCGTCGCCTTCTTTGCCCGCTCTAGAGTTGTCGTCTTCTCCTTCCCCATCGCCGCCAGCGAAACGCGTACGGAGAGGTGGCACTGGGGCGAGAGCAAGCGCGGCGAGGGAGCGTGAAGAGGGGAAGAGATAATGGGGACGCACTGTTCGAAGAGACCCCGGTCCGACGCCTTATATGAGGCCCCTTCCGAGTGGCTAACTGGTAGGCCCGGGCGGCCCTGTCAAATCCCGTAACAATCGCGCGCGCGATACGTGGCGAAAAAGGTGGTGCGGGGATCGAGGCGGTTCCGCTCTATCCCATCCGATTACTGCGGCCTCCCCCATCCCGCGCGCTTCCCAAAATTCGGATCCCGCGAAATCTGCGGGCAGCAGAACAACTTGTTAGACCGAAGATCTCCTCCGCACCGTCACTCGGAGCCTTTCAAGTAAAGAAACTCACTCGATAAAATGCTAAGAATGGATCAAGGCGACTGAAAAGGAAGTTGCTGTCATCATTCAGGTTCATTGATCCGAAACCAGATATGCTCATGGCATGAAAAATGAGTCGGGAAAATTCTCAACTCCTTCCCCACTCAAACCTCGATCCATTCGGGGGCTAATGATGAAGCTATGTACCTAGGGTAGGGTCATGGACCTGTCCAAACTGCCCTACCAAGGACATCTCTAGAAGAAATCACCTTTCAATCGACTTGGAAGTGTTCCACTCGACAGACTCGAAGACACTCGACCAAGAAGCGATCACTCGACCAAGACCAAACCACTCGACGGCTAGGAGACCTAAAGGCACTCCGCACGCTAACGGTCGGTTATTAAGTAGCTTTTATGATCATCATAGCACTTTATTAAGGACGTTACCAGTAACGCCCGACCTTAATGTATTTAAAACCCTGCATAACTGAGGGCCGGAGGGGTCCGACGAACTCTATATAAGCCACCCCCCTCCTCAGTGTAAGGGGTTCGCACCCCTGTAAACCTTACGCGCATAATCCAGTCGACCGCCTCCGGGCTCCGAGACGTAGGGCTATTACTTCCTCCGAGAAGGGCCTGAACTCGTAAACCTCGTGTGCTTACAACTTCTCCATAGCTAAGATCTTGCCTCTCCATACTTACCCCCTTATATTACTGTCAGACTTAGAACCACGACACCGCACTCTCTCCTCTTCACTCCTACGCCCCGCGCGTGCCGGCGCCGGCGAACTGCACCCATGGACGCACGCGCCGGCACTCCTCTCACCACATCCTATAGCGGCGACCCCTCCATCGCTGTCGCCGCCGCCGCAAATCCTAGCATGGGTGGCGTTGGCCTCGCCTCCGCCGGAGCTCCTCCGACCATCAGCCTCGTGCGCGGCCTCTCTCAATGGAGGGATGGGTGCACCTCCGGCCGCCATGGGCGGAAGGTTTTTCGATGTGCCTCCTCACACACATTCCCATGAAGATGCCGTTGAAGATCTTGCCAACACCGTCGGAGCTTCACATGATGCGGTGTGCGATGAGAAGAGAGAGGAAGATTCATCTTCGAAGGCGGAAGAATCGTCTTCCGAAGATGAGGACGAAGACGAGGACGAGGATTGATGTGTCTTTCATTTGTGTCTTGAACTTGGTTTGCATTTTGAACTTGGTTGGATGAACTTGTGGGCATGATTTTGAACTTGTGGGCATGAACTTTTATTCATCAACTTGTTTGTGTGAGATTTTATATGTCATGTTCATTGCATTTTGAATGTTTCAAATTCATTTTGTGTCCAAAATGCCATATATGCAATGCCCCGGCGAGTCGCGCGCGCTGCATTTTTTGCGCGCTGCTGGATTGGCGCGCGTGCTGCATTTTAGTGCGCCTGTTGGAGCCAGCGCTGGCGGCCGCGCAAAACCAGACGAATGACGCGTGGCAAACTAGTTTTTAGCGCGCGGCGCGAAGTGCGGCTGTTGGAGCTGCTCTAGGAACAATATACATAGCCACAGTGGGAGTAAATTCAGCAGTAACATCGAGTCCAACTCAGCAAATTTGCTTATGTGGCAATGAGTTAATGAGGAGAGAGGTAGTTGTAGTAACTTAGCTAGTTACCGTAACATCACATGTCCCAATGCAATATGAGTCTATAACCTAATAAATGAATCTTTGCATGTTACCACAGTTAAGTTACTACCCACTATGAAGATAATAATATAGTCTAGGGATATGTGTATGTTACTAGTGTATGTTACTCTCCATTGTAGCTAGTCTACGCACTATCCAACTTTAACCTAACTAACTGATATCACCAAGAATTTTATAGCTGCCCGGCTGCCTACCAGACACGTGTAAACTGTAGTAAATGCTCGGCAGATAGATGGTGATGATATGGCCGAAGTTTTGGCTTTAAGTTCCCAGCCCCTCATACGGTCAGACCATCATCAGTACCAGCGCGCCGTGGACAATTCCATCCCTATGGTCACCGTGCCCGTCGCCGCTGCCGCCCTTATCGCGATGGAGGAGCTGGCCAGCCGACTCTCTGAGCTCAACCCAGTGCACCTGTTTTTGGCCTGTTTCTTCCCGGCCGCAGCGGCCATGGTCTACCTCATGCTGCGTCCGCGCGCGGTGTACCCCGTTTAACTGCCGCGTCCCCTTCGCCACATTTCTCGAGCACGCCAACCAACATCCCCAGCTCAACGAGCGCAGCATCCGGTTCATGACGAGGTTGATGGAGCGCTCGGGGATCGGTGAGCAGACCTGTCTGGCCCCGGCGCACCACTACGTTGGGACGCACAAATATTGCAGCGTTGACGCCGCCCGCGCAGAGTTCGAGCTTGTGGCTTTCTCAGCCATCGACGACCTGCTCGCCAAGACCGGCATCGCCCCCGACGCCATCGACATACTCATCGTCAACTGCAGCTTGTTCTGTCCCACGCCCTCGTTGGTCGACATGATCATAAACAAGTACAAGCTGCGGAGCGACATCCGTGGCATGCACCTCGCCGGCATGGGATGCAGCGCGGGGATGATCTCCGTGGGGCTCGCGAGGGAACTCCTCCAGGTCGCTCCCCAGGGCGCGCACGCACTGGTCGTCTCGACGGAGACAATCACGCCAAACTACTACCTCGGGGCCGAGCGCGCAATGCTCCTGCCCAACTGCCTCTTCCGCATAGGCGGGGCGGCCGCGCTGCTGTCGACATCGTCGGCAAAGGCCCGGTTCCGCCTGAAGCACGTCGTGCGCACGCTCACCGGCGCTGAGGACAGTTCGTACCAGTGTGTGTTTCAGGAGGAGGACGGAGAGGGCCACCGGGGGATCAACCTCAACAAGGACCTGATGAACATCGCCGGCAACTCGCTCAAGGCCAACATCACCGCAATTGGGCCACTCGTCCTGCCGGCCAGGGAGCAGCTTATGTTCGTCTTCTCCTTCATCGCACGGAAGGTGATCGGCAAGAGAGTGAAGCCGTACATCCCCGACTTCCGCAGGGCGTTTGAGCACTTCTGCATCCACGCCGGTGGCCGCGCGGTCATTGACGAGCTGCAGAAGAGCCTTAGCCTTTCCGACGAGCAGGTGGAGGCATCACGCATGACGCTGCACCGGTTTGGAAACAAGTCGAGTAGCTCGCTTTGGTACGAGCTGGCCTACATCGAGGCCAAGGGCCGCATGCGCAAGGGCGACCGCGTGTGGATGATCGGCTTCGGATCTGGATTCAAGTGCAACAGTGCGGCGTGGGAGTGCATCGAGCCTGCGCGCAACGTCCATGGGCCGTGGGCAACGTCCATCCACAGATATCCGGTGGATGTTCCTGATGTTCTCAAGCATTAACTGCTGGCTATGAGTGCATGTGTAATAAGGGGCTATAAGAGCAGAGATTGCTAATGGAGCTCGACCTTCATGGAGCCCTTAATTTAAAAAATAAATAGGTTGTAAAAAATTCTGAAGAAAAATACACACATACATCATATAGATGTATATACTATTCCCTCCATTTCATAATAAGTGTCATTGTTTAGTTAAATCATGTCCGCAAAGCTTCATGTTGACATACATTTATATGCGAGCTATACAAAAATAACAAAATCATGTACAAACTTAAGTCCAAACTCTAAGTATCAGTCATACGGGGACATATTTGCATCAACTCCGAATTTCACTAGACCTTCAGTTTTCCTAGTAATTCATTCAATTTACATGTAATTTCTACACACCAAAGAGAAAACTGAGTATTTGTGCATTTTGCAACCATAGTAGGTTTTCCACACAAAAATACTACATAAGATGAAAAGAAAACGACACGATAAAGTTAAAAACTAAGATATCAACGACGGCCTCACCCCTGTCGGGCTGCAGGACCCAAGGTACGCCCTTGTGCCAAGTGCGCAGCTTGCAGCCGTGTTCCGTTGCTAGTCTCCTCTGATGCGATGTGCCGCTGGTTGGGTGGCTCCTGTATTCATCCTTGGAACATACTCCTGCCGTAAAGAATTATAAGAGCATTTAGCTCACTATTTCAATGATCTAAACATTCTTTTTTTTTACAAGGAAGTAGTAGTATAATTCATGGCCTGAAAAATGTATTTTTTTTAAGCCTCAAATGACTCACGTTCTGCTCTTCTCATGACTCAATTTTTTCTCCATACATCGATTAACATTTTGACCACCATGGTTCAGTATGGTGCAAAATATATAAAGGCTAGTGATGGGCGCCGGCGCGCCAGCCCAAATTTGGGCCGGTCGTACCAGCATCGTACAATTAAACAATCAGCAGCCGCACGATTCACTTCTTCCTCCCCTCGGACGTCTTCTTATTTTAGAAAAAGTTTTCATGGACGACGACGCACCAGCCTCGAAGCACCTCCCCCATGTCTCACTACCAGAAATTATCTAGTTGCCGACGGCCTCATCTATGCCGACGGCGCCCGTCGGCATAAATGGACATATGCCGACGGCCAAGGGCAGGCCGTAGGCGTAGAATAGCCGTCGGCATATGTGTATCTATGCCGACGGGGGCCGTCGGCATATTACGGCCATCGGGACAGCTCGCGGTACGCCTATGGGGACCGTCGGCATAGAAGAGGCCGTCGGCATAGAAAGGGCCGACCTACCCAATTAGCGGCGACCGTTTGACGGCGTCCAAACTACGCCGACGGGGGATAACGGCGGCCGTCGGCATAACTATGCCGACGGCATAGAATTGCTAACATCACCGATCCGCGCCGTCGACACGTCATCGATCCTTTGACGGCGTCAAAACTACGCCGACGGGGGATAACGGCGGCCGTCGGCATAACTATGCCGTCGGCATAGAATTGCTAACATCACCGATCCGCGCCGTCGACACGTCATCGATCCGAGGGAGGGAGGGCCTGTGGTGTGGCAGAGATATGCCGACGGCATAGCCGTCCGCATAGTCCTAGCCCATGCTATCTGCCACGTCATCAATCGGCGTGCAATGCCATGTCATCGATCCGTGGGATCGTAGCTCCGTGTGCGCAGCTATGCCGACGGCCTTGCCGTCGGCATACCTTTATTTTTTATTTTTAGTTTATATATTTATTATTTTGTGTTTTTTCACAACATAAATGTGCCTTATCTAAACAAAAAACATGCCCCGATGGTATATCGATTGCCCCCCTCACGGACGTCACTGCCGCCGTGTCACGGAGGGGGGAAACGGTCGACATGGAGGGAATCTGGTTAGAGGGGGGATTCGGGGTGGCCTTCGGGGTGTAGCTATGCTACCGAAACATCGCATGGGTCCCGATGCATGTGTGAAAGTGTTCTGGCATGCGTAGACGCCCGTCTTGGGGCTCCATGGTGTGGCCCCCTCCACGGAAGGCAGAGCCGCCGTCACTTGGAGGGGGGAAGGTGCGGGTGCGGTGGAACCGGAGGGAATCTAGTGTTGGGTTGGGTCCAAACCGTGTTCGGGGATGTTGCTATGGGCTGACCTATCGCAACCAGGTGGAAGAGTCCACCGGTCAAAGCCCGCCCGGCGAAAGTCAAAGGGCTAGATCTACTCGTCGACTAGGATTCGGGGTGGCCTTCGGGGTGTAGCTATGCCACCGAAACATCGCACGGGTCCTGATGCATGTGTGAAAGTGTTCTGGCATGCGTAGACGCCCGTCTTGGGGCTCCATGGTGTGGCCCCCTCCACGGAAGGCAGAGCCGCCGTCACTTGGAGGGGGGATGGTGCGGGTGCGGTGGAACCGGAGGGAATCTAATGTTGGGTTGGGTCCAAACCGTGTTCGGGGATGTTGCTATGGGCTGACCTATCGCAACCAGGTGGAAGAGTCCACCGGTCAAAGCCCGTCCGACGAAAGTCAAAGGGCTAGATCTACTGGTCAACTGGGATTCGGGATGGCCTTCGGGGTGTAGCTATGCCACCGAAACATCGCATGGGTCGCGATGCATGTGTGAAAGTGTTCTGGCATGCGTAGACACCCGTCTTGGGGCTCCGTGGTGTGGCCCCCCTCCACGGAAGGCAGAACAGTCGTCAGTTAGAGGGGGGGATGGTGCGGGTGCGGTGGAACCGGAGGGAATCTAGTGTTGGGTTGGGTCCAGACCGTGTTCGGGGATGTTGCTATGGGCTGACCTATCGCAACGAGGTGGAAGAGTCCACCAGTCAAAGCCCGTCCGACGAAAGTCAAAGGCTAGATCTACTGGTCAACTGGGATTCGGGGTGGCCTTCGGGGTATAGCTATGCCACGGAAACATCGCACGGGTCCCGATGCATGTATGAAAGTGTTCTGGCATGCGTAGACGCCCGTCTTGGGGCTCCGTGGTGTGGCCCCCCTCCACGGAAGGCAGAGCAGCCGTCACTTAAAGGGGGGATGGTGCGGGTGCGGTGGAACCGGAGGGAATCTATTGTTGGGTTGGGTCCAGACCGTGTTCGGGGATGTTCCTATGGGCTGACTTATCGCAACCAGGTGGAAGAGTCCACCGGTCAAAGCCTGTCCGGCGAAAGTCGAAGGGCTAGATCTACTGGTCAACTCGGATTCGGGGTGGCCTTCGGGGTGTAGCTATGCCACCGAAACATCGCACGGGTCCCGATGCATGTGTGAAAGTGTTCTGGCATGCGTAGACGCCCGTCTTGGGGCTCTGTGGTGTGGCCCCCCTCCACGGAAGGCAGAGCAGCCGTCACTTAGAGTGGGGGATGGTGCGGGTGCGGTAGAACCGGAGGGAATCTAGTGTTGGGTTGGGTCCAGACCGTGTTCGGGGATGTTGCTATGGGCTGACCTATCGCAACCAGGTGGAAGAGTCCACCGGTCAAAGCCCGTCCGATGACAGTCAAAGGGCTAGATCTACTGGTCAACTGGGATTCGGGGTGGCCTTCGGGGTGTTGCTATGCCACTGAAACATCGCACGGGTCCCGATGCATGTGTGAAAGTGTTCTGGCATGTGTAGACACCCGTCTTCGGGCTCCGTGGTGTGGGCCCCCTCCACGGAAGGCAGAGCAGCCGTCACTTAGAGGGGGGATGGTGCGGGTGCGGTGGAACCGGAGGGAATCTAGTGTTGGGTTGGGTCCAGACCGTGTTCGGGGATGTTCCTATGGGCTGACTTATCGCAACCAGGTGGAAGAGTCCACCGGTCAAAGCCCGTCCGGCGAAAGTCAAAGGGCTAGATCTACTGGTCAACTCGGATTCGGGGTGGCCTTCAGGGTGTAGCTATGCCACCGAAACATCGCACAGGGGTCCCGATGCATGTGTGAAAGTGTTCTGGCATGCGTAGACGCCCATCTTGGGGCTCCGTGCTGTGGCCCCCCTCCACGGAAGGCGGAGCAGCCGTCACTTAGAGGGGGGATGGTGCGGGTGCGGTGGAACCGGAGGGAATCTAGTGTTGGGTTGGGTCTAGACCGTGTTCGGGGATGTTGCTATGGGCTGACCTATCGCAACCAGGTGGAAGAGTCCACCGGTCAAAGCCCGTCCAGCGAAAGTCAAAGGGCTAGATCTACTGGTCAACTAGGATTCGGGGTGGCTTTCGGGGTGTTGCTATGCCATCGAAACATCGCACGGGTCCCGATGCATGTGTGAAAGTGTTCTGGCATGCGTAGACGCCCGTCTTGGGGCTCCATGGTGTGGCCCCCCTCCACGGAAGGTAGAGCAGCCGTCACTTAGAGGGGGGGATGGTGCGGGTGCGGTGAAACCGGAGGGAATCTAGTGTTGGGTTGGGTCCAGACCGTGTTCGGGGATGTTGCTATGGGCTGACCTATCACAACCAGGTGGAAGAGTCCAGCGGTCAAACCCGTCCGGTGAAAGTCAAAGGGCTAGATCTACTGGTCAACTAGGATTCGGGGTGGCCTTCGGGGTGTAGCTATGCCACCGAAACATTGCACGGGTCCCGATCTACGGCTGTGGCCGGCGGCCTCCGGAGGCTAGCATGCCGCCAAATCTTGCGTAGGCGGCCTCTCACAAGTCTGGAAGTGTTCTGGCGGTTGTAAACGCCCGGCACGCGTGTCCGGGGTGTGCCCCCCTCACGGACGGCGCCGCCGCCGGCACCTGGAGGGGGGAAACGGACGCGTGGGGTCTACACGGAGGGGATCTTGCTGTGGGTCTGGCCCGGATGTTGCTCCAAAGTGTTCCTATGGGCTGACCTAACACAACCGGGTGGGGAGGTCCACTGGTCAAAGCCCGTCCGTGCAAAGTCAAAGGGCTAGATCCCGTGGTCAAATGCTACAAGGTTAGGCGGGACGGGGGCACTGGGGGGGGGGTAGCAATGCCACCGGAGCGTCGCACTGGGCCCTCATACATGCGGGGTGGTGTGGTGGCATGTCCGAAGAGGCGGGACGCGTCTCCGGGGCGTGGCCCCCCCTCACGAACGACGATGACACGGTAGTAGACGTTTGCGGTAACGATGCAGCGTCAATATTACTAAATACTCGGAGCGCGATAAAATCGTAAGTTTTTTTGCACGACGCGGGCACATGTGCTATAGGAACGATGTTATTTTTTCATAATTTTTGGTGATGGAGAAGTCTCCGAAAAATTCCCTCTACGCGGATTGCCCTTCGCGCGTCTATGGCTGTGGCCGGCGGCCTCCGGGGGCTAGCATGCCGCCAAATCTTGCGTAGGCGGCCTCTCACAAGTCTGGAAGTGTTCTGGCGGTTGCAAACGCCCGGCACGCGTCTTCGGGGTGTGCCTCCCCCTCACGGACGGCGCCGCCGCCGGCACCTGGAGGGGGGAAACGGACGCGTGGGGTCTACACGGAGGGGATCTTGCTGTGGGTCTGGCCCGGATGTTGCTCCAAAGTGTTCCTATGGTCTGACCTAACACAACCGGGTGGGGAGGTCCGCAGGTCAAAGCCCGTCCGTGCAAAGTCAAAGGGCTAGATCCCGTGGTCAAACGCTACAGGGTTAGGCGGGACGGGGGACCTGGGGGTAGCAATGCCACCGGAGCGTCGTACCGGGCCCTCATACATGCGGGGTGGTGTTGTGGCATGTCTGAAGAGGCGACACGCATCTTCGGGGTGTGGCCCCCTAACGGATGGCGCCGCCGCCGGCACCGGGAGGGGGGAAACGGACGTGTCGGGTCTACACGGTGTGGATATGTAGCAGTGGGTTTGGCCCGGATGTTGCTCCCAGGTGTCCCTCTGTCGATGACCCCCCCCCCTTCACTCACCTGACGAACTAAGCTACCCCCGCCCCCGCCCCCACCCCCACCGTCGACGACCCCCTCCCCCTTCACTCACCTGACGAACTAAGCTCCAGATCGAGCACGTGATCGAGGGCGGCCATGGCGCTCCCATACCCGCGACCAGGCCACGGCCTTGGCGGACGAAGCTGCTCGAATTCGGCGCCTCCCCTCCCCTCCCCTCTGTGTGGTTCCGGGAGAGGAGAGGGCTGAGCGATTTAAAAAAATAAAAAATCTATATGAAATAATAATACATAAAAAAGGAAAATTATAACAATAAAAAAATTTAAAAATCTATATAAAATAAAAAAGAATAAATATATAACTATAAGAAAACATTAAAAAAATTATATAAAATAAAAAAACTATGCCTACGGCTAAGCCGTCGGCATAGGTGCCACATGGCATCACTACATATGCCGACGGCTTAGCCGTCGGCATAGTTGCCTTATCCATATCCAGTCAACCCCCTCCACTCGTTCGTCCCCGGCCAGATCCCGCGCGCCCCCGAGCCCGACCCGCGCTGCCGCCGCCGCCCGCCGCTGCTCCCCGCCGCCCGCGACGCTCCCGCCGCCCGCCCGCCGCCGCTCCACCCGCGCCACTCTCCCCTTCCCTCGCCCGTCCCCCCTCCCCGCCGTCCTCGCCGTCTCCACCCCTGCCTCCCCCGTCGCCGTCTGAAGCCGCCGTCGCCCCGGCCTCCCCCTACCGCGCTGCGCCGCCCCGGCCTCCCCCGACCCCAACGCCGCACCAGCCTCCCCCCGACCGCGAGCCGGCCGCAGCTCCTGCCGGCCCGCGCGCCCGGCCCTGCCGTCCCCGGCCGCCCCTGCCTCGGCCCTCCACCACCGCCCCTGCTTGCCCGCTGCCCCGGCCGCCCCTGCCTCGGCCCTCCACCGCCGCCCCCTGCTCGCCCGCTGCCCTGGCCGCCCTGCCTCGCCGTCCCGGCTGGCCCGGTGAGCTTTTTTTTTCATTTTTTTCATTTTTTACTGCTTGTTATGTGATAGATGCATGTTGTATGGATGAATGGATGGATTGATGTATATTGGTTAGTTATTTTATCATGATGATCTTGCTAAAAAAATGTTGTCAAATGTTGTCAAATGTATGTGATAGATGCATGTTGTCAAATGTTGTCAAATTTGAAGAACAAAATTGGTATATTTGAGATGTTGTCAAATAGCTATAGTTTCATTTTGTGATGTTGAAAAAATTGCTATCTGATGAGTAGTTATTTTATCATGATGATCTTGCTAAAATAAATTGAAGAACAAAATTTGACACTTGATGAAAATTAGGATTTGAAGTATCATGATGATCTAAAACCTTGACTAGATGTCATTAGCAATATGATTTTTTTCATAGTTTGAAGTGTCAATGCTTTATGTGATGTGGTGCCGTCAAATTTTTTGACTCGGTAAAATTTACAGGCTTTGTGGTATTTCATCTCCCTGGAGCCTTCGTCGTCTGGGTTTGGTCCGTGATCCTGCCGCTGCTCGACTACTTCCTCTACAGCGGAGGGTGAGCTACGAATCCACCTTCACCTCCTAGCCTCTTTTAACTAGATTAAATTTTGACATCAAGTCGCGTAACCTAGGTCTCCCGTCTGAAAGGGTTGCATCGATAAATATGCATTCAATTGCATATTTATCACCGCAGCTCTTTCGGATTGTCCAGCGCTTTCCACGGACAGCCCGAGGATGTGTAGATTGGGTACGTTGTTCATGCTCTACCTCGTTCCGAGACAAGATTTCGGCGGCGCCTCCCTGTTGTTCTCCGGATGCACATTCTCTCGGCATTTTGTCGAGACGTGTATTTGGAGAACAACGGGGAGGTGCTGCCGAAATTTTGTCTCGGAACGGGGTAGAATGGAGAACGTACTCAATCTACACATCCTCGGGTGGGATTAGGACCCATCTTTACCTATTAGAGATGTAGGTGGATTCAACACGGTAGAAACTGAAAATTTGATGTGAT
The DNA here is from genome assembly GCF_056163025.1 of Triticum urartu. Lineage (NCBI taxonomy): Eukaryota > Viridiplantae > Streptophyta > Magnoliopsida > Poales > Poaceae > Triticum > Triticum urartu. The sequence goes on along the minus strand of NC_141876.1, from coordinate 7,211,395 downwards.
TAATTTAAGTGAATCCTTAATTATGTTGTGTGGCTTGCAAAAAAGCAGAGGATGGCAGATAATCAGTGGATGTACAGTGGTTTTATCCGTCGGAATCGAGTAACATCAGAGTGGATCGCGAAAACCGATGTGTATTTGAAGGAGATATTCCATCGTTCAATGAGAATTATCCCACCATGCCCCTGTGCGAGATGTGCCAGACGTCACCATAGAAATCAGACGGACATGAGTGAGCACCTTCGCACACACGGATATATGCCAAACTTTGACATGCCGCCGATAAACATAGCCGAGCAGGACCATGGTAGAGAGGAGGTGATGCGACAACGCATCGATGGATATGAGGACGACGGGGTCAGGGACATGCTAGATGATGTCATTTTTGCAGAAACGGCAAATGCGACACCTTCAGAGAATGAACCGGAGGAGCTGGAGGCAACCGCAAAGGCCTTCTTGGAGGTCTTGGCCTCGTCAAAGAAACCTCTTTATGCGGGTGCGAAAATATCTCAGTTGGATGCCATCTCGCAACTGATTGCAGTCAAGGCTGAGTACGGCTGTAGCCAGAAATGCTTCGAAGCATTCTTGGGAGTATGGGCTAACAGCCTCCCTAAGGGTCATGAACTGCCGAAAAGCATGTACGATACAAAGAAAATCATGAAGGCACTCTCTATGGATTATGAGAAAATAGATGTTTGCCCGAAGAATTGCCTTTTGTTTAGGCACAAGTATGCGGATGACAAGTACTGTAGGAAGTGCGGTTCGTCTCGGTACATTGAGGTGGTCAGTGAGGATGGTGAGAAAAAGCAGCTAACCATCCCCGTTAAGGTTCTTCGGTATCTTGATTTTATAAAAAGACTGCAGCGCCTTTTCATCACGAAGGAGTCTGCCAAAATGATGAAGTGGCACAAGGAAGGTATAAGGTACAATCCAAAAAAAATCATACATCCATCGGGAGGGGAAGCATGGAAGTCATTCGATGAAGAATACCCCGAGGAAGCAGACGAGGCTGGGAATGTCAGAATAGCCATATCAGGTGATGGGTTGAATCCATATGGTATGTCGTCCAATCCATACAGCTGCTGGCCTGTGTTTGTAATTCCGCTCAATCTTCCTCCCGGTGCCCTAATGCAATGGAAGACCATGTTCTTGTCGCTCATCATTCCGGGGCCTGACTACCTGGGGAAGCAATTGGGTGTGTTTATGCAGCCGCTTGTGGATGCTTTGCACCATTCTTGGTACTTTCCGAGGTTGACATACGACCGGGATCTGCAGAGAAATTTCTTCATGAAAGTTTGGTTGCACTATTGCATGCATGACTTTCCCGGCTATGCTCTATTCTGTGGATGGTGTACAAGTGGTAAGATGCCATGCCCAGTGTGCATGCAGGCTCTGCGAATGATTTGGCTGAGTAAGGGTGGCCAGTATGCAGCCTTTGACCTGCATCGATAGTTCCTCCCTCCAGACCATCCAGACAGGGAAGACAAGAAGAACTTCATGAAAGGCCGGGTTGTTCATGAAGTAACCGAGATTCCAACATTTTCGGGGGCAGATGTTCTTGCTCAGCTAAAAGCTCTCAAGCCTAAAGTCAAAGGCAAAGCCAAAGCCAAAGCCAAAGGCTTCGAGGGATATGGTGAGACGCACAACTGGACGCACATTACCCCCTTCTCGCAGCTTCCCTATTTCAAGGACCTCAAACTTCCTTACAATATTGATGTGATGCACACCGAAAAGAATGTGGCAGAGTCCCTTTTCCACACGATCATCAACATTCCTGATAAGACGAAGGATAACGTAAAAGCTAGAGCCGATCAACAGGGAATTTGTGATAGACCATGCCTGAACATGAAGCCTCCCACAGGCGGTCGAAAAAACTAGTTCAAGCCAGATGCTGACTTTGTCCTTAAACCGCCAGAAAAAAAAAGAAGTACTTATCTGGCTGAAACAAATTTTGAAGTTCACCGATGGTTATGCATCGAATATAAGGGAGTCAATCTTTCAACGGGCAAAGTGACCGGCCTGAAGAGTCATGACTACCATGTATGGATTGAGCGGATAATGCCGGTGATGGTTCGAGGCTATGTCCCCAAGCATGTCTGGCGAGTGCTTGCCGAGCTTAGCCATTTCTTCCGCACGCTCTGTGCTAAAGAAGTAAGTAAAGAGGTGATTGAAAAATTGCATAAGAAGGCACCGGAGTTGATAGTCAAGCCAGAGAAGATCTTTCCGCCAGGCTTCTTTACTCCGATGACACATCTCATTCTGCACCTCGCGAACGAGGTATTGTTGGGGGGCCCTGTGCAAAATCGCTGGCAGTACGGCCCTGAGAGGCAGAACAAGCATCTCCGACGGAAATGTGGAAACAAAGCTAAGATTGAAGCTTCCATAGCTGAGGCAGTTATCCTAGAGGAGGTGTCAGACCTCAGGACATCATACTATCCAGACCACGTTCCCCATCTGCATAACAAGGTGCCTCGATACAATATAGAAGAGCCCAAGTATCAACCCAGACTCGATCTATTCAACGTGCAAGGTGGGAGGGCTGGGGCCTCGAAATCTTATAACATGCCACGACAAGAGTGGGAGGACCTCATGTTCTATATCTTGCACAACATCGAGGAAGTGTGGATGAGGTAATACCACTACACCATTCCTTTATGTCTTCCACATCATCATGTTTCATGTTCACTTAGTCCCGGTCTAACACCGCTTATCTTTTTTTAGTGATTTCGTTCAAGAGGAATGGACGGGAGTGAATCCTCCTACTGAGGCGGAGGCACTTACTCTTCTCCGTCATGGAAACCCTGGACGTAAAAATTTTGTTGCTTGGTTCATGGACAAAGTAATTTTCCGCACTCCCCTATTAAATACCTACTTCAACATTTATTAGTTAACCGAACTAATGCACGCAACAATTTCCATTATACTTGTAGGGAAAAGATCCGAACATATCTATGGATGATGAATTGAGATGGGTTTCCATGGGTTTTGACCTTGCCGTCATGACATGTAAAAAGTATGATGTGAATGGGTATCGCTTCCATACAGAGGAGCACCAAAACAGCCGCCCCGATCCCAAAACTATAAATACTGGAGTGTACACCCCCGGTCAAAATTCAGTAGACTACTACGGAAGGGTACAAAATATATACGAGGTTAAATTCCGCCAGGGGCGTGAGACCCTAAGTCTGCCTGTGTTCAAATGCCGATGGTTCGATCCGCGGGAGGGGGTAAAACATATGCCTTCCATTGGTTTGGTCGAAGTTAAACCATCAACCGTCTATGCCGGAGCCGATCTCTTCATTGTGGCTACCCAAGCTACACAAGTATATTATCTGCCTTACCCATGCCAGAAAGTGTATCAAAAGGGTTGGGAAGTTGTGTTCAAGGTGTCGCCACATGGTAAGCTACCAGACCCGAATGAAGACGATTACTACAACAGTAACCCCATGACATACGAGGGAGTGTTCTATCAAGAGCAACCTGATGATGATGATGATGATGTGGTTAGAAACGATGACGCTATACCATTGGATGATGATGATGATGTGGTTAGAAACGATGACGCTAGACCATTGGGTGATGATGATGTGGACCCAAACGTCGACGATGCACGGAATGATGGTGAGACCATTGTCAATGAAAATGACATACTTATGCTAGAAAAGTTAAACGAAGACGCTGACGACGAGGAAGAGCCTCCACCTCTGTCGGACAACGAAGATGATATGATTGATAGTGATGATGAGACGGACCGAGAAAGAGGTTACAACAGTGATGATTCATATGGGTTCTAGCAGATGTACGTTTCAAGTATTTTTTTTCTATAGTTTAGGAATATGCCTTTTTATGCATTTTTATTAATGTGTTTATTATCATGCCTTTTCCTTCATTTCATTAATTTACTAATTGCTTTTTCTCTTTTCAATGCAGGTTCATGGAACATGGGCAAGGGGAAGGCCGACGGCGTGGGTTTCCTACGCAAGGTCGTCGGCCTGCCTAGTCGGAGTGGTCGAGCACGTAATCCTCCCCCTCGGCTACTTGCCGATGACTCCTCACAGGGAGGTCGAGGGAGAGGTGCCCCTAGAGGAGGAGGGGGCGGGGGGAGAGCCTCTAGAGGACGAGGTGCTGGGGGGAGAGCCACTACAGGGGGTCGCGGCCAGAAAGAGCGCACCCTCACCGACTTAGGGGTGTTGTCTTCGAGGCCCTCCTCTAGTGAGGTACCCTCCTCTAGTGAGGTACACTCTAGGGAGGAGGAGGAGGAGGAGGTGGTGGTGGAGGAGGAGGAGGAGGTGGAGGAGGAGGCAGGCGAGGAGGAGGAGGAGGAGGAGGTTGGGGAGGAGGTTGGGGAGGGGGAGGCAGGCGAGGAGGAGGATGGTGGCGGGGATGATGGTGGTGACGGGAAGGGGGTTGACAAGAAGGGGTGGCTGCGTGGCAACGCAAAGCTACCAAAGCAGGTTCCTGCTACTGAGGAGCAGAAGTGGCTCATTGAGCCCACGGGAAAAGAGTAAGTGGTTCATTATTTTGCTTGTCACATGCTTATTCCGGTTGTTATTTATTTTTCTTGTCACATGCTAATAGTTCATTCTTTTGCAGCAACTGGATATATTCTAAAGGGGTCCGTATTCCCAACGGCCTCATCACCGTCTTGCTGAAGTTATATTGGCCGGGGTTGTACTGTCCTGATCCAGTCAGGCAGCCGGACCGTCGGGTTTTGGCCACGAGCTGGGACCACTGGGAAGGGGCCCGCCACGCGGACCATGAGACCCATGCCAAGGCCGTGATCACTACTTTCTGTGTGAGTTCTCTTCAGAAGCACAAGTCCATTCTAGTTTCATGAATGATTTAACTCATGGCTTCTTCCATTCTTGTTTCATGCATGATTGTAGACATTCTATCGAGTTCTTCCGGAGCACAGGGTTAGAGCGGACCAGATCGTGCTGCGCCAATGCAAGAAGAAGGCCTGCCAGATGCAGTACGAGATGCGTTATGTGGCCATCTCCACATACTACCACGACTATCTTAGTGTGAAGATGACCAAGGAAGAAGCGCGGAGGATGGCCATTACCTTGGAGAGGCCCGAGTTCTTGGCGGTAAGTATAAAAGATTTTTCATTATGCTTTCATTACCTTGTGGTACATTATGCTTTATGCTTTATGCTTCCATAACACCAATTTGGACACACCTACATGCCATTATGCTTTTATTATGTAGGTGTGTCCAAATTGGTGTTATGGAAAAGACGAGTCCTGGGCGGCATTGGTGGATCTTTGGTGTGATGAGGCTGGAGCCTGGGCGGCTATGAGAACCAAAAATAAGGCTAACCGAGGGACGGAGGGAGTACATGCTCAGGGAAACCGAAACCACTATCTCCACAAGGCAGTTAATGTATGACTAACCCCATTAAACATTCTTCTTCTTCTATTTACCATCACTTTCTTATGTATGACTAATCTCTGTTTGGTGGTGCAGGAGGAGAAACTGAAGCGGCCGCTCTTAGACATGCAGGCGTGGGAGATCGCCCATACGCGGAAGGACTCCAAGCCTGGCGAGCCCCAGTACTACGGCAAGAAGACCGCGGGGAGGAAGCAGGCCTACTCCGAAGCGTATCTGAAGTTGCATCCTGACACACCTGACCACATTGTGGCGCCTCTGGACGACAGGGCGGTGGTGAGCATGGGGCCCAAGGAGCACGGTCGGCAGGCGGTTCTCGATGCTGTGATCACTCCTAGTATCTCCTACACACAGCTTCGTCGGATCGACCCGAGCCTGAGCCAGCGCACGAGCCAGCCAGTGACCAGTACACAGTCCCTCTTTCAGGAGCAACAATCTGTAAGTATTTTCCCTCTTATCTTCATTGCTCACTTCATTTTCCGCATTTAGTAGTTTTATGAGTTCCATCATGTCATACCGTAGGCCTACATGGAGTACACACGCCAGGAGACCATGGCGTGGCATCAGAGGCTTTATGAACACCAAGTGCAGAGGGATAGCCAGATGCAGCAGGCTTTTCAGGATATGGCGGCCGGCAGGTGTCCTCAGTTCCCTCCAGCACAATGCCCTCCAGCACAACCAGCGCTGATGACCTTTGAGGAGTTTGTGGCACAGAACGCTGGCCCCTCGCCGGTTAGTTCATCCCCAATCTATTCACCCAAAGCATGTCATGCCTTTCAACACAGTCATATATCCCGTGCATATGTCTTTTCAACATCCAGGGAACATGTGGATCTACCGTTGGCGGCGGTCTTCGCAGCACTCCGGAGACACGGAGCCCGACCACTCCGATCCACAGAGGCGGAGGCGGTCTTGGTGGTAGCGCTGCCGCTAGCAGTGACAACCTAGGCTTTGGCCGTCTTGGCGGTGATGACCTCCGCGGTGCTCGATGATCCTTGTATGGTGATGATGCTTGAGATGACTTGTGTGTGGTGATGATCATTTAGATGACTTGTGTGCTTCTCTATATGCTTATGTTGGTTGTGATGATGTTCATTTAGAGACTTGTGTGTGATGATGCTTATGCATATATTGTTGTGATGGTGCCAGATGATATCCCGTTGTGTTTTATATGTCTATCTCATCATATATATCTGCTGATATGTGCTGCTATTTGAATTGAATTGATCTGAAAACAAACAGAAAAAAGAAAAAAAAGCAAAAGCAAACTATGCCGACGGCTAGGCCGTCGGCATAGGGCTAGCGTGAGCTCCCAGTAGCTGACACGTGGGCGCCTATGCCGACGGCCTAGCCGTCGGTTTAGTTTAAAAACTGTGCCGACGGCTAGGCCATCGGCATAGGCACCAACGTGTCAGCTACTGGGAGCTCTGTATGAAGGACTATGCCGACGGCCTGGCCGTCGGCTTAGTTTCACATTATGCCGACGGCCAGGCCGTCGGCATAGCCGTGGTCCTAGAGCAGCGGTTGGTCGCCACGTGGCACACCTATGCCGACGGTCGAGGCGTCGGCATAGTTTTTGACTAAGCCGACGGCTAGGCCGTCGGCATAGTGGTGCCACGTGGCGACCGTTCGTTGGGCAGACTTGACGGCGGCCGCCGTTAGGCGTGATAGTTGCCGACGACCAGGGCCGTCGGCATAGATGTACGGCCCCCGTCAGCGTATCATATATGCCGACGGCCTCCCTGGCTGTGCCGACGCATATGTTGCCGACGGCCCTATGCCGACGGGGGCCGTCGGCATAGGCCTATCCCGACGGGACTCAGGCCTATGCCGACGGCCGTGGCCTTCGGCATAGGGGGCGATTCTGGTCGCTGTAGTCATCACTGGTCGCCGTTGTCGCCTCTTGCGTTTCTCGCCAGCAATGTGAGCCCGTGGTTGTAGCTCCCCGTTGCGACGATTGTAGCTCAATGTCCGCCACTTGGGGCCGCTCACCGGCTTGCCATCGCCGCTCGCCGAGGCCGCTCACAGGCTCGCCATCGCCGCTTGTCGGGCCCACTCACCGATTGGATGGTTGCAGCAAAAATCAGTTGCTAAAAAAAGCTGGTCCCAAATCCGCTTCGAGCGGTTCCAGCAAAATCAAATGCTCGTTGTAGCAAAGGCAAAACGTGGTTCCAGCAAAAAGCACAAATTACAACAAAAAAGGATGAAAAACGTGCCTCGCTACGGCGCCTCATGAAGTAATTTGGTTCCAAAAAAAAACTCTCTGGGTCCCATCGCCGTTGAAGCAAAAAAAAAATTGCTGGTAGCAGCTATCCGTGTTCCCGGTTCCAGCAAAAAACTAACGATGCAGCTCCCATCCATCCTGATTGTAGCACAAAATTGCATTGGATCCAGCTAGCAAACCAAGGAAACATGGTAGCAAAAACTGCAAACAAAAATGAAAGCTATCCCCCCCAGCAAAAGTCAAAAACGTCGATGTAGCAAAAAATCAAGCTTGTTCCAGCAAACTGAAAAGCCAGTGATAGCAAACTTGCGAATTTGGCGGTGGTTCCAGCAAAACCAAATGCCCGTGATAGCAAAAAAGATTATTGGTTCCAGCATCATCACATGCCGGTTGTAGCTTTCCAGTCGGCCGGTTCCAGCAACGAGGTGGGACGGTTCCTGCATCGCTGCCCCAGCCGGCACCGGTCACCGGGGTCGCACACCATGGAAACGCAGCTGGTGCACGAGCTTGCAGCCCGGTCCTCCTGCCCTTTGCACGCAGCTCCAAGATGAACGGCAAGAAAAGAAACAACAATCTCCTTTCCCAAGAGCAGAGCGTGTGTGCTGCATGTGCTTGAGCCCAACCTCGTGGGATCTATGGCGGACTGCGCATGGCATGAGAGAAAAGGCAAAAAAAAGCACAACCGAGCTCACCCCTCTCATGGATCTATGGAGGAAAAATGTTGCGCGAAGCAGAGAAGGCAACAAAAACGAGCTCAATTTCATGGGGATTAGGTGTGGATTTCTGGAGAGAACACACAAGGAGAAGGAGGAGAGATTGAGAATTGGGGGATTGAAGGGCGAGCAGGGCGAGGATGCCTCGTGTGGTCTCCAGAAAATGCTGAGGGGATGAAATGAAAGTGGTGGGGATAGAGATAAGCTTTTAGGTGGTGGGCCTGGGCTGCCTAGCGACGCGAGCGAGAGGACCGGCCGAACGCTCGGCCGGTCGACTGGCTACAAACATTTCCCATATATAAATGTACTGAATAATTGACCGGTGAAGAGCGTTGGCTTAATTACAATGGTCATCTCTGCATTTTTGCAAACTAATCAGATGGCACAGTAACCTGAATCTTTAAAACCTCACATAATATTGAGATTGCATTTTTTTTATGCCGGACTTGATGGGTGAAAGAGGTTGCAAATGAATATGTCAAGGTGGTTATCAATTATCATTGGTGCATCAACAAATCTACACAACTTAGACTGCGAGATGATTAAAATGTAAGGGAGACTTGTTTCTCATTTCAAACAAAAATAGGGTGACTTGTTACTTTTTTTGAAAACAAGTCAGGTTGCACATGTACCTGTTTGAAGGGGGTGTGTGTGGAATTTATGCCACTTTGCTTGAAATTTTGTCATCTTGGGCTATCTCTGCATTTCTGTGATGCACGCGAATTAGGTGTGATGACAGACTTGATTTTTTTACCATGACGAATTGACAACGAATTTCTTATGCTTCACGCAGGTAAGGAGAATTTGTGCCTCTAAGGCCACCCCAACACAGATCAGGAGAAAAATTGATGTTTTCAATAAATCATCCAATATATACACTGTGTGGTAACTGTAACAGTAAAAAAGCTAGCTTCAGTTGGTCAGTTGCTACCTTTTAAGGGCACTGTTGCCATCTTCGTTTTCATGTTTGAGGCATTAAGAGTTGCCGTGTCAGGTCAGATGGAGAGGAAGCTCTTGACGGCGGCCCTGAAGGTGCGCGCCATGGCGGCCCAGGCGGCCTGCGTACGTCGGGTGCACGTCGTCCCAGTAGAAGTAGCGGCCGGGGTCGTCGCAGAGCGTGTACTGCCACGTGCCGTTCTCGTCCTCCTGGCCGCAGTAGCCGTCGGGCCTGAAGCTCTCGCAGCACGGCCGCAGCGTGCTCTTGAACAACTTGTTGTCACTGTCACCATTGTTGTCGTCGAGGAGGAAGGCGGCGAAGGGGGTGTGGACGTCGAGGAGGAGGAAGGTGCGGTTGTTGGGGTCGAGGGCGCCGAGGACCGACCGGAGCGCGGCGTTGTGCTGGGCGGCCCCGGCGTTGGCCAGCGGGTCGCAGCCGGTGTAGTTGAGCGGGCGGGTGAATACCGGCGTGCACCCCATGGGGTGCAGGTTGATCACCACCACCCTCCGCATCCCCGCCTCGTCGCGTAGCCGCCGCAGCTGCTCCCGGAGCTCCCGCACCACCGTCGGGATGTACGCGATCGCCGCCTGCACTCGGAGAGCAGCACATACACACGAGCAGTAGAAGTCCGTCAGTTATGGATTGGTAGCTTTGACAGACAACAGCGGCCAGTGCACGGTGACCACATACGCTGGTGCCGTTGTTGTCCTTGTCGGCGGCGTAGGCGTAGTTGTTGCCGGAGAAATCGACGAGCGCCGTCCGCTTGGCGCAGCCCCGCTGCTGCTGGCTGTGGTGCATGGCCTGGAAGAGGTCGATCTGGGCGCTGATGTTGCGCTGGAAGTTGCCGGTGTCGAGCACGCCGGCGCCGCCGACGGCGAAGTTCATGCCGCGCGCGAGCGTCTCCCGCGACGCCCGCCGCCGCGCCTTGTAGGCCACCGGCGTCCGCATCCCCAGCGCCGAAGCTGCATGCATATGCCATGTCAGATCAAACAAAGAAACAGTACAAAATACTAGCTTTGTGGTGACTAATCAGTCCTACTAAGGTGCTGACTGACTGATTAGTGAGTGTAAGCTGATGAATAATCTGAGGAGCTTCTGTGCTGGAAAAGGGAAGGTGTCAGGGTTAGGTTGGAGCTGGGAATATCTTACTGTCCCCTTTTCTGACATGGAATGGCAGTACCAGCTGTTAGTAGATTCAGATTTGCTAATTTGCTCTTGACACTTTTTGGTTAGTACTAACTAAACAATGTGTATGATGCACATGGTAGCACGTAGTCAGTAAGAGAAAGATCTCGCTAGCTTAGCATAAAGTTTGGACCCGTACTTAAGAAAATGACATGTAGCAAACTGTCACTCCACACACTAAAAATGCCATGAAAATCGTTTGAAATGCCATATGTTCCTGGCGAACGTTCGCCAAGTAACATTAGCGCAAAGTTTCCTGGCGAAACAGAGCATCGCCATTGCCTGAGGAATATACAGCACGTAGTGGTGTTTATATATTATGAGGAGGTGTAATTAGCAGTAGATGGTAGTGTAGCTGAGCGTGATGCGCAACCACCCTATGAATGAAAAAGCCTATGTACATGTACGGTCAGCCCTTAGAGCATCTCCAGCCGTTCAACCCCCCAGGGCGCCGAAAAAGAGCGGCCTGAGGGCGAACCGGCGCGAGATCGGCCTCTGGGGGCGACCTAGCTCCCAGCCACGCCCCCAGGCGCCGCCCCCCAACTCGCGGCAAATTCAAACATAGTCATTCTCTCTGACAAAATAGGCGCCACAAATCCGGCGATCATACGGCCACAGTTCGTCGAACGAATGAAAAGTTCAGCGTGCAAAAAAGAAAGGCCACGCGTGCAGCGCATCAAACAGTAAGGTCGGCCTCCGGCGTCGGCGGAGTCAGCGTGCGCTGGCTTGGCGGCGTCGGCGGAGTCGGTGTGCGCTGGCTTCGCGGCGTCGGCGTGGCTTCTGTGCTGCGGGGAGTCTCGGCGGCATCACTCGGGCTTGGCGGCGGCGGCGTGGGCGTAGGCGTGGGCGGCGGCGTCGAGGGAAGCTGGTTCAGGATGAGGCCACGCTCCATCAAGTACCACGCCTTGACCGCCTCGTCGTTGCTCTGGAGCATGTCCGCCCCGCCCAGCAGGAAAGCCAGGTCGGTGTTTCTCTTCTTAGCGGCGACGTTGGTCCGGAGTAGGTCAAGCTTGACGGCGTTGCTCGACATTAACGCCGACCACCGCGCCTCGGTCTTCTCTTCACGAAGGGCGGCCCGGACCTGTACGTCGTCGAGGTAGTGCCGGATGGACTCCTGCACTCGAGCGGTGGCCGCGTCGGTGTGCTTCCCCTTCTTGGCACCTTTGTTGCTGTCCGACCGGCCTTCTGACGCGTCCGGCTTGTATGTCTCCTTGGCCTTGTCGAGGGTGCGCCGGACTTCCGCCCACTTCTCACACTTTTCGATGCGCTTGTAAACATGGAGGTACTTGAATTTGGCATCGTTGTTTCCCTGCCGATACAAGGCGAACATGCGCAGCAACTGCGCAGAGGAACAAACAGTTGGCGGGCGCACACGGCGAAGAGAGGAGAGAGACCGGCATGCCATACCATATCCGCAACGATGGTGCCCACTAGTAGCAAAGGGGGCAAAGGTCCAGGCCGGGTCAGCCCATTAGTCCCGGTTCAGTCCAGAACCGGGACCAATGGGGGCATTGGACCCGGTTCGTGATCCCAGGGGGCCGGCCGGGCCACGTGGGCCATTGGTCCCGGTTCGTCTGGACTTTTGGTCCCGGTTGGTGGGACGAACCGGGACCAATGGGCCTCGCTCCTGGCCCACCACCATTGGTCCCGGTTGGTGGCTTGAACCGGGACCAAAGGCTCCCCTTTAGTCCCGGTTCATGCCACCAACCGGGACCAATGAGGTGCCTATATATACCCCCTCGCGTAAGAGCAGAGCACACTGCTCTGTTTTTTCTGGCCGGGGGGGGGGGGGAGAGGGCTTGGTGGTGCTCTAGCTCACCTCCTATGCACACAAGGTGTTCGATGAAATGCCCGAGCCACACTACTTAAGCTTTCTCCTCTCCAAGCTCGACCTCCAAGCTCCATTTTCTTCAATATTTGTCTAGGTTTAGCGGTCCGTCACGCCCCGTCCCCGTCTTCACCGCTGTCGATCACCCGCGCCGAGCTCATCACCGGCACCACCGTGGTGAGCCTCTTGTTATTATCTTCTTTCTGAAAGGAAAAAATATTCTTACTTGTATGTTTACATAGATACTTGTATTATTTTCTTACTTTTATTATTTCATCTTATATAGTGCGATGGTTTTGGTATCCGCCCCCGTCGTCCCTCGTCCTGTCTATGATTCAGATGTGGTAAATATATTATCTTTATGACTATTGGTTCATTTATTGTTTATGAAAATTATGCGGACCAACGTGACATAGATTTTATTTATCTAGGATGTATGTGAACCGGAAATTCCAACCGACCCTATTGTCGAGAGGTTAAATTTAGTTGAAGAAGAAAACAATTTCTTGAAGGAAAAAATAAAAAAAATTGAGGAGGAGAAGATGATATTGGAGTTGCATGTTCCGGATATCGTCGATGATCACAAGATCAAGATGGATGCAATGCGCTTGAAGTTTAGAAAGATTAGAAAATATGCCATTCATACCGAGGCTTGATATCATTATGCCGTTGGATCAATTGTTACCTTGATTGCGATTATGATCGCATTTGTTTTCGCATTGAAATGTTTTACATAGTTTCAATGTATGGTTTAATTAATTAGATGCCCTGAAGAGCTATATGTTGTTAGATGAGAACTATGTATGTACTTTGGTTTTAATGTGATGATGAACTTCTATTAATTTGGACACTTAATTATATATAATGCACGCAGATGAACCGGCAATGGATGTACGGTGACAGACACACCTCCGAGTACATTAAGGGCGTGCATGAGTTTCTCGATGCGGCTGAGGCAAACAAGTAGAATGGTTTTATGTGTTGTCCATGCACTGAATGTGGGAATACGAGGTCTTACTCTAACCGGAAAATCCTTCACTCCCACATGCTTTACAAGGGTTTTATGCCACACTATAATGTTTGGACGAGGCACGGAGAAATAGGGGTTATGATGGAAGATGGCGAAGAAGAAGAGTACGATGACAACTATGTGCCCCCTGAATACGGTGATGCTGCAACGGGGGGAGCTGGTGAAGATCAAGAGGAACCAGACGATGTGCCCAATGATGCTGCAACGGGTGAAGCTGCTGAAGATCAAGAGGAACAAGACGATGTGCCCGATGATGATGATCTCCGCCGGGTCATTATCGATGCAAGGACGCAATGCGAAAGTCAAAAGGAGAAGCTGAAGTTCGATCGCATTTTAGAGGATCACAAAAAAGGGTTGTACCCCAATTGCGAAGATGGCAACACAAAGCTCGGTACCGTACTGGAATTGTTGCAGTGGAAGGCAGAGAATGCTGTGCCTGACAAAGGATTTGAGAAGCTACTGAAAATATTGAAGAAGAAGTTTCCAAAAGATAACGAATTGCCCGACAGTAGATACGCAGCAAAGAAGGTCATATGCCCTCTAGGATATATAGGAGGTGGAGAAGATACATGCATGCCCTAATGACTGCATCCTCTACCGCGGTGCATACAAGGATCTGAACGCATGCCCGGTATGCGGTGCATTGCGGTATAAGATCAGACGAGATGACCCTGGTGATGTTGACGGTGAGCCCCCCAGGAAGAGGGTTCCCGCGAAGGTGATGTGGTATGCTCCTATAATACCACGGTCGAAACGTCTGTTCAGAAACAAAGAGCATGCCAAGTTGATGCGATGGCACCCGCTGACGGGTCGCAGTTGAGAGCACCCGCTGACGGGTCGCAGTGGAGAAAATCGAGAGAAAGTACTGGGATGAGTTTGCAAAGGACCCAAGGAACGTATGGTTTGCTTTAAGCGCGGATGGCATTAATCCTTTAGGGGAGCAGAGCAGCAATCACAGCACCTGGCCTGTGACTTTATGTATGTATAACCTTCCTCCTTGGATGTGCATGAAGCGGAAGTTCATTATGATGTCAGTTCTCATCCAATGCCCTAAGCAACCCGGCAACGACATTGATGTGTACCTAAGGCCATTAGTTGAAAAACTTTTACAGTTGTGGAATGGAAACGGTGTATGTACGTGGGATGAGCACAGACTGGAGGAATTTAACCTAAAGGCGTTGCTGTTCGTGACCATCAACGATTGGCCCGCTCTCAATAACCTTTCAGGACAGACAAACAAAGGATACCATGCATGCACGCACTGTTTAGATGACACTGAAAGTATATACCTGGACAAATGCAGGAAGAATGTGTACCTGGGCCATCGTCGATTTCTTCCGACCAACCATCAATGTCGAAAGAAAGGCAAGCATTTCAAAGGCGAGGCAGATCACTGGAAGAAGCCTGCCATGCATACCGGTGATCACGTACTTGCTATGGTCAATGATTTACACGTAATCTTTGGAAAGGGTCCCGGCGCACTAGCGGTTCCGAATGACACTGAGGGACACGCACCCATGTGGAAGAAGAAATCTATATTTTGGGACCTACCCTACTGGAAAGACCTAGAGGTCCGCTCTTCAACCGACGTGATGCACATGACGAAGAACCTTTGTGTGAACCTGCTAGGCTTCTTGGGCATGTATGGAAAGACAAAAGATACACCTGGGGCACGGGAGGACCTGCAACATTTGCACGAAAAAGACGGCATGCCTCTGAAGCAGTATGAAGGTCCTGCCAGCTACGCTCTTACGAAAGAAGAGAAAGAAATATTCTTTGAATGCCTGCTCAGTATGAAGGTCCCGACTGGCTTCTCGTCGAATATAAAGGGAATAATAAATATGCCAGAGAAAAAGTTCCAAAACCTAAAGTCTCATGATTGCCACGTGATTATGACACAACTGCTTCCGGTTGCATTGAGGGGGCTTCTACCGAAAAACGTCCGATTAGCCATTGTGAAGCTATGTGCATTCCTCAATGCAATCTCTCAGAAGGTGATTGATCCAGAAATCGTACCAAGGCTAAGGAGTGATGTGGCGCAATGTCTTGTCACTTTCGAGCTGGTGTTCCCACCATCCTTCTTCAATATCATGATGCCCGTCCTAGTTCATCTAGTCGACGAGATTGTCATTCTGGGGCCCATATTTCAACACAATATGTTCCCCTTTGAGAGGTTCATGGGAGTCCTAAAGAAATATGTCCGTAACCGCGCTAGGCCAGAAGGAAGCATCTCCATGGGCCATCAAACAGAGGATGTTATCGGGTTTTGTGTTGACTTCATTCCTGGCCTTAACAAGATAGGTCTCCCTAAATCGCGGTATGAGGGGAGACTGACTGGAAAAGGCACTCTTGGAAGAGACTCAATAATATGCAGGGACGGATATTCTTGGTCTCAAGCACACTACACAGTTCTACAGAACTCTACCTTGGTGACCCCGTATGTCGATGAACACAAGAATAGTCTACGCTCCAAACACCCGGAGCAGTGCGACGACTGGATTACATGTGAACACATCAGGACTTTCAGCAGTTGGTTGGAAACACGTCTCAGAGGTGACAACACTGTTTGTGATGAGCTGTACTTGTTGTCCAGGGGACCATCTTTGACTGTATGGACTTACAAAGGATACGAGATAAATGGGAATACATTTTACACGATCGCCCAAGATCAAAAGAGCACCAACCAAAACAGCGGTGTCCGCTTTGATGCAGCAACCGAGAGCGGAAAGGACACATATTATGGTTACATAGTGGACATATGGGAACTTGACTACGGACATGATTTTAAGGTCCCTTTGTTTAAGTGCAAATGGGTCAATCTTTCAGGAGGCGGGGTACAGGTAGACCCATAGTACGGAATGACAATAGTGGATCTGAAAAATCTTGGGTACACTGACAACCGTTCGTCCTAGCCAATGATGTGGCACAGGTTATCTATGTGAAGAACATGTCTACCAAACCGAGAAAAAGAAAAGATAAGGAAGCGAATACATCATACGATGAGACAAAGCGTCACATAGTTCTTTCAGGAAAAAGGGACATCCTGGGAGTGGAGGGCAAGACAAACATGTCTGAAGATTATGAAAAGTTTCATGAAATTCCTTCCTTCAATGTCAAGGCTGACCCAAGCATCCTGATAAACCATGAAGATTATCCATGGCTACGGCGCAATAAGCAAATGACACAAGCGAAGAAAAAGTGAAGACTTTCTCCCGCAACTATTATGATGATACCATGCCAACTTTGTAACACACGAGTATGCTATGCCAACTTTTTCAGAGTTCATTTGAAAACTATGAATTTAGGTCGAATTTTCTCTAAAGGTGCATCTATGTTCATTTTGTTAGTAAAGTTAATCACAAACTTGTGATTCACACAAATTTCAAAGAATTCAAATTTTAACTGTTCAAATTTGAAAACTAATGGCACTAACAAAAAGTTTATAATTTTTCTACAACTAATGGCACTAACAGAAAGTTTATAATTTTGCTGACCAAAAAGCAAAAAGAATTAAAAAATAAAGCAAAAAATAAAAGAAAATAAATAATACAGAAAACAAAACAAAAAAACTGTAAAAAAATAAAAATAGCAACAATAAGTATTTTGTTGTAAGTAGAAACAAAATAAAATAAATAAATCAACAAAGAAAACAAAAAAAACTAAAAAAGTGTTTTCAAATTTGAAAACTAATGGCACTAACATAAAGTTTATAATTTTTCTAAAACTAAAAGAAAAAAACAAAAAAAAATGCAGCAAACAAAACAAAAAAACTGGAAAAAATAGGGCTCGCCCCTGGCCCATGACCATTAGAGGGACGAGCTTATAAACCGGTGTGGGCGCCCTTCGGTTGGCGAGGTGGGACTAAACTCTAAGCGCAACGAGGACCAACCCATTAGTCCCGGTTTGTGGCAGCTCCTCTCAAAGTGAAAATAGATGCCCCTATACAGGGAATTTGACCTAAATTCATAATGAATCTCCATGCCTATGGCGGAAGGAGCTCATCAACCTTCCGAACTGGACGCCTCCGCCTCCTCCTCCTCCGGCGAGTCAGGGCACTCTGCCTCCTCCACCGCCTCCTCCTCTGGAGAGTGACGATCAGGGCACTCGGCCGGCTCCTTCTCCGGCGCGTGGAGGCACTCCGCCTCCTTCTCCGCCTACGCCGGCGCGCCCGAGCAGCCAGCCTCCTCCTTCTCCGCCTCGTCAGCAAGGGCGGAAGAGACCCGCCGCCGCTCCGGCTGCTTCGGCGATTCGTAGTCCTTCTCCTCTGCCTCGTAAGCAAGTAAAGAAGACAGCCCCTCCATCTGCTCTGCCGGCGTCTAGCAGTACAGCTAGAGGTGGGAGGACATACAGATTCGGTCCTTCTCTGAAGACTCCAGAGAAGTTACCATACGAGAGGACCCCGGAGGAGAATGCCGAGATCGCGCGAGAAGAAGTGAGGAACTTCTTTGAAGGGGTGAAAGCAAAGAAACATCCACCTCCGGAGGTGAAGGTAGATCCGGTGAAAGCGAAGCGCACTCTGGCTGCCCTGACAAAACCACCCAAGTCTCCGCCGAAAGGCAACTATGAGCGCATTATTGGAAAGGCATTTGCCGAAGCGGAGCGGTCAGGAAGTACTGTCAGTGATCAAAGGATGAAAGAACGACGAGCTGGGAAACAAATTGCCCAGCTCAGCGAACAAGCGAAGCAATCGTGCCCCCCGCTCAAGGTGCCTAGCGACATCGTCGCTAATGATCCGAGGATGGTGCCCAGTTATAGCAATCTTGGAGATTACCTGCCGGACGATTTACATTATGATTTCTTGGAGGTGTAGATACAAAGATACAAGTACGG
The DNA here is from genome assembly GCF_056163025.1 of Triticum urartu. Classification (NCBI taxonomy): domain Eukaryota; kingdom Viridiplantae; phylum Streptophyta; class Magnoliopsida; order Poales; family Poaceae; genus Triticum; species Triticum urartu. The sequence continues at coordinate 7,193,260 of NC_141876.1, read as the reverse complement.
TAAGCCTCTCGTCAAAGATGAAAGATCTCTATCAACGATGATGCGAAGATTGCATGATTGGTACTTGAAAATCTGCAGAGAGTCTGGGGGGAGGAATACTTTGTATGTGAGAGTTAAAAAGGAGCATGACCTCGTTGGAATTGAACTGTTTGAAAGTGCGTTATATCGACTAGAGGGGGGGTGAATAGGCGATTTTTATGAAATTCTTCACTGAGGAATTTGCCAGTGAGGAAATTCCTTAGCGAAGAACTAACAGCAGCGGAATGAGTACTCAAAAGTAAACATAACAGAATACAAGCATAGTCATCATGATGAAATGAAGACAGGCACAGAGTACAGGAAGCGTAATCACAGGATAACACAGGATGAAGACAAACAGACTGAAGAAATTGAACTGAGGAAATTGAGAAAGTCTTCAGTCAAAGCCTTCAAACACAGATATGAACAGAAACACAACACAGTTATGAGGAAATGAAAGAGTTGAGGAAATAGAACCAGTAAGCTTGGTGAAGACAATGATTTGGTAGACCAGTTCCAACTGCTGTCTCAGTTGTACGTCTGGTTGGAGCGGCTGAGTATTTAAACTCGAGGACACACAGTCCCGGACACCCAGTCAAGGACACTTAGTCCAAGACACCCAGTCCTCACCGTATTCTCCTTGAACTAAGGTCACACAGACCTCGTCCAATCACTCGTGGTAAGTCATCAGGCGACTTCCAAACCTTCACAAACTCGGTCACTCGGTGATCCACAATTCCTCTTGGATGCTCTAGACCATGACGCCTAACCGTCTGAAAGAAGCACAGTCTTCAAAGGTAACAAGCGTTGGATCCACTCAGGATCAATCTCTTCAGTGATGCTCAATCACTTGGGGTTTGTAGGTGTTTGGGTTTTGGATTTTTGGTTTTTCCTCACTTGATGATTTTCGCTCAAAGTCCTCAGAGGATGGGTTGCTCTCAAATGACAAGTGTCAGTTTCTCTCGGAGCAGCCAAGCAGCTAGTGGTTGTAGTGGGCGGCTATCTATAGCCTAGGGAGCAGCCCGACATGATAAGACATAAATGCCCTTCAATGATATGACCGTTAGGTGGATAGATATTTTGGGACAGCTGGCGCATAGCACAGCAACGGTCGGAATTTTGAGTAGCAAAATCCTCAGGGCTATCATGTTCCTCACTGTGTAGGCAATCCGCACTCGCGAATTCCTAACTCCTCAGTCAGGACAAATTCCTCAGAGACCATAAGAACTTCGTCTCTATCACTGAAGAAATTGACTGAACTGTATGAGATTTCCAATGGCTTCACTCGAAGGGATTGGTAGGTGCAGGATTTTGAGTCGAGCATCACATGGAAATTTTTCCTTAGTATTTCCTTGACCCCCTTTAACAGTACGGTGTTTCCTATGACTCGAGAAAGAGAAAAACAAAACTATGAAAACGAAGGTCTTCAAGCTTCATATTCCTCGCATGAATATCAAGTCTTCACGGACACACCAATTTCTTCACTTTCAAAGTCTTCATGAAAGTCTTCAGAAATACCAAAATCTTCAGTCCAAGATATTCATTTTTAGGGGTCGACTTTTCCTGTAAATATCAAACTCCTCATAGACTTATAGACCTGTGTACACTCACAAACACATTAGTCCCTTAACCTATAAGTCTTCAATACACCATAATCACTAAGGGGCACTAGATGCACTTACAATCTCCCCCTTTTTTGGTGATTGATGACAATATAGGTTAAGTTTTCAACGGGGATAAACATATGAAGTGTAAATACTGATATTGAGGAATTTGATTGCAAGATATAGAAGAACTCCCCCTGAAGATGTGCATAGTGAGGAATTTGCTTTTGAAGCAATGTACACTTGAAGAGTTGAATCATGGAGATCTCCTCCTATATCTTGTAATTCATACACTCATTTAACATATAATATGAAGAATTTGAAATACATGTTGAAATATGGTGCCTGATGAAATTCAGCATGCATGTAATAATATTAACGAGGAATAAGCATGCAGAATAGTGCATCAAAAGTATCAGAGCACAGTGCATCAAAAGTATCAGAGCACCATCGGGTTTAAGATTACAACTCGATCCAATAAAGTTTCAGAAGAACGAGAGTTGTAACTTAGCAAAAAAAACGCCCATATAGTAGACCCGCTTGAAGACTAACTCATATTTCTCCCCCTTTGTCATCGAATGACCAAAAGGATCGAAAACGAGGACTAACGCCCCTGAAGATAATCATGTTGATGAAGGAGCGCCAGCGTTGTTGGGGTCGTTTGTTGATGTAGGGCCTGCCGCAGTGTCGTCCAAATCTTCATGTTCATCAGTGTCGCGTGATGAAGAAAATGACCTGGCCACCAGAGAAGGAACCTGGACCTTCTTGAATTTCTTTGGTGGAGGTGCAGACCAGTCAAAATCTTCTTTGAGACCCATGTTCTTCAGATCTTCTTCACCATACAGATGTGACAGGATTGCTCAGGTGCGACCGAAGACTTGATGGAGGTAGTAGTGGTTTTTCTTCACTGCATTGTGTGTGGCAGTCATGTTGTGAAGAAGTGAACCAAACTGATGCTTAACCCATTTGTGATTTCGATCCACCTTCTGGTGAAGACTAAGCAGAAGTTCTCGGTCAGTCATCACGCGCGGAGCAGTGGCTTGAGGAGTGGACTTAGGTGCATTGGCAGAGTCATGTGTGGCAGAGTCATCATTGGTGGAATAAGATGCAGCTTTGCGAAACTGACCATCCAATGGACGAATGCCTTCATCTATTACAGCTGGTGCCTTGCCCTTTCCATCAACTGGGGAATATGTCTGTTTGAGGACTTCAATTGGGGGCAAGTAGCTAAGGTGATTCTGGAAATCAGCTTTGTAGTTGAGTGAAGACCTTGTCCTGAGGAATCTCATAATCCAAGGTGCATAAGGCTTCAGCTCAAACGGAGACAGTGCAACATTGGCCATAGTCCTCATGAAGAAATCGTGATAATTGACAGGAATGCCATGAACGATGTTGAATACTAGATTCTTCATGATGCCAACAATTTCCTCATCAGATGAGTCGTGGCCTTTGATGGGACTGATTGTCCTCGTAAGAATATTATAGACAGTTCTGGGCACGTACAGCAATTCCTTCACGAGGAATTTGGTTCGTGGTGCCTGACCTGGTTTCAAAGGCTTCATCAGCACCTCCATGTAATGATGTGTGAGCTCAGGTTCACTGTAGATGCAGCGAGCTTCTTCAAGGGGAGGACTGAGTGGTAGAGCATGAAGCAATTCAGAGGCTGGTGCAGTGTAGTGAGTGTTTTCAGACATCCAGTCCAGCACCCATGAATTCACATCTTCAGCATCTCTAGTAATGTGCAGCGTTGCATATAATTGAAGAATCAGTTCTTCATACCAGTCGCAGATGCCAGAGCAAAAGTTGAGCAGTCCAGCGTCGTGAAGAACATTAAGGACTGGTGCGAAGCACGGCAGAGATTCCATATCCACATGAGGAATATGCTCATGGTAGAAGATCTTCTCCTTGTTGAACAGCACTAAGGAATAGAAATTGGCTTGACTGGCAGTCCAGAAACGCCTCTTCCTAATGCGAGCAGAGTCATATGGGTTGTAATCTTCGAAGAAGACGTGCTCACTGAAGAAGTCATCAGCCTTGAACTTTTGCTTGCGTGAGAATGGATCCTCTGGCTTTGGCAGAGGAGTGTCAGTGAGTTGCATCACGACCTCAGGAATCTCAATCGCAGGTTCTTCAGGCTGAGGAATTTCTGGTTCCTCCTTAGTGGCATTCTGTGTCGTTGGTTGTTCAGCAGCATCAGTTTCTTCAGCGCTAGTGGCTGGAATTTCCTCATCGACAGATGCAGTGGGATGAGTTTCTTCAGTGCCCGTGTGAACAGTTTGTGTGGGGAACTGAGGAATTTGCTGTAGAGGGGTGAACATTGGAGAGTTTGGATGCTGATTTTCCCAGAATTCATCACTGATTACGGGTGTGGAGCAGCCAATGTCCACATCTTCATCTTCCATTTCTTCAACGCCAGCCTCTTCAGCTGTGAACTGAGGCATAGGCGAGGAGATGAGAGGTGTTGAAGAGATCGCATCCACTTCAATTTCTTCATCCAACGCTTCGAACGAAGCAGCAGAAGGAGTTTCTTCATCAGATCCGCTGGGGATCACATATTCTTCATCAGAAGGAACAAGGTCCTTTGATGGCCTGGTTGAGATGGGAACAACATCGATCGGATTTGCAAACGAACTTGTCATAGGCTTCATTTTCTTCGGAGCTGAAGAATCTGAAGCAGCTGATGCTTTCCTTTTCTTCACTGCAGCACGCTCTGCAGCCTTGGTCTTCTTCACATCTGATGCAGATGGAAGGATTGGAGTTGAAATTGGTGCAGGAGCAGCTGAGGAATCTGGTTGATTTTCTTCAGGCACAACTGATGCAGTTGCCCTGAGTTCTTCAGTTTCTTCAGGCACACCACTAGTGGGTGCCCTGGCAATTTCTTCAGCGGCTGGAATGCAGTCATCAGCCGTGGAACTCACATTTTTTTCAGCGGCCTGATTGTCATCAGCGGTGCTGGCACTTTCTTCAGTAGGCTGAGTAGATGCTTCAGCCTGAGGAATTTCCTGTTGCGTTGGGCTGCAACATTGGAAGTGAAGTTATCCGCAAGTTTTACAAAACGAACCTTGGCTCCAAGCCAATCAATGCGATATGCTTCAAAGTCATCGCTGAGTTTCTTAATCTCGATCTGAATAGTGACAAGTTCTTCAGTTGTCATAGAGACAACGTTTTTCTTCAGATAGCGCTCTTTCTTGTACTACGCTTTCTTGATCTGCCTGGCCTTCTCAAATTTCCACTTTTCTTCTTGAATGAAGTGGGTCAGCATGTGACTCTGGCCAGGAGTCAGCTTGAAGTCAGGCAAGGGAGTGTTGGGGTTCTTGTGCCAATCATCAATGTAGTCGAGGATCAGCTTGGGATCCAAAAGCAGTGGCACCTCTGATCCTTTGGCTCTAGCGGCCCTGACTTGTCTGTCTCTGATGATTTCTGCAAGTTCATCATCATCAGCTTCGTCTTCATCAGGCGGCACTTGGAAAGCGACTTGCTTCTTTTAAGGACTTGGGCGAGGACCTCGTCCAGCAGTGGCCTTTGTCTTCAGCAGTGAGGGGCCAGCTGAGGAACTTGGTGCAGCTGAGGAACTAGCTGAGACACCTGAGGCCATGGAGATGTCGGCAGTCCTTTGGCACGAAGCGAGATGCACAGGTGCTGAGGATTTGGTCGGAACAGCTGAAGGCTTTGGCGGAGGAGCTGAGGACCTTGGAGGAACAGGAGCGGCATGAGGAATTTTCCGTGAGGGCTTTGAGGATTCTGGCCGTGAGGGCATTGCTGAGGAGCTTGGCCTTGAGGGCATTGTTGGTGAAGCACTTGGCTTGTGCACAGGCTTCTTAGACATAGCCTTCTTTGGCCTGACAGCAGAGGCAGTAGTAGAGTCTTCATTGAATTTCCTCACTGCTTCTCTGGCTTGCTTAGCCAGCTTGGCTTGGCGCTTGGCCCATTCATCAGGATAGTCCTCACCGCGTTTGAGGCTGGTGGGATCTGCTATTTGGCCGGGTGCCAATGGAGCTCTTGGTCATGGAGGATTGAGTGCGAATTTCTTCATGTACTTAGGAGTGACGTATCTGTACTCCCTCCATTCTCTTGCCCATCTCCTCTCTATCCTCTGTTTGCGCACTTTGTGCTCATTCTTGGTTTCCTTAGTAGGTGTGCAGTACCCAGCATATATGTCATCAGGGATCTCAAACGCTGTATTTACCTTAGGCCTCTTTCCTCCCTCCTGTGGCCTTTTACCATCAGCCATTTTCTTCAGTTGAGGAATTTGAACAATCAAATTCTCTGAAGAAGTATGCAACTTTTCTTCGAGGAACGCTGCAAATGAGTTAAGTTGATGAGAACCTAGTGATTCAGCAGCTGACATGTGTACCTGTGAACAGAGTATAGTTGCGAGGAATTTGGAGAGGTCATATGCGTTCTCAGAAGGTTTTTCAAAAAGAACAAGTTTGAGGAATTTGACCAGATGAGTCTTGAAGATTTTCACTAAGCGTTCTTTGTCGTAGGTTCCAGAGTTGTATACATCGAAGATCCACACAATTGAGGAATCTTGAAGAAAAATGATGCTTAGAGAAACGAATCAAGAACAGATGACTTGTGAGGTGTTCAGTGTGTGAAGATATGAAGAAAAACACTTTTGAAGATTTGTAGATAATCATTCGAATCAACGAGGGCAGTAAAAGTAACATTTAATTACCCTGGATGAAGAACACGACGAACTGGAGTGAGGAGATGTGAAGTTCATCTGTGCAGATCTTCCACGCCCTAACTTGGCGGAGGAAGACAACTACGGCGGCGGCGGAGTGAAGATGTCCGCGGTCGGTGCGAGTACGTCGGTGACGAGATCGAGGCAGTGAAGCTCTTCCTCACCGGCGGCGATGAAGTAGCGGTGGCGCTAGGGTTTGAGAAGCTCGAGCTGGAGAGAGAGGTCGAGCGGAGTAAAAGAAGTGAGGAAGGGAAGGAGGGGAATTTATAGCCACGGGGAAAAACTGCTCGCCCGAAAAAATTGGACGAACGTGCCCCTGACCCTTCTCATTCGCATGACATGTGTCACCCACGCAGTGAGAGGTGGAGATCGTGTTAGATCGTGGGTGAGTGGATAAGTGTATCTTGGGATGCGGAACGGTTTGAGCGGCATAGCCAAAAATTTCGATAAGATAGGTTTTAAAGTTCCGTTCGCAATTTCTTCAGCTGACAAGGACACAGTGAAGATTTTCAACGAGTTTCAAATAGAACGCACATGAAGAATTTGTGAACAGATTGGGTTGAGTATAGCATAGAGGGGAAGGGTCCGATCACATTCACTTAGCAGAAAACCAACTTGAAGAAATAGCAATAAGTGAATGCTGCAGAGGACATAAACTCATATATATATATATATATATATATATATATATATATATATATATATATATATATATATATATATATATAGGTAAAACTGTGTCTACCATAGCTTGCCACAGAACTAGTTAAGTGTCCCTAAACTTTTAACGGTTCAAAAGTTATCAAAATATATGAAATAAATATGGGAACATCTCTCTAATGTAATAAGATGATCCAACGGAAGGATTGTCAAAATATGCATTTATGTGTCCTAGCCAAAAATAATAAGCATTTCAGCTCACCGCGACATAAATATATACTGAACTATTTGTTTTTTTTTGTCCAGGACACATACATTCGTATTTCTTTAATCCCTCCGTTGGATCATGTTATATTATAGGTGTGCTGGTTCAGTATTTTTTTCAGAGTTTTTGAGAACTTTTGAACCGTTGAAACCCTTAACTAGTTCTGTGGCAAGCACTTGTAGAAAATCCTACTCCTATATATATATATATATATAAACACTATTCTGATCACGGGATCAGAATAATATTCTGATCACAACATGAACTTTCCGAGTAACGCGCCTGACCTTCCCCGAGTTCTAGGTTGAACTTCAACTAAAAGGTGTCCAAATGGGGCTTGTGATATACTGTTGGAAAGCTATGGACATCAGTATCATGACCCAAGTTAAATTTTTGGCAAAATGTAAGCGGTTTAAGAGCAGTTTTGAAAACTGTTTTTTCTTCATACAAAAAACGCGAATCGTATTTTCGATCGCATTTTTAAACCGTTTATAGGAATGAGGCAAATAATATGGCGTTGGAAAGCTGCTGCAAAACCTCTCCTTCCATATGTTGAAAGTTTTCTCTAATTCCCTACTGTTAAAGAGTAATTTGGAAAATCATAGAATTTCGCAAACCGAACAGCCGAGTTTGTTTTTTTGATGCCATTTCTAAATGGCTAATCCAATTGAGGCAAATAATATGACGTTGGAAAGCTTATGAAAATGCACTACTTTTTCATGTTAGAAGTTTTTTCTAATTTTGAACAATTTAAAAGTAATTTAGAAAACGGTACAACTTCCACCGAGTTCGTATTTTTGAGCTAATTTTTTAACCGTACGTCCAAATGCAGCAAATGATATGGCGTTGGAAAGCTTGAAGAAATGCAAAACTTTTTTGTATATATTGTTTCTCCTAATTCATTACGGTTTTATGTCAGTTTTGAAAATGGCTAAAAACATAATTTTGCCATAATTTATACAAACTTTATCGGAATGGGACAAATAATATACCGCTGAAAAGCTACGGAAAATGCGAAACTTTTTCATGTTGATGGTTTTCTCTGATTCCTAGCCGTTTTTATGTAATTTCGAAAATGGCGAGATCACTCGTTCTGCCTTTATTTCGAAACAGATTCTTCGAAAATGCACCGCGTGAAGAATGTGACCTTCTCGGCATGTGTACCTGAACTTCACTCTGTTTTTCACGTGTTTTTTTCCCCGCAACTCTCCATCCACTGCTCGTAGCTCTCCATCCACTCACCGAAATTGAGCAGGTGATATACCGATGGAAAGCTGCTGTAAACACGCAACTTTCCCGTGTTGATCCTTTTTTCATACTCGCGACGATTTTGAAAGTTTTTCATCTGAAATTCATTCAGTGTAGTAGGTGAACTTCCTGCTGTTTTCAATTAAACTTCTGTGACGTATTTTCGTTTGCAGTAGTTGAACTTCTATGTTGTTTTCACCTCTGTCACAAGAATTTTTGAACTTTCTCCGGCCGAGCACTTGAACTTCTAGCAAGAAAACTTTAGGCTTAGCATTTTCATTCTTTTTTTAATACAAAATGCACAGCGTGTACTACGTGAACTTTTGGCAGTTATCGATCTTAACTTCTGAGATCACGCGTTCTGCCTTCATCGAAATAACAGAGTCTCCGAAAAAGCCCTTCGTGAAGAGATTGAACTTCTGGATCAGTTCTTTTTGAACTTCACTCTATTTTTCACGTATTATTTTTTACCCGTGTAACTCCCCAACCACTTACCAGAATTGAGCAAATGATATATCAATGAAAAGCTGTTGAAAACACAAAAACTTTCCCGCGTTTATCATTTTTTCATACTTGTGACGGTTCAAAATAATTTTTTCATTACACAAAAATGTGTTTTAATTGGTATACATGAAACTTTTAAACTGTACATCGGAATGTAACATATAATATACCGTTGGAAAGCTTATGAATAGAAGCATCTTTTTCATATAGAAAAACGTTACAATTTTTTGTCGTTTGAGAGTAGCTTTAAAAATGGAAAAAACAACATTGTTTTTTGCGTGTTTTTCACATGTAATTGAAGGTTGGACGTCTCGCACTAGAGATCTTGAACTTCACCAGGAGGAACTTCTTGCAACAAACTTTCTAAGCCTTTTATTTTCTATTCTTATATTCCTATCTAAAACGCATTTCCTGTACTAGTTGAACTTCCCGCTGTTTTCACCTTGAACTTCTGTCACATTTTTGTGTATACGTCGAATTACACACAATTGAAGGTTGAACGTCATTTTTTTGCCATTTTAAAACATGTAATTGGAGGTCGAACGTCTTGCAACAAACCCGAGTTTTTTATATACTTCGAACTTCTCCGTTATTTCAAATTGAACTTCTTAGTCTTATTCTTAGAAAAAATGTGTTTTCAAATAAGCATCAAACATTTTTTAAAATTGAACCTCATACTTTTATTTTTCCTAGAAATGGAAATAATTTGAGTTTTCCATAAACATCAAACTACTCTTATTTTAATTTGAACTTCTTTAATTTTATTCTTTAGTAACGAAGAAAACCTGTGTTTTTTATAAATATTGAACTTCTCTTTTTTATAATTTGGACTTCTTGGTTTATTTCTTTTAGCATCAAAATATCCTAGTTTTCTCATAAATATTGGACCCCCTCCACATTCTTTTTCTAATTAATTTTTCTAAACTATTTTTTATTATTTTAATTTGAGCTTCCGTTGTGGAAACTTGTTGAACATGAGGAACTTTTTGAACTTTCCCGGTCTGTGCACTCGAACTTCTAGCAACTACATATAAAAGTTAGTGTCGAGCAGCTACATACATCTCCCACCCTGGCGATGAGCAATGCGTCCTCGCAAATAGAGCATGATCTCACACATATTATATGAATCGAAAGAGAGGTATTCAGTAATAACACTTTACTATATACTATATTCTTCAGTACTGACATATGGTCTATAACGTCCCAGTTTCACTACTACTTGTACAATAGAGTACTCTGTCAAACATTTCATCACATTTCTTTCAAAAAATATACTCAGGTGAAATCAACAGAGTACTTACATGTACTGCTGTATTGTACTCTATACTTGTATTGATTAAGAACTAAGTTTTGCTTGTAGTCAAGGGCTTGGTTGGTGAAAGCACCATCCATTGGAGTTTTCTTTAAGTTGCCCACTCTAGCTGCTCGTCGATGACCTCGACAAGCAGCTGGCATGGGTGGATGGGGTTGTAGTTGAAAAATGGCGACTACATGCATCTTCGCCATAAAAAAGCACAAATATTTACTCAGCCAGATGTTGTATTTACAAAAATCTCATCTTCTGTTGTACAGGAACATACAACAGGCTTGATTGGGATGTAAATAAAATCCCTGTCACTGAATTCTTTCATACAGTAACTCCGATTACTTGAAGACTGGGTGATATACATACATTGCCTCATTTCAGTCCACATAATTGGCTAACAAACTAGTATATAAATGGCCTCATGGTCCAATCTGGGTCGCCTACTAGCAATTATAAACTGAGGGATTTGTACAGGAAACGGCTTTCCCCTTACTATTGCAATGCATGTACAGCTACAGTAGCCCAGTTTTACTATATAAATGGCAGTGAATCATTTAGACGTGATAACTGATACCTGAAAAAGAAAAAAAACACAAACATCCTTTAGATATGTACAAGTTTCGACATCTCCAAAGAAACCAAATCCTAGATTGTTTATATCGATCCAGTGCAGCTATATGACTAATCACACCCCGTAAAAAATATGACTAATAACTAAAGTTGATTCACAAATTATATTATTGTGCATAGTTTCGGATCGACATATAATTTTGGAAGGTGAGATAACAAGGTAAAGAGAACATCATATATAGATCCTATGAACAGGTTTGTAATATAGAACAGCATATATTATATTATTGTTAAACTTAAGAAAAGTCCACGTGATCTGAACAACATTTGTGAATTTTTATGCAAAAATCCTATGAACTTTTTCTTCCCGTGTTATATCTGAACTTCAATTTCAAAATCATACCAAAAGGAAGAGAACAAGAAGTGGGATCCATGGGAAGGCTGAGGTGCAGAACAACACAAAAGTGGTTTCATCATGTACATAGCGCTCCTCGGGGCTACTGGGGTGTACATGGTGCTCAAGAACTCCTCAGAGAAAGACAACGAGAGAACAGTGGGGAACAGTAGTGGTTGCAGCATGTTGACCTCACCGGAACACAGCGTCGGCGGCCCTTTCCAACAGCGATGGTGTAGGCAACCGCGATATAGCTGCAACGGTGCACGGTAGCATTGGGAAGCGGTGGACGGCCGTGGTGGCAGGGGCCACAGACTGTGGTGAAGGCCCTGGAGGCGTCGGATCCAGATCACCGACAGCGGCAGCAGCCGGTGCCATCTCTAAGTTAGTAGACCGAGGGCTTTGGCAGCCAGCTCGTGTGGCTTGGGGTGGCGAGGTGCTCGCTGGTCGGGGCAGCGCAGGCGGGTGGTGGCGTCGCTGCTGGTCGAGAGATGCATGGAAGAAGGTTGGGCGGTGCGAGGCGGGCGGCATTAGCGAGATCCAGGGCGATGGGGCGGCCGCGACAACGAGAGTAGCGGGAGAGGCTCGCAGTAGAGGAGGACGGGCGCCGGCCGTGGGAAGGGGGCATGCCGGCCGCGGAGGAGGATGGGAACTGGCCGCGGAGGAGGAAAGCGCTCCGGGAATCGGGGCCGGTGGCATGAGGCACTTCGGGGATGGGGACCCGTGGTTGGAGGTGCTCCAGGGATGGGGACCAGCGAGTGGATGTGGCAGCACAGCCCAGGGAGAATGGAGACGGCGGCGGCGTGATCTGGGTAGGTCGGCGGCGGCGGCGGTTGCCTGATTCAGGGAACCGATGCGGGGTCGATGGGGTGGTGGAGTGGATCATGTGATTTTCTTCTTCTTCTGTGTAACGTGCACAGTTGCGGGAGTTCGGAAACATCGGCTTAGCCCTATATAGGCGCGCCGTGATCCAAATAGTTATTCTAATCCTGGGATCAGAATAGTGCTGACCTATATATATATAGTGTTACTATTCATCAACCAGGGTGTAGAATAAGTTATTCTTCACCCGAGGTAATCTTACGATCATTTCATAATTAAATTACATTTCGAATTCAAATAGTTACATTCCTATTGATTCACTACGTAAAATTTGACATAAGAAAAATAAAAATATAGGTCATAAGACAGGAAAATTTGCAGTTTATGTGTATTTTAGACTATGTTTTTATGTTTGTAATTTTACATAACATAAAATATTTTTTACGGAGATTATATATTTTTTTACGGTCCCTTTTTGCGTCGGAAATAAGACAAAACTTACGGAACGTAAATTTACGGTGCATTGATGGTAAAATAGAGGGGGTGAAGAATAACTATGCCTTACCCAGGGTGACGAATAGCGCGACCCTATATATATATATATATATATATATATATATATATATATATATATAGCCAATGAAGAAAAACGACGGAACCAGTGAAGACTATGCAAAGTTGAAGAATATGAATAATTTGAGGAATTTTAACTTTTGGTGGTGGCGTGACCCACCGTATAAGAATGATGATTTCAGACACCGTGTACAATTATCGTAGGGTTCTGAGAATCAAATTCTTCATTAATTTCTTCACACTAAGAGTGTCATTCTTCATTGATTGAAGAAAAACGTTTCTTCATGTGTTGCACATCTAAGTCATCAATTTTGCATAAGTGTTAGGATGAGTGTCCTTTTCAAAGAACATTCGAAGATTCTAGGATATTTAGCTCACACCGCAACTTGCTAAATCTCTTCTCATCCAAGGGCTTTGTGAAGATATCGGCTAGCTGTTCTTCAGTCTTCACATGCTCAATAGAAATGTCGCCCTTCAACACATGATCACAAAGAAAATGATGACGAATCTGAATGTGCTTTGTCTTTGAGTGCTGAACTGGGTTCTGAGCAATCTTGATGGCATTCTCATTGTCACAGAAGAGAGGCACATTCTTCATGTTGACGCCGTAGTCCTTGAGAGTTTGCTTCATCCATAGCAATTGGGCACAGCAAGAACCAGCGGCAATGTACTCAGCTTCAGCAGTAGATAGTGATACGCAATTATGTTTCTTCGAGGACCAACAGACCAAAGATCGTCTGAGGAAATGACATGTACCAGATGTTGACTTGCGATCCACACGATCACCAGTATAGTCAGAGTCAGAATATCCAATAAGATAAAAAGCTGAGCCCTTGGGGTACCATAATCCAAGTGTTGGTGTGTGAGCTAGATATCGAAGAATATGCTTCACAGCCTTATGGTGTGATTCCTTCGGTGTAGCTTGAAATCGGGCACACATGCAAACACTAAGCATTATATCTGGCCTAGATGCACATAAGTACAATAAGGAACCTATCATGGAGCGGTATACCTTATGATCGAAGTCAATACCATTTTCATCAGTGCACAGATGGCCATTTGTGGGCATAGGAATTTTGACGCCTTTGCAATCTTGCATGCCGAACTTCCTCAGTACATCCTTGAGGTATTTCTCCTGAGAGATGAATATGCCATTGTGTTGTTGACGAATTTGAAGACCTAAGAAGAATTTCAACTCTCCCATCATTGGGTTTCTTATCAGTGAGGAGTTCATAGAAAGTCTTTTTGAAGAATTTGTGAAGATATACTCTGTTGATGATGTGGCACGCAGTATCAATTGCTTCAGTCCAGAAATGATGAGGTGTTTTGTATTCATCAAGCATAGTGCGAGCCATCTCAGCAAGAGTCCTGTTCTTGCGCTCCACGACGCCATTCTGCTGAGGAGTGTAGGGAGCAGATAACTCATGAGTAATACCAAGTTCATCAAGATAGTCATCGAGACCAGAATTCTTGAACTCAGTGCCATTGTCACTTCTGATGTGCTTGATCTTCACACCAAAGTGATGGGGAACGTAGCAGAAATTCAAAATTTTCAACGCATCACCGAGATCAATCTATGGAGTAATCTAGCAACGAGGGGAAGGAGAGTGCATCTACATACCCTTGTAGATCGCTAAGCGGAAGCGTTCAAGTGAATGGGGTTGATGGAGTCGTACTCGTCGTGATCCAAATCACCGATGATCCTAGTGCCGAACGGACGGCACCTCCGTGTTCAACACACGTACAGCCCGGTGACGTCTCCTACGCCTTGATCCAGCAAGGGGAGAAGGAGAGGTTGGGGAAGACTCCATCCAGCAGCAGCACGACGGCGTGGTGGTGGTGGAGGAGCGTGGGACTCCAGCAGGGCTTCGCCAAGCACTACGAGAGACGAGGAGGAAGAGGGGTAGGGCTGCGCCAACAGGGAGATTGAATCGCGTGTTGGGCTGCCCCCTTTGCTCAAGTATATATAGGGGGGGAGGGGCTGCACCCCCACCTAGGGTTCCCTCCCTAGGGGTGGCGGCAGCCCCCGGATCCCATCTAGGAGGCGGCCAAGGGGGAGAGAGGGGGGGCGCACCTAGGGTGGGCCTTAGGGCCCATCTGCGCCTAGGGTTTGCCCCCTCTCCCCTTGAGGACGCCTTGGGCCTTGGTGGGAGGTGCCCCAGCCCACCTAGGGGCTGGTCCCTTCCCACTATTGGCCCATGTAAGCCTCCGGGGCTGGTGGCCCCACCTGGTGGACCCCCGGACCCCTCCGGTGGTCCCGATATACTACCGGTGATGCCCGGAACACTTCCGGTGGCCAAAACCATACTTCCTATATATCAATCTTTACCTCCGGACCATTCCAGAACTCCTCGTGACGTCCGGGATCTCATCCGGGACTCCGAACAACATTCGGTAACCGCGTACATACTTTCCCTATAACCCTAGCGTCATCGAACCTTAAGTGTGTCGACCCTACGGGTTCGTGAGTCATGCAGACATGGCCGAGACAACTCTCCGGTCAATAACCAACAGCGGGATCTGGATACCCATGTTGGCTCCCACATGCTCCACGATGATCTCATTGGATGAACCACGATGTCCAGGACTTAATCAATCCCGTATACAATTTCCTTTGTCCAGCAGTATTGTACTTGCCCGAGATTCGATTGTCGGTATCCCGATACCTTGTTCAATCTCGTCACCGGCAAGTCTCTTTACTCGTTCCATAACACATCATCCCGTGATCAACTCCTTGATCACATTGTGCACATTGTGATGATGTCCTACCGAGTGGGCCCAGAGATACCTCTCCGTTTACACGGAGTGACAAATCCCAGTCTCGATTCGTGCCAACCCAAGAGACACTTTCGGAGATACCTGTAGTGTACCTTTATAGCCACCCAGTTATGTTGTGACGTTTGGCACACCCAAAGCACTCCTACGGTATCCGGGAGTTGCACAATCTCATGGTCTAAGGAAATGATACTTGACATTAGAAAAGCTTTAGCATATGAACTACACGATCTTTGTGCTAGGCTTAGGATTGGGTCTTGTCCATCACATCATTCTCCTAATGATGTGATCCTGTTATCAACGACATCCAATGTCCATGGTCAGGAAACTGTAACCATCTATTGATCAACGAGCTAGTCAACTAGAGGCTTACTAGGGACATGGTGTTGTCTATGTATCCACACATGTATCTGAGTTTCCTATCAATACAATTCTAGCATGGATAATAAACGATTATCATGAACAAGGAAATATAATAATAACCAATTTATTATTGCCTCTAGGGCATATTTCCAACAGTCTCCCACTTGCACTAGAGTCAATAATCTAGTTCACATCATCATGTGATTAACACTCACAGGTCACATCGCCATGTGGCCAACATCCAAAGAGTCTACTAGACTCAATGATCTAGTTCACATTACTATGTGATTAACACTCAAAGAGTTCTGGGTTTGATCATGTTATGCTTGTGAGAGAGGTTGTAGTCAACGGGTCTTGCCATATTCAGATCCCTATGTATTTTGCAAAACTTTATGTCATATCGTAGATGCTGCTACCACGTTCCACTTGGAGCTATTCCAAATTGTTGCTCCATTATACGTATCCGATATCTCTACTCATAGCTATCCGGATAGGTGTTAAGCTTGCATCGACGTAACTCTTTACATCGAACTCTTTATCACCTCCATAACCGAGAAACATTTCCTTATTCTTCTAAGGATAATTTTTTTGACCGCCATCCGGTGATCTACTCCTAGATCACCTTTGTACCCTCTTGCCAGACATGTGGCAAGGCACACATCAGGTGCGGTACTCAGCATGGCATACCGTATAGAGCCTATGACAAGAGCATAGGGGACGACCTTCGTCCTTCCTCTTTCTTCTGCGGTGGTCAATCTTTGAGTCTTACTCAACTTCACACCATACAACTCATGTAAGAACCCCTTCTTTGACTGATCTATTTTGAACTCTTTCAAAAACATGTCAAGGTGTGCGTTCTTTGGAAGTATCATCTGGCGTCTTGATCTATTTCTATAGATCTTGATGCCCAATATGTAAGCAGCTTTATCCAGGTCTTCCTTTGAAAATCACTCTTCAAACAACCGTTTATGCTTTCCAGAAATTCTACATCATTTCGGATCAACAATATGTCATCCACATATACTTATCAGAAATGTTGTAGTGCTCCCACTCACTTTCTTGTAAATACAAGTTTCTAGCAAACATTGTATAAACCTAAAAGCTTTGATCACTCTATCAAAGCATATATTCTGACTCCGAGATGCTTTCTCTAGTACATAGAAGGATTGCTGGAGCCAGAATACCTTTTAGCATCCTTAGGATCGTCAAAACATTTTATTGTATCACATACAACTTTTCTTACGAAAAAATTGGTAAGAAAACTTGTTTTGACATCCATCTGTAAGATTTCATAATCGAAAAATACAGCTAATGCTAACATGATTCCGACGGACTTAAGCATCACTACGGGTGAGAAATTCTCATCGTAGTCAACTCCTTGAACTTGTGAAAAGACTCTTTCCCACAAGTCGAGCTTCATAGACGGTAACATTACCGCCCACGTCCGTCTTCTTCTTAAAGATCCATCTATCTCAATGGCTTGCCGATCATCGGGCAAGTCCACCAAAGTCCATACATGGATCCTATCTCGGATTTCATGGCTTCTAACCATTTGTCGGAATACGGGCCCACCATCGCTTCTCCATAGCTTGTAGGTTCATTGTTGTCTAACAACATGATATCTAAGACAGGATTACCGTACCACTCAGGAGTAGTACATATTCTTGTCGACCCACGAGGTTCGATAGCAACTTGATCCGAAGCTTCATGATCACTATCATTAACTTCCTATTCAAAAGACGTAGGCGCCACAGAAAACATCTTTCTGTGTTGCGTCACTCTCTGGTTGAAGTAAAGGTTCGACAACCTCATCAAGTTCCATCTTCCTCCCACTCAATTCTTTTGAGAGAAACTCCTTCTCGAGAAAGGACCCGTTCTTAGCGACAAACAATTTTCCCTCGGATCTGAGATAGAAGGTATGCCCAACTGTCACCTTTGGGTATCCTATGAAGATGTGTTTGTCCGCTTTTGGGTTCGAGCTTCTCCTGCTAAAGCCTTAAGCATCGCAGCCCCAAACATTAAGAAACGACAACTTTGGTTTCTTGCCAAACCAATGTTCATACGACGTCGTCTCAACGGACTTATATGGTGTCCTATCTAAAGTGAATGCAGCTGTCCCTAATGCATAACCTCAAAATAATAGCGGTAGATCGGTAAGAGACATCATAGATCGCACCATATCTCATAAGGTTCGATTACGACGTCCGGACACACCATAACCCAGTGGTGTTCCAGGTGGCTTCAACTGTGAAACAATTCCACAATGTCTTAAGTGTTTGCCAAACTCATAACTCAGATATTCTCATTGATCAGATCGTAGGAATTTGATCTTCTTGTTATGATGATTCTTAACTTCACTCTAAAATCGCTTGAACTTTTCAAACGTTTCAGACTTGTGCTTCATTAAGTAAATATACCTATATCTACTCAAATCGTCAGTGAAGATGAGAAAATAGCGATATCCACCGCACGCTTCAATTTTCATTGGATCACACGCATCAGCATGTATGATTTCCAACAAGTCACTTGCCCGTTTCATTGTACCTGAAAGCGGGGTCTTAGTCATCCTGCCCATGAGGCATGGCTCGCATGTGTCAAGCGATTCAAAATCAAGTGACTCCAAACATCCATCGACATGGAGTTTCTTCATGCATCTTACGCCAATATGACCTAAGCGGCAGTGCCACAAGAAAGTGGTACTATCATTATTAACTCTACATCTTTTGGCGTGAACATGTGTATTACCACGACCGAGATTCAATGAACCATTCACATAGGGTGCATGACCATGAAAGGTATCATTCATGTAAACAGAATAACCATTATTCTCTAACTTAAATGAATGACCGTATTGCAATGAACATGATCTAATCATATTCATGCTCAACGTAGACACCTGATAACATTTATCTAGGTTCAATACTAATCCCGAAGGCAGATGGAGCGTGCGATGGTGATCTCATCAACTTTGGAAACACTTCCAACACACATCGTCACCTCGCCCTTAGCCAGTCTCCGTTTAGTCCGTAGCTTTTTGCTTCAAGTCACCAGTAATAGCAACTGAACCGGTATCCAATACCCAGGTGCTACCAGGAGTACTAGCGAGGTACACATTAATAACACGTATATACTTTGTTGAACTTGCCAGTCTTCTTATCTGCCATGCATTTCGGGTAATTCCGCTACCAGTGACCGTTCCCCTTACAACAGAAGCACTTAGTCTCGGGTTTGGGTTCAACCTTGGGTTCCTTCACTAGAGCGGCAACTGGTTTGCCATCCATGAAGTTTCTCTTCTAGCCCTTGCCCTTCTTGAAACCAGTGGTCTTGTCAAACCATCAACACTTGATGCTCCTTCTTGATTTCTACCTTTTGCGGTCTTAAGCACCGCGAACAGCTCCAGGATCAACTCCATTCCTTGCATGTCATAGTTCATCACGAAGATCTAGTAGCTAAGTGATAGTGCCTAGAGAACTCAATCACTATCTTATCTGGAGGTTTAACTCCCACTTGATTTAAGTGATTGTAGCACCCAGACATTCTGAGCACATGCTCACTAGTTGAGCTATTCTCCTCCATCTTGTTGGCAAAAGAACTTGTCAGAGGTCTCACACCTCTCAACACGGGCATGAGCCTGAAATCCCAATTTCAGCTCTTGGAACATCTCATATGTTCTATGGCGTTCAAGACGTCATTGGAATCCCGATTCTAAGCCGTAAAGTATGGTGCACTAAACTATCATGTAGTCATCAGGATGTGTCTGTCAGGTGTTCACAACATCCACAGACGACGTTGTAGGGGTTTGCACATCGAGCGGTGCATCAAAGACGTAAGCCTTCTGTGTAGCAATGAGGACACTCCTCGGACTATGGACCTAGTCCACATCATTGCTTACAATATCTTTCAACTTAATCTTTCTCTAGGAACATATTGAAACAGGGAGCTATAACGTGAGCTATTTATCTACAACATATTTGCGAAGACAATTTAGACTATGTTCATGATAATTGGGTTCATCTAATAAAATTATTTAATGAACTCCCACTCAGATAGACATCCCTCTAGTCATCTAAGTGAAACATGATCCGAGTCAACTAGGCCGTGTCCGATCATCACGTGAGACGGACTAGTCAACATCGGTGAACATCTTCATGTTGATCGTATCTTCTATACGACTCATGCTTGACCTTTCGGTCTTCCGTGTTGCGAGGCCATGTCTGTACATGGTAGGCTCCTCAAGTCAACCTAAGTGTTTTTGCTATGTAAATCTGGCTTACACCCGTTGTATTCGAACGTTAGAATCTATCACACCCGATCATCACATGGTGCTTCGAAACAACGAACCTTCGCAACGGTGCACAGTTAGGGGGAACACCTTTCTTGAAATTTTAGTGAGGGATCATCTTATTTAAGCTACCGTCGTTCTAAGCAAATAAGATGTAAAACATGATAAACATCACATGCAACCAAATAGTGACATGATATGGCCAATATCATTTTGCTCCTCTCGATCTCCATCTTCGGGGCTCCATGATCATCGTTGTCACCGGCATGACACCATGATCTCCATCACCATGATCTCCATCATCGTGTCTTCTTGAAGTTGTCTCGTCATCTATTACTTCTACTACTATGGCTAACACTTTAGCAATAAAGTAAAGTAATTACATGACGTTTATGTTGACACGCAGGTCATAAATAAATAAAGACAACTCTTATGGCTCCTGCCGGTTGTCATACTCATCGACATGCAAGTCATGATTCCTATTACAAGAACATGATCAATCTCATACATCACATATATCATTCATCACATCCTTTTTGGCCATATCAAATCACAAGGCATATGCTGCAAAAACAAGTTAGACGTCCTCTAATTGTTGTTGCAAGTTTTTTTACGTGGCTGCTACAGGTTTCTAGCAAGAACGTTTCTTACCTACGCGAAAACCACAACGTGATATGCCAATTTCTATTTACCCTTCATAAGGACCCTGTTCATCGAATCCGATCCGACTAAAGTGGGAGAGACAGACACCCGCCAGCCACCTTATGCAACTAGTGCATGTCAGTCGGTGGAACCGGTCTCACGTAAGCGTACGTGTAAGGTTGGTCCGGGCCGCTCCATCCCACGATGCTGCCGAATCATGATAAGACTAGTAACGGCAAGCAAATTGACAATGTCGTCGCCCACAACTACTTTGTGTTCTACTCATGCATAGTAACTATGCATAGACCTAGCTCATGATGCCACTGATGGGGAACGTAGCAGAAATTCAAAATTTTCTACGCATCACCAAGATCAATCTATGGAGTAATCTAGCAACGAGGGGAAGGAGAGTGCATCTACATACCCTTGTAGATTGCTAAGCGGAAGCGTTCAAGTGAACGGGGTTGATGGAGTCGTACTCGTCGTGATCCAAATCACCGATGATCCTAGTGCCGAACGGACGGCACCTCCGTGTTCAACACACGTACAGCCCGGTGACGTCTCCTACGCCTTGATCCAGCAAGGGGAGAAGGAGAGGTTGGGGAAGACTCCAAACAGCAGCAGCACGACGGCGTGGTGGTGGTGGAGGAGTGCGGGACTCCAGCAGGGCTTCGCCAAGCACTACGATAGACGAGGAGGAAGAGGGGTAGGGCTGCGCCAATAGGGAGATTGAATCGTGTGTTGGGCTGCCCCCTTTGCTCAAGTATATATAGGGGGAGGGGAGGGGCTGTGCCCCCACCTAGGGTTCCCTCCCTAGGGTTGGCGGCAGCCCCTAGATCCCATCTGGGAGGGGGCCAAGGGGGAGAGAGAGGGGGCGCACCTAGGGTGGGCCTTAGGGCCCATCTGCGCCTAGGGTTTGCCCCCTCTCCCCTTGAGGACGCCTTGGGCCTTGGTGGGAGGCGCCCCAGCCCACCTAGGGGCTGGTCCCTTCCCACTATTGGCCCATGTAAGCCTCCGGGGCTGGTGGCCCCACCTGGTGGACCCCCGGACCCCTCCGGTGTTCCCGGTAATACTACCGGTGATGCCCGGAACACTTCCGGTGGCCAAAACCATACTTCCTATATATCATCTTTACCTCCGGACCATTTCGGAACTCCTCGTGATGTCCGGGATCTCATCCGGGACTCCGAACAACATTCAGTAACAGCGTACATACTTTCCCTATAACCCTATCGTCATCAAACCTTAAGTGTGTAGACCCTACAGGTTCGTGAGTCATGTAGACATGGCCGAGACAACTCTCCGGTCAATAACCAATAGCAGGATCTGGATACCCATGTTGGCTCCCACATGCTCCACGATGATCTCATCGGATGAACCACGATGTCAAGGACTTAATCAATCCCGTATAGAATTCCCTTTGTCCAGCGGTATTGTACTTGCCCGAGATTCGATCGTCGGTATCCCGATACCATGTTCAATCTCGTCACCGGCAAGTCTCTTTACTCGTTCCGTAACACATCATCCCGTGATCAACTCCTTGATCACATTGTGCACATTGTGATGATGTCCTACCGAGTGGGCCCAGAGATACCTCTTCGTTTACACGGAGTGACAAATCCCAGTCTCGATTCGTGCCAACCCAACAGACACTTTCGGAGATACCTGTAGTGTACCTTTATAGCCACCCAGTTACGTTGTGACGTTTGGCACACCCAAAGCACTCCTACGGTATCCGGGAGTTGCACAATCTCATGGTCTAAGGAAATGATACTTGACATTAGAAAAGCTTTAGCATATGAACTACACGATCTTTGTGCTAGGCTTAGGATTGGGTCTTGTCCATCACATCATTCTCCTAATGATGTGATCCCGTTATCAATGACATCCAATGTCCATGGTCAGGAAACTGTAACCATCTATTGATCAACGAGCTAGTCAACTAGAGGCTTACTAGGGACATGGTGTTGTCTATGTATCCACACATGTATCTGAGTTTCCTATCAATACAATTCTAGCATGGATAATAAACGATTATCATGAACAAGGAAATATAATAATAACCAATTTATTATTGCCTCTAGGGCATATTTCCAACACAAAGTTGGTTGAAGCCCTCGAGGAAAATCGTTTGAATACTTCCTGCACTTCATGTTTGTAAGTAACAAGGTGTACCCATGTATAGCGAGAGTAATCATCAACAATAACAAAGCCATATTGAGATGCTTCATTTGAAATAGCAGAATAATGATTAGGACCAAAGAGATCCATGTGAAGCAATTCAAACGGGCGAGTGGTAGTCATGCTAGTCTTTGCTGGATGCTTGGCCTTCGTCATCTTCCCAGCTTCACAGGCTCCGCATAGGTGATCCTTGAGGAATTTGACATTCTCGATGCCAATGACATGCTTCTTCTTCGCAAGTGTGTGCAAATTCCTCATGCCTGCATGACCAAGTCGTCGATGCCAGAGCCAGCCCTCTGAAGCTTTTGCAAGTAAGCACACGGATGGTTGTGGTCCTGTAGAGAAATCAACAATATACAGGTCTCCTCTCCTAAAGCCTTCGAAGACTTTGGAATTGTCAGCTTCCATAACCACAACACAACGGTACTTGCCAAAGACAACAACCATATCAAGATCACAAAGCATTGAGACAGACATAAGGTTGTATCCTAAGGACTCAACAAGCATGACTTTATCCATGTGTCGATCCTTTGTAATCGCAACCTTACCTAGACCCAATACCTGACTTTTGCCTTTGTCAGCAAAGATGATATGCTTCATATGTGACGGAGATAACGGAGCATCCATCAATAGATTCTTGTCACCAGTCATGTGGTTTGTACGTCCACTATCGAGGACCCACTCAGTGGCTTTAGTTTGATCATCCTGTAGAAGAATTAGTGTAGCTTACAAACTCATATACTTCATCAGTGAAGAATATGACATCAATTCATCAGATCAATTTCATCAAGTAAAAGTATTGATAAAGCAGTATGAGGACGTGAGAAATGAAAGTTCATTTCTTTATGATTAGCCTGTGTCCTATCAGGCATGCTCAGGTCTCCAGCAAATTCTTCAGACGATTACGTGTGTCTGGAGACCTGACCCTGCAGAAGATATTAGTTCTTTTTCTTTACCACCCACATCTGAAGGGGTGGCAAAGAGTTCATCATTCTGCGAGCTCCATACGAGAAGGATGGTATAGAGGCCAGTCCATTTCGTTTCACATAAGAGGGGTTAGAGTAAGCATAAGAGTATGTAGATAAATTCTTCGAGGACTTATGGACATAATGATTTGAAGAATAATGCACATATCCATAATCCTTCGATCTTCCCTGCGGAACAGACGGGTTAGCACGATGATGTTCATATGAGGGCTTTGATCCTTTTGAGGAATTTGGTCCGTATGAAGAATTTGATCTGGGGTTCCTATTCTTCACAGGTGGCGTCATGATGACATTCACCTGAAGATTTTCAAGGCATATTTTGGGAACCCAGATTTTCTTCATAGGGGAGTCGTTCCTGTAGTTAGTGCCAACATATGTAGCAAATACTTCACCATTCTGATTTTTGAATAGCTTATAGTTGGAGTCAATTGACTCATCATCAGAATGAGGAGATTCACATGAAAATCCAAATAAGTTAGATGGATAACCTGGAGGTCCCTTTGCAGCAACCCATGTAGTTTTGGGGTACTACGCAGGCTTCCAATGTGTACCATCAGCATTGAGTTTCCTCTCAAAGGCGATACCCTCTTTCCTAGGTTTCCTGTTGAGGATCTGCTTTTTAAGCACGTCACAAAGAGCCTGATGCCCTTTGAGGCTTTTGTACATGCCTGTCGTGTACAATTCCTTCAGCCCTGCATCGTCAGTGATACTAGCAATGTCCTCAGATGAGGAATTAGTGATGGCGGAGGCATGTGAAGAATTTGAAACATTAGCAGCATTTGAATATTCAGGTGAAGAATTAGTAGATTCACGTTCAACGCACTTCAAGCATGGAGGAACAAATTCTTCCTGAGAAGCGCTGATTTGTTGAGCAAGTAATGAATCACGCTCCTTCTGAAGATCTTCATAACTCACTCTTAACTTTTCAAGATCTTGATTTCTTTGAAGAAATTCATAAGAAAGCTTCTCATGATCGGATAAGAGAGTGTTACGATGACTTTGAAGATTGTCAAACCTAGTCTGAAATCTCTGAAGATTTTCAGTCAGGGCTTTAGTGCGATCCATTTCTTCACCCAACACATCATCACTTTTGTCTAGCATGTTTTGAACCTTTTCTAAAGCCCTTTGTTGTTTTACAGCAATCTTAGCAAGTTTAGAATAGCTGGGCTTAAGATTTTTCATCAGATTCATTCTCAGTTGATTCAGATGAGGTATATTTGAGTACCTTGGCACCCTTTGCCATGAAGCAGTAGGTGGGAGCATAGTCATCATCCCCTTCATCACGTTTGTTGGTGAGGTTATTTTCTTCAGTGTTGAAGATAGACTTGCTGACGAATGCAGTAGCGAGAGCTAGGCTCGCCACTCCGGATTCGGACTCCTCAGATGACTCCTCTTCCTCATTTTCTTCAGATTTAGCTTCAGAGTCCATTTCCTTGCCAATGAATGCCCTGGCCTTCTTGGAGCTGCTCTTCTTGTGATATGAAGGCTTTGAGGATTTTGATGATGAGGATTTTGAGGATTTCTTCTTTTTCTTTGCATCATCAGAACTGTAATCCTTGTATTTCTTCTTCTTTGATTCCTTTTCCCATTGAGGACAGTCTTGAATGTAATGTCCAGGCTTCTAGCATTTGTGGCAGAGCCTCCTCTTGTAGTCACTTGATGAGGAATCATTGCTCCTTGAGGGTCTTCCAAGGCGACCACGTCTTGAGAACTTTTGGAACTTCTTCACGAGCAGAGCCAGATCATGGCTCAATTCTTCAGGATCACCAAGGCTGCTATCAGAGTCTTCATCTTCGGACTCAGATACTGCCTTGGCATTTAGTGCACGTGATCTGCCATAGCTTGAACCATAGAGATCTCTCTTTTCAGCAAGTTGGAACTCATGAGTATTTAGCCTCTCGATAATATCAGCGGGATCAAGTGACTTGTAATCAGCACGTTCTTGTATCATCAATGCCAGAGTGTCAAATGAGGAATCAAGCGATCTCAGCAATTTCTTCACCACCTCATGGTCGGTGATGTCCGTGGCACCAAGTGCTTGAAGCTCATTTGAGATGTTAGTGAGGCGATCGAAGGTTTGTTGAACATTTTCATTGTCGAGTCTTTTGAAGCGGTTGAAGAGATTGCGAAGAACATCAACTCAAGAGTCACGCTGAGTTGAGACTCCTTCATTCACTTTGGACAACCTGTCCCAGATAAGCTTCGCTATCTCCAAAGCACTCACTCTGCCATACTGTCCTTTGCTCAGATGGCCACATATGATATTCTTCTCTTGAGAGTCGAGTTGCTTGAATCTCTTCACATCAGCAGCATTCAGAGAAGGTGTGACTGAGGGAACACCATTTTCCACAACATACCAGAGATCGTTATCAATTGCTTCAAGATGCATTCGCATCTTATTCTTCCAGTAGGGGTAGTCCGTCCCATCGAAGGTAGGACACCCAGCAGAGACCTTGATCATACCTGCGGTCGACATAACTAAAACTCCAGGCGGTTAAACCAAAATCACACAGAAAAAGGGAGTACCTTGCTCTCATACCAATTGAAAGTGCGTTATATCGACTAGAGGGGGGGTGAATAGGCAATTTTTATGAAATTCTTCACTGAGGAATTTGCCGGTGAGGAAATTCCTTAGCGAAGAACTAACAGTAGTGGAATGAGTACTCAAAAGTAAACATAACAGAATACAAGCATAGTCATCATGATGAAATGAAGACAGGCACAGAGTACAGGAAGCGTAATCACAGGATAACACAGGATGAAGACAAACAGAGTGAAGAAATTGAACTAAGGAAATTGAGAAAGTCTTCAGTCAAAGCCTTCAAACACAGATATGAACAGAAACACAACACAGTTATAAGGAAATGAAAGAGTTAAGGAAATAGAACCAGTAAGCTTGGTGCAGACAATGATTTGGTAGACCAGTTCCAACTACTGTCTCAGTTGTACGTCTGGTTGGAGCGGCTGAGTATTTAAACTCGAGGACACACAGTCCCGGACACCCAGTCAAGGACACTTAGTCCAAGACACCCAGTCCTCACCGTATTCTCCTTGAACTAAGGTCACACAGACCTCGTCCAATCACTCGTGGTAAGTCATCACGCGACTTCCAAACCTTCACAAACTTGGTCACTCGGCGATCCACAATTCCTCTTGGATGCTCTAGACCATGACGCCTAACCGTCTGAAAGAAGCACAATCTTCAAAGGTAACAAGCGTCGGATCCACTCAGGATCAATCTCTTCAATTATGCTCAATCACTTGGGGTTTGTAGGTGTTTGGGTTTTGGGTTTTTGGTTTTTCCTCACTTGATGATTTTCGCTCAAAGTCCTCAGAGGATGGGTTGCTCTCAAATGACAAGTGTCAGTTTCTCTCGGAGCAGCCAACCAGCTAGTGGTTGTAGTGGGCGGCTATTTATAGCCTAGGGAGCAGACCGACATGATAAGACATAAATGCCCTTCAATGATATGACCGTTAGGTGGATAGATATTTCGGGACAGCTGGCGCATAGCACAGCAACGGTCGGAATTTTGAGTAGCAAAATCCTCAGGGCTATCATGTTCCTCACTGTGTAGGCAATCCGCACTGGCGAATTCCTAACTCCTCAGTCAGGACAAATTCCTCAGAGACCAGAAGAACTTTGTCTCTATCACTGAAGAAATTGACTGAACTGTATGAGATTTGCAATAGCTTCACTTGAAGGGATTGGTAGGTGTAGGATTTTGAGTTGAGCATCACATGGAAATTTTTCCTTAGTATTTCCTCGACCCCCTTTAACAGTACGGTGTTTCCTATGACTCAAGAAAGAGAAAAACAAAACTATGAAAACGAAGGTCTTCAAGCTTCATATTCCTCGCATGAATATCAAGTCTTCACGGACACACCAATTTCTTCACTTCCAAAGTATTCATGAAAGTCTTCAGAAATACCAAAATCTTTAGTCGAAGATATTCATTTTTAGGGGTTGACTTTTCCTGTAAATATCAAACTCCCTGTCGGTGTCAAAACTGGCGGATCTCGGGTAGGGGGTCCTGAACTGTGCGTCTAGGCCGGATGGTAACAGGAGGCAAGGGACACGAAGTTTTACCCAAGTTCGGGCCCTCTCGATGGAGGTAAAACCCTACGTCCTGCTTGATTAATATTGATGATATGGGTAGTACAAGAGTAGATCTACCACGAGATCAGAGAGGCTAAACCCTAGAAGCTAGCCTATGGTATGATTGTTGATGTGTATGTTGTCCTACGGACTAAAACCCCACGGTTTATATAGACACCGGAGAGGGTTAGGGTTACATAGAGTCGGTTACAATGGTAGGAGATCTGAACATCCGTATCGCCAAGCTTGCCTTCCACGCCAAGGAAAGTCCCTTCCGGACACGGGACGGAGTCTTCAATCTTGCATCTTCATAGTCCAGGAGTCCGGCTGAAGGTATAGTTCGGCTATCCGAACACCCCCTAATCCAGGACTCCCTCAGTAGCCCCTAAACCAGGCTTCAATGACGACGAGTCCGGCGTGCAGTTTGTCTTCGGCATTGCAAGGCGGGTTCCTCCTCCAAATACTTCATAGAAGATTTTGAACACAAAGATAGTGTCCGGCTCTACAAAATAAGTTTCCACATATTGCCATAGAGAGAATAATATTTACACAAATCTAATCTGCTGACGTATTCCGTAGTGCGACACACCACGGCCAAGCTTTTATCCGAGTCGTTTCATTATCCCACCTCAGCGCGTTATGCGAGGCGGTTTCCTTGGTATGTCTTGTCAAAGTAGAGATCATGTCCCCTTATTCCAGGATTCTTATCAATACGGGCATGGGTAACCCAACCGCGCCTTTGATTATGGTGCTTGGAGATAAGCCAGTTTTACCAGGCTGGTGGGGACATGTAGTTGCGTCCAGCCATATAGGGGATAAGGATCCACCTTTTCACCCACGCCTTCTTCCTCCTTTGTCTATCCATTCTTGCGCACTCGAGCTCCAGCGCCCAAGTCCGCACTACCACCTCAACCTTCTCCAGTCATGTCCGGAGCGGAAGGCAAGTGGATGGTCTCCTCCGTCACGGAGGGACACATCAAAAAGCTGAGGAAGGCCGGATATCTGGCTAGCGACATCACGCACCGGCTTCCCAAAAAGGGGCAGCTCATCCCCACTCCTAGGCCCCATGAGAGGGTGGTATTCCTCCCCCATTTCTTCCGTGGACTGGGCTTCCCTCTGCATCCATTTGTTCGGGGGCTCATGTTCAACTACGGCCTGGATTTCCATGATCTGGCCCCGAACTTCGTCCTCAACATCTCGGTGTTTATCGTCGTGTGCGAGGCGTTCCTCCGCATCCGCCCCCATTTCGGCCTATGGCTTAAGACTTTCAACGTCAAGCCAAAGGTGGTGCGCGGCAGCCAGGCGGAGTGCGGCGGTGCCATGGTTGGCAAGATGGCCAACGTCCTGTACCTCGAGGGCTCGTTTGTGGAGACCCTGAAGGGGTGGCAATCATGGTGGTTTTACGTCACCGAGCCGCGCGACGCCGAATGGGTCGCACCCCCTGAGTTTTGATCCGGCCCCCCTACGCGGCTCACCTCCTGGAAGGAGACAGGCCTGTCTTGGGGTAAAAAAGGAGAGCTGGCCGGACTCCAAACATGCATCCAAACCCTGGTGGACAAGAAGCTCAAGCTTGTCAATGTAGTCCAGGTTATGCTCATCCGCCTGATCCTCCCATGCCAACAACGGGCCTTCAACCTGTGGGAGTTCGACCCGGCGCAACATCGAACTCTAAACAGGCTCTTCGACACGACGTACGAAGATGCCTGGAGGATGCTTTTCAAAGGCGCTGAGGCTCCCGCATCCGCTACCGAGGATCGCGGATTCAATACTCAGCATCACGCTCATGCGGTAAGCTGTTTTTGTCCTTTTACAGGGTATTAGTTTCTCATAGTTTGACTCTATGCGGGATCTAAGTTCCCTTATCTTTGATAGGATTGGGAGGTGACGTCCGGACAGATCAACTGTTCGGCTCCTTTGCCCGAAGGCCTAGTCGACGCTCGCTTGGCGAAGCTGCTGGTTCCGGCACCCTATGTGGTGCCGGAGAAGAAGGCCATGAAAAGGGCCACGGGGACTCGAAAGAGTGCCCGCGCCAGGAGGTGTCGGATTCGTCATGCGATGGTCCCGAAGCGCCTTCCTCTCATGAAGACGAGGAGGAAGAAGAAGAGACCTCTCCCCCTCCAGCGGGAGGAGAGAAGAAAAGGAAGGCCGCCCTCTCTGAGGAGGCCGGAGGGTCCAAGAAGGGGAAAACCCTTCCTCCGGACTACTCCAACGACACCGACGACGGCGAAGAGGAGTGGCAGCCCAGGGCCAAGCCCCTGGCAAAATTGGAAGTATCCGGATACCGGAATAATTCGTAGTATTCGTTTATTGCACAGCTTTCCCTTATGTCGAATATGCTTAAGCAGCCCACCCAAAGACTGGCTCGACACGTCGTCGAGCGGCTCACTGGACTCGTCGGATGTGAACTCGCTTCCGACGGCTTCCTCCCCCCGCCCTATGGACGACACCGAGGTGTTGTCCCAACAGGTTCC
Organism: Triticum urartu; assembly: GCF_056163025.1. Classification (NCBI taxonomy): domain Eukaryota; kingdom Viridiplantae; phylum Streptophyta; class Magnoliopsida; order Poales; family Poaceae; genus Triticum; species Triticum urartu. The sequence goes on along the minus strand of NC_141876.1, from coordinate 7,162,813 downwards.
AAGCAGGGAGGAGGTGGTCCCGGAGGCGCCACAAGGCGACCTCCCGGACTCCAGGAGTAAAGGGGATGAAACCCCCCAGGGCTCCAAGTCCGGCTCTAGGCCGGACACCGCTCTGGAACCTTCAAGGGTTCCGGAGTCCGGCGGGGGACCTCCTTCCAAGAGGAGCAAGTCCACCATGCCGGCGACCCCCGTCCACCCGGAGGCGCCGGACAATATGTTGGAGGCGCTCCAAGGCGCCTCCATCGACGAGGAGCACCGCGCTATTATGAGTGCGGTGGTCCAGAAGGGTCGGTCCGCCAAGAGCGGACTGACTGAAGCTTGTACTAGCCTTTTGACAGGCTTTGAGGTAAGTAAATAGTGTGTAAATAATATTACCGCATAGACAGTAGCCCCTGATGCTCTGTTGGGCGTTCGGGAAGAAAAGCCGAATAGAGGATCAAAAAATTCGCAGGAGTCTAACAAAAGGAGTCAATATGTGTGTGCAGGCTTCTCTGCTGGCGTCCGCCGTACTCACTGCGGAAGTGGACATGCTGAAGCAGAGCCTCGAGAAGTCCGAGCAAGAGCTCGGGCGTGCCAAGAAGCAGCTCAAGGAGATGGGAGGTAAGAAATACCTTGGTTGAATATGTATATAAAAAGGTGCAATTGCAAGAAATGACAGAATTAACATGGCTATTGTAGGGGCCACATCTGAGGTGGAGACCCTTAAGCAAGCGCTGCTCGAGACCGAGAAGAGTGCGGCCGCGGAGCGCACCGAGCGGGAGAGGTATGAGGCCGACGTTGGAAAGGTGCGGCAAGAGCTCCAGGTTCTCATGAAGAAACATGAGAGTTTGGAGCTTGACTCGAAGACGCGAGCATCCGAGCTCGCGGCGGATATTGAAAATGCCAAGTCTGCCAAGGCCGAATCCTAGAAGACCCTCCAGGAGTTGGATGAGGTGAAGAAAATAGCGGTGGGTAACGCATTCTTTATGCAAAGTAAACACATAAACGTGAGCTACTTGATACTTACCCGAATCCGGAGCTCTCCAGGGGCATTTGCAGATCTTCCCCGGAGTGTATCCGATGCCGCCGCATTCTATCGAGCCGAGGAGGGCAGCTCGACGGAGAAGGTGTTCTTGTCTCAGTATGCTGAGGCCGGACACCCCGTGCCCCTGAGCGACCAGCTGAAGCAACTGGTCGAGCTCCACAAGGCAGCCGAACAGGCCATGAAGGGCCTCCTAGTTCGGCTGTGGCCTGGAGAGGCTCTGCCTGGGAGCTATTTCGGGCTGGTGCGGCGGCTGGTGAAGGCCTATCCAAGGCTCGAAGTCATCAAGCGCTCCGTCTGTATTGAAGGTGCCCGTAGGGCCTTTGCCCGTTGTCGGTGTCAAAACCGGCGGATCTCGGGTAGGGGGTCCTGAACTGTGCGTCTAGGCCGGATGGTAACATGAGGCAGGGAACACGATGTTTAACCCAGGTTCAGGCCCTCTTGATGGAGGTAAAACCCTATGTCCTGCTTGATTAATATTGATGATATGGGTAGTGCAAGAGTAGATCTACCACGAGATCAAGGAGGCTAAACCCTAGAAGCTAGCCTGTGGTATGATTGTTGTATATGGAGTTGATTGCCTACGGACTACAACCCTCCGGTTTATATAGACACCGGATAGGGTTAGGGTTACATAAAGTCGGTTACAATGGTAGGAGATCTTGAATATCCGCATCGCCAAGCTTGCCTTCCACGCCAAGGAAAGTCCCATCCGGACACGGGACGAAGTCTTCAATCTTGTATCTTCATAGTCCAGGAGTCCGGCTGAAGGTATAGTCCGGCTACCCGAACACCCCCTAATCCAGGACTCCCTCAGTAGCCCCTGAACCAGGCTTCAATGACGACGAGTACGGCGCACAAATTGTCTTCGGCATTGCAAGGCAGGTTCCTCCTCCAAGTCCTTCATAGAAGATTGTAAACACCAAGAGTAGTGTCCGGTTCTACAAAATAAGCTTCCACATATTGCCATAGAGAGAATAATATTAACACAAATCAAATCTGCTGACGTATTCCGCAGTGCGTCATCACACTACAGCCAAGTCCTTCACTCCAATCGTTTTCATTTTTCCACCTCAGCGTGTTTTGCGAGGCGGTTTCCTTGGCACGTCTTGTCAAAGCAGAGATCGTGTGCCCCCCTTTTACGGGATTCTCATCAGTACGGACGTGGGTAACCCAATCATGACCGTTAGCATGTTTTCTCGATTAAAGGCGAGTCCCAAACGGTTACGGGGAGGGCTCCTGGTATTCAACCTCTTATAAAGGGACCAGGGCCTTACTCCTTTTCTCCAATTCCAAAACAAGTTCACCCGTCGCCTCGAGTTCCAACACCCTAGGCTTCAGATTCCGGGCGCCTCAGACCTTCGACAATGTCCGGTTCCGACCTTCAAGGCCGATGGATGCCCTCCTCCGTCACGGAGGAGGACGTGCTAAAGTTGAGAGAGGCTAAGTTCTTGACCGTCGAAATTTCGCATAGGTTGCCTACTCAAAGGCAGGCTATTCCCAGTCCCCAGCCCGGTGAGAGCATAGTGTTCATGTCTCACTTCCTTCGGGGGTTAGGCTTCCCGATGGATCCCTTCGTGAGGGGGTTGCTGTTTTATTACGGGCTGGAATTTCATGACTTAGCTCCGGAGTCCATCCTCCACATTTCCTCATTCATCGTTGTGTGCGAAGCGTTCCTCCGTGTTACTCCTCACTTCGGATTATGGCTCAAGACTTTTGGAGTGGAGCCGAAGATGATCGAGGGACGGCACGCAGAGTGCGGAGGCGCTGTCATAAGTAAGAATGCTGATGCTCCATGGCCCGAGGGCTCCTTTCAAGAGGAGCTCGGCTTGTGGCAACGAGAATGGTTCTATATCACCGCTCCCAGGAGCGCCAAGTGGGCGGCACCTCCTGCCTTTCGCTCGGGTCCCCCATCACGGCTAGCGTCATGGGTCAACAAAGGATTAGATTGGGGGTTATCCAAAGACATGCCCTTGTTGAAGGGCCGCATCAGGGATCTCTTAGAAAGATACCTCAACCTGGTCAAGGTGACGTAGGTCATGCTGATTCGCTGAACACTGCCCGGCAAACGTCGCTCTCTTCGTCTGTGGGAGTTTAATTCGGAGGGACCACGAGCTCTCCATCATTTTATGGGCGCAACGCCCGTGGAGATGTATAAACTGTTCTTCGGATCACAAATGATGTGTCCGGATTTGACCGAGGATGCAGGCCTAAGCTGCAATCGCCCGGATACCGAAGTAAGTAACCTTGTGCCCGGACCTACTATCCATATAATTGTCATAAACTTGCCCCTAAAAGAGCTGTCCTTTTAAACAGGAGTGGACAGCAAAGGCAAAGCTGACCAGGTGTCCGGCTCCCCTTCCCGAAACCAGGCCGGATCCCGTGCTTGTCAGGATGTTGAAGATAATGCCTTTGGAGGGAAGTAAGGGGAAGGACAAGGGAACTGTGGCCTCCTCGAAGGAGGCTGCTCCGAAGGGAGGAACCGACAGTTCCTCTCCCAAGGGGAAGAAGAGGGCCGCCACTGACGACCCGGAGACCGTGGCCCCGAAGTGGGGGAGAAAATCCTCGTCAGAGGGTCCGACGCCGGGGAGTTCCTCGGCCGAACTACGCCCTCAAAGGGATCAGCCCTCCAGCGAGCCGTAAGTAGAGAGAGGTTTTCCTTTTGAGGGATGAGAGAAATCCTTGATTTATATCTGAGAAGATTAACCTAAATTTTACCTTGTAGCTCGGCCCTCAGCCCTTCTCAGCAGAGCTCGTCTTCGGGGGATCTCCTTCCGGATATGATGGAGAGCGGGACGCCTCCCCCTGCCGTGCTGCCTAGCGAGGCGGGCGACCCTGAGGTGTCGTCGCGGATGGTTTCTCCAAATCCTGCAGGGGCGGAAGGTGGCTATGCGGCCCCCCGAGGTTCTCCGCGTCCGGCCTTCGAAAGAGGTCATGGGACGAGCCCGGCACCGTCTGGTGCTCGACCGGAGGAGCTAAAGATTCTGCTGGGGCGAGCTTCTATCTCAGAGGAGCACCGTGCATTGATGGGCATGGTGATTGAAAGGATTTCATCCGCAGAAAGCGGATTGCATGAGGCCGTCAAAAGTTTACTGACGGGTTTTGAGGTACGTTAGATAATGTACACTTTTGTCAGTTGCGCATAAGTAAGATGCGCCCTGTGTAGATACTAGCCCCTGAGACTCTGCGCGTTGTCAAGAAATGATGGCACGTAGAGGATCATAATCCCAGGTCTAAGATGTCTCCTTTGAATGTAGGTGGCGAGGTGTCCGGAATCAAGCCGAACTGATGATGTGGCCGAACTAAAGCGGCAACTGGACGTGGCAGATGCCGACATCATGCTTGTCAACAAGCGGCTTGATGAGGCTCAAGGTATGTAATTCTTCGGGCGGCATCAGGTAAGAAGAGCGTCATGCCAGTGTCTTACAATGTGTGTGCTTGACGCAGATGGTACGGCCGCCATGGAGAATCTTAGGGCAGAACTTGCCCGAGCTAAGGAGCAAGCCATAAAAAGCGATGCGGCTGCCGAGAAGGCCCTTGAAGAGCTGAGAGCTGAACAGGCTGCTCATTGCCGAAGCAAGGAGGAGATGGCCGAGATGGCCGAAAAGTTAAAAAGCGCTACTGACCGTTGCAGACTTCTTGAAAAAGAAGACCAGGCAAAACAGACGGACTTAGAGAAGGCCGTTACCAATGCCAAGGACGCACGCTCTGCGATGAGAGCTGCGAAGGAGGAGCTGCGTCAGGCCGAACAGATTGCGGCTGGAAAGCCCTTTATGCTGCGAAGGAAATTTTGTGATCCGAAGTTTGCTCCGTTGGACCGGATGTGGAGTGTGGAGGATACCTATCTGGACTTGGCAGCGAGTGCTGCTGATGCGACCGAACACTTTCAAGATCAGAAAGATCGCGAAGTGGAAAAGCTTTTCTGGTCGCAGTTTCACAATTCAGAGCGTCCACTGGCAGTGGATGATTGTTTGGCTCAATGGGCCAAACTGAATAGGTTGTCTGGACTCGCCATGAAGTACGTCATGGGTCACCTGTGGCCGGGGAGATCAGAGCCGAAGAGTTATTTCAGCTTGGTGCAGCAATTCCTTGACGCGGTGCCGCGTATAAATGCAATGAAGAGGTCAGCATGCATAGAGGGCGCTAGGATGGCTCTTGCCCGTGTTAAGACATACTGGGCAGAGATGGAGACCACCGTTGTTGCGTCCCGAGATTCGGAAAAAAGCCGAGAACCCTCCGAGCACTATTTTCAGGAAGTTCTTGAAGGCGCTCGTGTAATAGACACGCAGTGCCCGAAAGATGCTATGTTATGATAGCATATGTAATTATAAAGTAATATTTTGATAAACTGTAGTGGCCTTTTTTATACTTGTGCCTCCAAGTATTGGGAACACCTCCTGTGCGGCCGTTTTAAGATATATATATATATATATATATATATATATATATATATATATATATATAATCTGAAAGATGGCAGTCGTTGGCTTCAGCCCCCATGCACATAGTGCGGGGGTGCTCGCAGAAGACGCATTTTCACACTTAACCCAACGTCTTGGTCCTACAAAGGAGGTGATAGCGCAGCGGGCCAGGCAACCGGACTATAATGCTTTAACACTTTCACTTAGCCATAGGAGTTTGACAATGAGACTCTTTAGGTAGCTCCTTGGTGGCAACTGCGCTCGTCCGTATTCGGGGCGCGTATGTGCCTGACCGGGAAGCGGCCCTTCGTTAAAGCGGAGGAATCCGATAGATTCCGATAGGTCATCGAGTGGCTGACCAGTCTCACGCTACATCATGACAGTCAGTTTTCGGCTTTCTCTACTGAGGTGCTCGCCCGGCCGAACCGGGGGCACAATCGCAGTAGTTCTCCTGGTGCTACCTTAGCCGATAGAGCAGAACGTAAGGTAGCCGAACTCAAGAGCAGGGCAACCCAACATTTGACCAAAGACATGATTCGGAGCTGATGCATATAATGCCAAAACTCGCGATGCCGAACACTCCCTAAGGTGTTCGGTCTTTATGAGTGCGGGCAAAACAACACTCTTTATTAAAAAAGCCCCTAGTGTCCAGGTATGTGCAAAAATTCTAACGTGGCCACATGCCAAGACGCCAGCCTCCTCCTTGGTTATATCAGAAAGAAAAAATCAGGGGATGTGTAGCAACAAGAGACAGTAAAAAAGGTTTACGCAGGGTCTTAATCTAAAAGGAATCCTTTAGGACGGGTCCCTACTGCATGTCTGCGCCTGTGTCTCCGTTGTGCCGTATCCTGGACGGGCGCCGCACGACGTTCATCTGTAAAAGAGAGGAACTGAGTTGAAAATGGGTCGTGCCGAAAAAGTTTAAAATAAGCAAAGTATAAAGTAAGATATATAAGATTGAGCTTTATTGTCTCTTATCATATATGCGTGGAGCCCCTAGTGCGGGGGTATATGGCTTCTAGGCCTGCATCAATGATGATTTTGCACCAAACTTGTCTATCCGCGTTCGTGGTCTTGAATGACCTATTTCGAAGTTTTTTGGCCGGTGAGGCCATTTTGCTGTGGGGCTGTCAAAGCGGCCGCACAGTCCTCCGCTTGGGGAGGCGCACTTTAGTGCTTCCCCTCAAAGAGATGATGCCTCGTGGACCGGGCATCTTAAGAGTAAGAGATGCATAATGCGGTATTGCGTTAAAGCGTGCGAAAGCTTCGCGTCCCAGTAGTGCTTGATAGTGACTTGAGAACGGGATGATATGGAAGGTCAGCTTTTCACGGCGGAGGTTATCAGCAGAGCCGAATATAACTTCGAGCCGGAGAAAACCCATACAATGGGTGTCCGGACCAGGTATTACCCCTTGAAAGGAGGTTTTGCTGCGGCGGATTCTTGCTGGGTTTATCCCCATGTGCTGGATTGTATCCTGATATATCAGGTTTAGTCCACTGCCACCGTCCATAAGGACATTTGAAAATTGGAGTCCGCCAATTATTGGATCGAGTATCAAGGCAGTCCAGCCTACATTCTTGATATTGCTAGAATAATCTAGCTGATCGAAGATGATCGGTTTTGACAACCAGTGGCAGGACCCTTTGGGCCGCGTGGTGCGTACCTTTACGGGCACCGCACATTTTGTTATGTGAAGTGAGTTCACTGTTTTTACTTCTTGTGGGAAGTTCTTTTGTTTCCTGGTGCTCTGATTTTGGGGTTCGTCCTCGTCTTCGCTTGGTGTGTCGAGCCCCTTGTGTTCGGCATTGAGTCTGCCGGATTGTTTGTAAACCCAACAGTCTCTGTGGGTATGGTTAGCAGGCTTCCCGGGAGTACTGTGTATCTGACATATCCTGTCCAGGATTTTACTTAGGTTGGATGGATTGTCCCTGTTATCCTGGGGGGGCGATTTTTCCTGATTTTGTCGTGAGCCTTTGAATCCGGCATTGACTGTCGTGCTCTTCGGACTTTTGTCCTTAGTCCAGCGATGGTCCTTGTTGCGTCGTGGTTTTCCGTTTCCATCCCTAGTTTCGGATGTACTTGGGTCGCTGGGGCTGCACCTTGCCAACCAGCTGTCCTCCCCTGCACAAAAGCGGGTCATGAGGCTTGTTAGTGTGGCCATTGTTCTTGGCTTTTCTTGGCCGAGGTGTCTGGCGAGCCATTCGTCTCGGACGTTATGCCTGAAAGCTGCTAAGGCTTCGACGTCCGGACAGTCGACTATCTGATTCTTTTTAGTGAGGAATCTATTCCAGAACTGTCGAGTTGATTCTCCGGGTTGTTGAGTTATGTGACTAAGATCGTCTGCATCCGGAGGGCGGACATAGGTCCCTTGAAAGTTTTCTCGGAAAGCATCCTCAAGCTCTTCCCATCTTCCAATTGTGTTTTTGGGAAGGCTTTTAAGCCAATGCCGGGCTGGCCCTTTAAGCTTAAGGGGTAGATATTTTATGGTGTGGAGATCATCTCCTCTAGCCATGTGTATGTGGAGGATATAATCCTCGATCCAGACTCCAGTGTCTGTTGTTCCATCATATGCCTCTATGTTTACGGGTTTGAATCCCTCTGGGAATTCATAGTCCAGGACCTCATCGGTGAAACATAGGGGGTGTGTGGCGCCCCTGTATTTGGGTGTGCCGGATTCTGATGATGGCTTCATAGCGTTGCTTATGAGAGCTTGCTTTCTTGGCCCATAAATGGACCTGACTGGGCGATGATGCGAATCCTTAAGTGGGTCGCATGCCGATTTAGGTGCGGCGCCGCTTGCCGCTTTATGGGGTCGTCTATCCGACCGTGTGGCTTTTTCATTTTTTGAATGCGAGGGCTCTAGGGCCTCTTCGTCGAATTTAGGCAGTAGCTTTCTTTTTGGATAGCTTTTAGTGCGGCGACTGTCGCCGTACTTATCTGTGGTATTGATTACTTTGCTCCATCTAATCCGGAGTGCATCTTCCGCTTCTGCTTCTTTAGGCCGTGTGCAGTTGCAACGAGCCTCTCGTGGAGATTCTTCTGCTCCATAGGTTTATTCGGCGTGAGGTCGTCCGGAATGCCTTTTTGCCGGAGGAGGGATGTTCGGTTTCTCTATTCGTGTTGCCCTGTTCGGACGGTTGCTCTAAGGCCTGCTCGTCGTCTACCGGCTCGTCCTACTCTATGGCTGGGTTTTTGTTGAGGCGGGGCTTGGGTCGGCGTTTACGCCGACGCTTTGATTGCTTTTCGGGGGGTCGATCTCCCGTCCCATCCCCTTTTTCCTCGTTGTCGCTTCCTTTAGGGGTATCCACCATGTACACATCGTGAGATGAGGTGGCTGTCCAATGCCCTATGGGCGTTGATTCGTCGGTATCTCCTGCATCGTCATCCATGCTGTCGATGTCTCCGGAGTCGAAGTTGAGCACGTCGTTTAAATTGTCGACAGTGGCTACCAAGTGGGTGGTGGGTGGGCTTTGAATTTCTTCATCGTCCGTATCCCATCCTCGCTGACCGTAGTTCGGCCAGGGCTCTCCTGATAAGGAGAGAGTCTTGAGAGAGTTCAGGATATCGCCACAAGGCGAGTACTGAAAGATGTCTGCGGCGATGAACTCCATTATCAGCGCCCGATCGGATTCGATTGGCAGGGGCGCAGGGGATTCGGAGTCCGGGGAGGAGTCCGGATCCTCGTAGTCACGGGTTGTGCAGAGTGCGGGGCTAGCGTTCGGCTCGATAGCTTTTGGGATCGCAGCCCCCGAGGTGACGTCCAACCTCTCATCCTCGATTGGCGCAATAGGCTCCGAGTTAAGGGTTGGAACCAATGCGTGTGCGGCCTCCAGCACACTGTCCGGAGGCAGGGCTAGATCATGCCCCTCGAGATAGTGCGGCGCGCTTGGCCGTGGCTCGAACCCGTCGAAGATCAAGTCTCCGCGGATGTCAGCCGTGTAGTTTAAGCTTCCAAACCTGACTTGATGGCCAGGGGCGTAGCTTTCGATCTGCTCCAGGTGGCCGAGCGAATCGGCCCGCAGAGCGAAGCCGCCGAAGACGAAGATCTGTCCGGGGAGAAAAGTCTCACCTTGGACCGTATCATTGTTGATGATCAAAGGAGCCATCGGGCCTAAAGGCGACGACACAGAGGAACTCTCAATGAAAGCACCAATGTCGGTGTGAAAACCGGCGGATCTCGGGTAGGGGGTCCCGAACTGTGCGTCTAGGCCGGATGGTAACAGGAGGCAGGGAACACGATGTTTTACCCAGGTTCGGGCCCTCTTGATGGAGGTAAAACCCTACGTCCCGCTTGATTAATATTGATGATATGGGTAGTACAAGAGTAGATCTACCACGTGATCAAGGAGGCTAAACCCTAGAAGCTAGCCTATGGTATGATTGTTGTATATGGAGTTAATTGCCTATGGACTACAACCCTCCGGTTTATATAGACACCGGATAGGGTTAGGGTTACATAAAGTCGGTTACAATGGTAGGAGATCTTGAATATCCGCATCACCAAGCTTGCCTTCCACGCCAAGGAAAGTCCCATCCGGACACGGGACGAAGTCTTCAATCTTGTATCTTCATAGTCCAAGAGTCCGGCTGAAGGTATAGTCCGGCTACCCGAACACCCCCTAATCCAGGACTCCCTCACCCGTGCTAAGGTGCACTGGGGCAGGTTGGATGCGGAGAAGCTTGTGAAGGACGGGCCACCAGCGGGGAAAGAGAATCGCAAGCCCGAAAATTACTATAAGGATGTTCTGAAGGGTGCCCGCCTTGTGGTGGATGAATGTACTAGGGATGTAATTTTTGAGTAAAACTCGCTCGTTTTTGTCCTGTGCGCTGAAAACTTGTTCATATGCGCTGAGCAATGCTGCTTGAATTTAAAATATTACCTTCTGTGCGGCTGTTTATCAATACCGAGAGATGGTGAGTCGTCGGCTTCTACCCCCTTGCCACTAGTGTTGGGGTGTTCGGGGATAAATCTGAGCGCTCTTTTTCCCATGTTTGGGTCCTTCGAGGGAGGTGCTCAGCCCGACGAACAAGGCAATCGGACTATAATGCGTGAACATTCTTACTTAGACATAGAATTCTATAATTTTAAATTTCGGCGAAGCCCCTAGTATTCGGAAGACCGAGTTCGGGGCGCTATCCACGCCTTGGCCGGACAGAGCCGACTCGCCGCCCTAAGCGGCATAAGTCTTTAGGGACTCGAAAAAACCTCTCGAACAGCGACCAGCTCTCGCTTCATCATGACAGTCAGTTTTAGCTTTCTCCACTGAGGTGCTCGGCCCAGCTCAACTGGGGCACAATCGCAGTGGTTCTCCTAGTGCTACCTTAGCCGATATAGCGGAACGTAAGGCACCAAAACATAGGAGCCGGGAAAACCCAACTATTGACCCAAGACATGATTCGGAGCCGATGCATATAATGCTATAAGTTTGGGGTGCCGCACTTTTGAAAGTGTTCGGACTTCTCACACCATACTGAGGGGTGCTAAAAGCCCCTGGCGTATTTTGGCCGTACCAAGTTGTACGGGTGCAACATGTCGTTAAGGAACATTTATTTATAAAAAGATAGTGCAAAAATAGACAAAAGCTATGCATTTTTTATTAGAAATAGCTGTGATCAAAGCAGAACGATACAAATAATGCGATAAACGAAAAGTTGGACTATTTAACATGTCTGCTCCAGGGGCAAGCTGTGGAATAGTATGCGAAACAGGTATACTGCTCGTGATAGAGACCACCTGGGATTTTCGTAATGCGGCATGGCTTGTCTGCTTCCCTGGTTCTTGCATCGTTTGTGCGGCAATTGAACTACCGAACATGCCTTCCGAAGAGTAGAGTCCTGGAAGTAAGAGAAAAGTAAAAAATTGGCAGCCCCTGGTGCGGTTTAAGCCGTGTTTTGGGCGTGCCGTGATGGTGCCCCTCCCCCTATGCCCATGGTATTTCTAGAGCGTAATTATGCACGCGAAGTACTGGCGTCGCCTTTTTGCTAGGGTTGGGGTTGGGGCCGCATTGCTACGCCTGCTCGGAACGTGCCAGGCGGTCTTGTTGTAGGTTACTCCGGGCGCGCTTGACGATGTTCGGACGTTTAATGGCCGGACTGGAGAACTGCCTAGAGAGGCTGCTTTGTACTTCCGCTGCAAGGGCCGCCGTGTGCTCCTCCGTTCGTAGGGAGCGTTCGGTGTTTCCATTGACCGTAATTACTCCACGAGGGCCTGGCATCTTGAGCTTAAGGTATGCGCAGTGCAGTACCGCATTGAATTTGGCGAATGCGGTTCGTCCGAGCAGTGCATGATAGCCACTACGGAATGGGACTATGTCGAAGACCAATTCCTCGCTTCGGAAATTATCCGGGGATCCGAAGACCACTTCAAGTGTGACTGAGCCTGTACAGTTGGCCTCTACACCTGGTATTACGCCTCTAAAGGTCGTTTTGGTGGGCTTAATCCTCGAGGGATCGATGCCCATTTCTCGCACTGTATCCTGGTAAAGCAGGTTCAGGCTGCTGCCGCTGTCCATGAGGACTCTAGTGAGATGAAATCCGTCAATAATTAGGTCTAGAACCAATGCGGCAAATCCGCCATGACGGATGCTAGCGGGATGGTCTCTTCGATCAAAGGTGATCGGGCAGGAGGACCATGGGTTGTACTTTGGGGCGACTGGCTCTACCGCGTATACGTCCCTTAACGCGCGCTTCCGCTCCCTTTTTGGGACGTGGGTGGCGTATATCATGTTCACCGTCCGCACTTGTGGGGGGAAACCCTTCTGTCCATTGTTGTTCGGCGGCCGGGGCTCCTCGTCGTCATCGCTATGCAGCCCCTTGTCTTCATTGTCGGCGCTTAACTTGTCTGCCTGCTTGAACACCCAACAATCCCTGTTGGTGTGATTGGCCGGCTTTTCGGGGGTGCCATGTATTTGGCACAAGCGGTCGAGTATTCAGTCCAAGCTGGACGGGCCCCTGGGATTCCTTTTGAATGGCTTTTTCCGCTGACCGGATTTAGAGCCTCTGAATCCGGCATTAACTGCCGTATCCTGAGCATTGTCGCCGTTAATGCAGCGCTTTTGCTTGTTGCGATGCGACCTGCCACTAATGTCCCTAGTGTCCGAACTACCAGGGTTCTTGGTCATATTGTTGCTACGAGCAAGTCAGCTGTCTTCTGCCGCGCAAAATTGGGTCATGAGTGTCGTGAGTGCTGCCATAGATTTCGGCTTTTCCTGTCCAAGGTGCCGGGCCAGCCACTCGTCATGGATATTGTGCTTGAAGGCTGCTAGGGCCTCAGCGTCCGGACAGTCGACTATTTGATTTTTCTTTGTTAGGAACCGTGTCCAGAATTGCCTGGCCGATTCCTCTGGCTGCTGAATTACGTGACTTAGGTCATCGGCGTCTGGGGGTCGCACATAAGTGCCCTGGAAATTGTCGAGGAATGCGGCTTCCAGGTCCTCCCAACAACTGATTGATCCTGTCGGCAAGCTGTTGAGCCAATGCCGAGCTGGTCCTTTAAGCTTGAGTGGGACGTATTTGATGGCGTGAAAATCATCGCCGCGGGCCATGTGGATATGAAGGAGATAATCCTCGATCCATACCACAGGGTCTGTTGTGCCATCATATGATTCGATGTTCACGGGTTTGAAACCCTCGGGGATTTGATGATCCATTATTTTGTCTGTAAAGCACAGTGGGTGTGCGGCGCCTCTGTACTGGGCGATATCATGACGTAGCTCCAATGAGTTTTGTCTACTGTGTTCGGCCCTGCCGAATTTGTGGCCGGCGTGACGGTTACTGTCTCGAGCCGTGGGGTCCCCACGCGATCCGTAGATCGATCATGTTTGCCTTGCCTCGTCCTCCAACATGTCTCGTAAGTCCGGCGCATATTCCCGTGCCTTGGTACGGGGTGCGGCTTGAGTGGAGGGCCGGGAGGCCTCTCTGTCGCGGCCACGAGGTGGCCGTTCGGCCCCATCAAGTGCTTCCTCCTCTAATTGGGGTAGCAACCTGCGCTTTGGGTAACTCTTGGAGGGGCGTTCGATTTATGCTCTTCGGCCGCAAGGACTTCGGTCCATCTGTCAACCAACAAACTTGATCAGCTCGGAGCTGTTGCTGTTTTTTCTTGAGGCTTCTTGCCGTGGCTATAAGCGTGCGTTGGAAACGCTTTTGCTCAACGGGATCCTCTGGCACGATGAATTCGTCGTCGTTGAGGCTTGCCTCATCTTCGGAGGGAGGCATATAATTATTGTCCTCGACCTCTTTGTCTGCTGCTCTCTCATGAGGGCTGGTTTCTCCATCCTCTTGTGCTAAACCTTGCTGGAGGGGGTTTTCTTCGGCACTCTCCGGAGTATTATTATCTCCCGTGGTGGAATCACCGTTTTTGTGTTGGCGGGATTTTGAGCGGCGCCGCTGACGCCGGCGCTTGGGCTGTTTCTTGGAGGGGTCATCCTCCGTTGTTCCGTCGCCCTCTCCCTCTTTTGGGGTGTCCACCATGTATATGTCATATGACGAGGTGGCTTTCCAGGGCCTGGTAGGCGTTGGTTCTTCATCATCTCCTTCATCGGCGTCCATATCGTCGATGTCTTCGGAGTCGAAGTCGAGCATGTCGGTTAAGTCGTCGACAGTGGCTACAAAGTGGGTGGTGGGTGGGGTTTGAATTTCTTCATCGTCCGTACCCCAACCTTGCTGACCGTAGTCCGGCCAGGGCTCTCCTGATAAAGAGAGAGACTTCAGTGACTTCAGGATATCGCCAAAAGGCGAGTGCTGAAAGACGTCCGCGGCCGTGAACTCCATGATTGGCGCCCAATCGGATTCGATCGGCAGGGGCGCGGAGGGCTCGGAGTCCGGAGAAGAATCCAGCTCCGTGGAGTCACGAGTCTCGCAGAGTACGGGGCTGGTGTTCGGCTCAACCGCAGTTGGGATCACAGCCCCCGAGGTGGTGTCCAACCGCCCATCCTCGATCGGCGCGGTTGGCTCTGAACTAAGGGTCGGAGCCGATGCGGGTGCGGCCTCCAGGGCACTGTTCGGCGGCAGAGCTAGATCATGCTCGTCGTGACAGTGCAGCGCGCTCGTTCGAGTCCGTCGAAGATCAAGTCCCCGCGGATGTCAGCCGTGTAGTTTAAATTTCCGAATCTGACCTGACGGCCAGGGGCGTAGCTTTCAATCTGCTCTAGATGGCCAAGTGAATTGGCCCGCAGTGCGAAACCGCCAAAGACGAAGATCTGTCCGGGGAGGAAGGTCTCACCCTGGACTGCATCGCCATTGATGATCGTAGGAGCCATCGGGCCTGACAGCGACGGCACAGAGAAACTCTCAATGAAAGCACCAATGTCGGTGTCAAAACCGGCGGATCTCGGGTAGGGGGTCCCGAACTGTGCGTCTAGGCCAGATGGTAACAGGAGGCAAGGGACACGAAGTTTTACCCAGGTTCGGGCCCTCTCGATGGAGGTAAAACCCTACGTCATGCTTGATTAATATTGATGATATGGGTAGTACAAGAGTAGATCTACCACGAGATCAGAGAGGCTAAACCCTAGAAGCTAGCCTATGGTATGATTGTTGACGTGTATGTTGTCCTACGGACTAAAACCCCCCGGTTTATATAGACACCGGAGAGGGTTAGGGTTACATAGAGTCGATTACAATGGTAGGAGATCTGAACATCCGTATCGCCAAGCTTGCCTTCCACGCCAAGGAAAGTCCCTTCCGGACATGGGACCGAGTCTTCAATCTTGCATCTTCATAGTCCAGGAGTCCGGCTGAAGGTATAGTTCGGCTATCCGAACACCCCCTAATCCAGGACTCCCTCACTCCCCATAGACTTATAGACCTGTGTACACTCACAAACGCATTAGTCCCTTAACCTATAAGTCTTCAATACACCAAAATCACTAAGGGGCACTAGATGCACTTACATTGTTGCCTGTTCCATTTGAGGAGTTCTTTCAGTTTTTCAATCAATTGGCCCTCGATAAAGCAACGGTCACCTGCTACTGTCTGTAAGTAGTACTACTTCTATCATTAAGTCTCTCTATATAGCTCAGCTCTTTCATTGCATGTATTTATAATTATCCTCACTATATTATGCAGATTGAAGATCGTCAAATTGAAGAAAAGACAAATCGGTGATATTGGGTTCATTAACACAAATCTCATAGATGCAACCGAAGTTAAATTTCATGCCGCAGATACCGAGGCCAACTTGCTACGATTGTTGGTAATAAATGAAAACAAAGATATAATACTCTTTCCTTACAACTTCAAGTGAGTGTTACTGTCTTATGCATATTCGGTTTCCCTTATATATTAGTCAAGGTTATAGTAATGTAATTGATGAGTTATGCATGCGTGCGCAGGTTCCACTATATTCTTCTAGAGATTAAGCTTGAGCAGGGAGTAGTAACTGTCTTGGACTCTAAACGAAAAGATCCCCAGGAGTATGCGGACATGACTCAAATGCTCGAGAAGTAAGTTAAATCGATCATTATCCACCATATCAGCAACTTTGTTCATTTCTGATATCAAGTAATTGTTTTCTTTGTCTGGCAGGGTTTGGAGAAAATTCACCAAAAAAGCTCCGGGACTGCCGAAGAAGCTGGAATTTAGACACCCGAAAGTAAGTACTGTAGTAACATGTTCCGCATCTCCTAGTGATTCAAGCGCTAGTTTCATCAATACCATTTGGCATTCTTGCTTATCAGTTTTATTGACCTCTATTTCTTGTAAAGTGGTTGTAGCAGGAATAAGGGAATGATTTCTGTGGATACTACGTTTGCGAGTCCATCCACCACACGACCTGTGAGCGGGGCTACTCCGACGAACAATATGAAGTGCGTAAATAACAATATTCACAATTTTATTTTATTACCATCATTTGTGTTGAGTTTCATTCATTCATATATATATGTATTGACCCCCTTCTTCAAATTAGATGTTTCGGAAGCGGGATGAACTCCTAGCACCAGCTCGCATGCGAGCAAGTCAAGAGGAATTGGTGGTATTCTTTCTTGACCACGTGATCGCTGAAGACGGTGAATACTATGTGGACCATGCGTCTGTATGTTAGGAGATTATATTTGTAAGAGATAATTATTGTATATATGTAGTCGGTAGTGTCGGATAGATATACGAGAACTTGTTGTTCGACCAATCTCTCGGAGAAGGAGAGGTGGTCGATATCACTTCTCTCTGTATGCATATATGTTCATGACGATCTTCTGTTTCCTTCGTTTGTTTACTAGCTAGCTAGCGTGTCCAGTCCTCTCTATACATATGTATAGTACGTAGCGTCGACCAAGCACGGACATAAGAGAGGACACTTCTCTCTATTAATTATAGCTAGCTAACACAATATATGAAACACCTAAATTAACCCCCCAAAACCCCCCAACCCCCCCCCCCCTTTCAAAAAAAAACAAAAACCCCAGCCACAGAAATGCTGACGCGTGGATGCCTATTGGTCCCGGTTGGTGCCATCAACCGGGACCAAAGGCCCTCCTGCCTGGGCTCCGCGCACAGGCCACGTGGAGGCCCATCTGTCCCGGTTCTGGACTGAAACGGGACTAAACGGACAGGGCATTAGTAACGACCCTTTAGTCCCGGTTCAGGAACCGGGACAAAAGGCCCTTATGAACCGGGACAATAGGCCCGTTTTCTACTAGTGGCCGCTCTCCAGGCGAGCCGCGACCTCCTCGACGATCCCATGCCATTTGTTGCACGCCCCGTGGATATGACCCCAATGGTTCGCCATCGCCTTCGCCCCGCGCTGCATGTAGACGCCTTTAAAGCAGGGGTCGACGAGCTTGCATTCGTCGAATTCAGCCTTGATGCGGTCCCAGTACGTCTTCGTGCCGGTGGTCGGGTCAAGGCAGATGACTTTCCATGCTTCGGCGAGCATTCCTACTCTTTGGACGCCCACTTGATGCGCGGCTCGCCAGACCTGGCCGCCCACTTCTTCTTCTTGCGCCTCCTCGCCGGAACAGTCCCCGGCTCCTCCTCCTCCTCGTCGTCCTCCTCCTCGTCCTCCTCCTCCTACTCCTCCTGCTCCTCCTCGCCATAGACGTAGCCAAGCTCGCCGTCCATGCCGCCGCTGAGATTCACCATGTCTTTCGGGGTGACGAACCCAGGAGACGCGGCGGCCGCGGTCGAGCCTGTCGCGATGATGTCGTCCATGTCGGCCTCGGTCTCGTCGGTGTCGCCGAGGTGCGAGAAGGGCAGCGCGCCACGGCGGAAAGGGGGCGTCAGGGAGGACGCGTAGGCGGGCGGCGAGTAGTTGTATGGAGGGTACTGCACGCCGGCGAAGGTAGGCGACAGCGTGCGCTGGGCCGGGTGTCCATGGGGGAAGGTGACGTTGGGGTTGAACCCACCGTGCGCGTCCCCGTCGGCGTAGCCCGCTGAGGACGTGCATCCCCATGGCTGCGCCGACGGTGAGCCGACGCCTTGCTGGCACCAGGGCGCGTGATGGGCGTGGCTGTCGGGTGGATTCATCATCCCTGCACGAGTCGCCTCGGCTTGGTCCGCCGAAGCCGCAACCGCACGCGCCGCATTGTCACGGGCCTTCTTGGCGATCGCCCTGTTCCGCCGGTCGGCGGTGACAGCCTCCCGTCGTTGAACTTCCACCCTCCACTCAGCATTTGACATGCCGGGTGGCTTGGACGGCGGCGCCCTCGGCTTCCTCTGCTTCGGCTGGGCGACGGAGGCAGTCGCGGTTGCCGCGGCCTGGGGGACAACGTATTTCTTCGATGACATGGCGGCCGGCCGGCTGGCAGGCGAGCGGGAGGGAGATTGGCGGGAGGAATGGAGAGAATGGGAGGGAAGTGAGGGAAAGGCGGGAAGAAACGGCGGGAAGAGACGCTCGACAAGCCGATAGGGTGGACCCACACGCCCTTTTCGCTTGTGCCGGCGCCCCCCAGGGCACCGGGTTCGGCCTGATTCCGCCGGCACCAGTTTCGGCCTGAGCCGACAAAAAACGGGATTCTAAGGATGCGACTGGACCGTTTTTTCAGTGCCGGCGCGACAAAAACGTCTGGGAAAGGCCTATTGGGGACGCGGCTGGAGATGCTCTCGACTGGTTTGCAACAAAAACGTCGGTCAGATTATGAAAGCTCCTGCCGGCGCTTCAGACAAGCTGCGTAGCACATCTGACCTGACTGGAGACCTCGCAACGCAAGAGCAGAGAGGAAATATATGCTAGTTTAATACCGTATGCATGTCATGGGTGAAGCCATGCGAGGCCGATCCTGACAAGACAAGGGTCGGTGAAATGCTAAACATGCACGAAGTTTTCTTTTTCTTTTTGAGAGGTAGTGCATGTGCATGTGCGCGCGCGGGGGCTGATGAAGTTATTAGTTCCATGTGCATGTGTATGGGACTATGGGTACAGAAGAAGAGATGCATGAAAAAAGGAATGGCGGCATGTGAAACGGCCCGGCCGGCCGGCCGACCATTTTGCCGGCGACGTGCAACGCGTGCAGCTAGCGTACGGCCAAAATGGGTGATCATGTTGCACCCAACTGTGAAGACTGACATGTTACGTACCAAAATGAAACGAAGAACGGAAACTGCAAGATGGCCATGTCTAAACCCAACGAATCAGAAACGAGTAGTACTACGTCCACACAACGAATTGAGTTGAACACGAGCGAATTAATGAATGCACGAGCGAATTACTCATCCATCCATCGACAGCTTCAATTCGTCCAACTATCTATCTATTGAACGGACCTTCCCTTCCCCTCCCTTGGATGGATGATGATGACGACCCAACGACCAACTGCATACATGTGTTTACTCCTACCACTGCACCACACAGCTAGCACACCACCGCCGTCCGCCGTGCCACGTCTTCTCCGGCGAGCGTTGCTGGCGCGCGCGTGCACAGTACCGAGTGTTAATTAGCCCTGCCTCCTACTACTAGTAATTGACGGCGGAGACCAGCAAAGGAGGAGCTGAGTGTGGTGGGCTTACCGACGAAGTCGGTGAGGACGCGGCCGTTGGAGAAGCGGCCGGCGGGGCGGGGCGGGAAGGTGCGGCCGTAGGGGTCGTACCAGGCGTGGGTCAGCTCCCCCCCCCAGGTTCCCCAGGTTGCCCGTGTCCGTGTACGAGTCGCCAAACACCCACAGCTGCTCCTTCACCTCATGCTTCCGGTGATGACGCCCACGGCTCCTCCCCTGCTGCTCGCTCACCCGCTCGCCGCCGGAGGGGCAGCCGGCCACCGCCGTGGCTGGAGAGAGCATCACTACCACCATCGCAAGGCCTGAAGCTCATCAGATACAGAGGGCAATCAATGAGTGGATGGCAGAGAGGCAGAGAGCGAGAATTGAAGTGCGCTGGCGTGGTTAGCTGAGAAAGCAATAAATATAGGAGCGGTCTCCTTATTAGCCCGGTCATAATGAAAGTATCATAAATAGTATTATGCACGCTAATTAAGTAATTTTGATAAGATGGTATAGGATTAAATGAAGAAAAAAAGATTGAATATTATATTATGATACCGTATCATATTAAATGATGTGCTACTTTTTGTCACACATGACAATAAATATAGTTCTATATAATACCATGCATTACAGATGTAGTATCATACACTAGTATCATATGCATGATACTAGTATATGATACTCCCCGTTACAAGCAGTTTTATAGCGACAAGATCGACTGGCTTACAGAGAAGTGCTCCGGCAGCGGCCGCCGATGGCGGGCAGCTCCGGCGGTGATACATGGCCGCGCGGCGCGCCGTGGAGGTGTGGTATGTGGCCGGCCTCGACCGCTTCGTTCGCGCCTGTCTGTCTGATGCCCTCTGACTGTTAGTGATGGCGCGGTTTGTGGTGTGGGAGGGGAGGGATGGGCCGGCCGGGAAGCTTTATACCCGGCGTACGTACGCCATACATCTCCATGGCTGCGACTGGGAATGGATGGAGACACACCAGCAATCAGTGGACACCGCCATTATTCCTTCCTCGAAACCATAAATAATGTCAGCACCTCATGCCATGCGTGTAGTATATCTGAATTTCTCCATGCATGCGCTGCATGGTCAACACCTGTGCTCCTATACGCTATACGTATGCGACGACACGGTTTTCTTTAACTTGTATATACAATGTATACCTTTAAATATCCTTATTATTGTATATCTTCAAATACGACTATACGAGTAGTATTTTCTTTTATGCTGTATATACACACAAGCGAGACGGCTTTGTCCTATATTTGGCTCTATGTATACGTTTTCGTGTACGTACGTACTCAACCAAAATGACTCTGCCTGACCAGCTATGCTCAGGTCAGGTTGTATTAATCACGCTCGATCGCTGGGTCTGACCGGCCGATCTGGACGGCCAACCGCCACCGAAACGGCCGGCCCACACCGCCCACCGTCGCCGTCGTGCTACAGCCTACAGCGAGCCAGCCAGCCCCCCTCGTCAGCCACGGTTGGACGAGGAGCCCTACCACGTACACACAGGGCTAGCTCCGGCCTCCGGCCATGGACTGCATTAACTCCTCTCAACCGTCGTCTCTCTGCATCCGCGTCAGTCGGGAAGAACCAGTGTCAATGAAAGTCATATCCTTATCTGGCAGATCGTCTTTACAACACCAGCAGCCGCCTCCTCCTTCAAAAAAAAAAGTTAGGGTTCATACCTCTTGCCGGCACTCTCTCAACTGTCTTCTCTCTGCAGCCACGTCAGTCGGGAAGAACCAGTGTCAATGAAAGTCATATCCTTATCTGGCAGATCGTCTTTACAACGCCAGCAGCCGCCTCCTCCAAGAAAGAAAGTTAGGTTTCATACCTCTCGCCGGCGCCGGCGCAGGTCCGCTTCGTCTCGGGTGGCCCTAGGGTCATGGAGGTGTGTGGATCCCGGCAAGGGCCAGCGGAATGGCTCCGCTTTACTTTTTAGTCGTTTTTTCAATCTGGTTAGGGTTTGTGTCCTGCTTAAAAAGGCGAGACGGTGGCGGCTGCCTGAGGATGGAATAAAGGTATCTCCGCCTAGCCTCCGTTCCGGCAATGCATCTAGCATCGTTGGTAGGTGTGTGGAGGTGTGTTTCCAGCAGATCTATTGGTGGATTTGCTCGGATCTCGTCCTTGTTTGTCTATATTCGTGTGTCTTTGGTTTGGATCCTTCCGATCTACGTTATTTTTCATCGCCGGCGGTTGCTATTCTGGGGTGTTGGTCCTATTGGGCTTACCACGACGACTTTCCGACTATCTACTACAATAAGTTATGCCCGAGTCCGGCGGCGAAGGGGCGATGACGGCCACGCGCCTTCGGCTCGCTTCAGTGCTTTAGTCGTCGCTAGGTGGTTTACGGATCTGGATGTAATTTTTATTTCTGGTGTTCGTTGTACTGCCATAATTGAAGATGAATAGATTAAAAAGTTTTCCTAAAAAAAGGTTGTATCGATTCCAACAAGATCGACTGCATTCAACTCTACACTATGTGGTTTTTAGGAGCATCCTGATTTTACCTCATTTGTTTCAGTTTTAGGCAGCAAATTCTCTTAGGAAAAATCAGAAAACTGAAAAAAAAAACTATTTCTAATCAGCTTTGCTAGTGAAGATGAATTTGGATTCTGACTATTTTCAATGCAATTGCCTAAAGCACGTCCCAGTGTACTTCGGTGGCAATCAGCTTTGCTGGTGAAGCGAATCCATAGCTGATTCAAAGTAAACTGCAATTGAAACAAACAGGACCTTAAGTCAATTGTGGTAGTTTCTCTCCCGCTCACTCCCATGCCTCATTGACGACACCGTGGTGTCATCATCTCGCTTGGCTTCCGTCAAATCCAATGAACAGTCAATATGAAAAAAGACCCATCTGGATTCCATATCGACAACGACGACTACATCGCCTTCTACAAGCTCCTCAGCATGTAGAAGGCTCGGGCGGCAGCGGGTGGCGTAGTTTTTTTTTATGGTTTTTTATGTCTTTTTATATTAGGTATAAATATGAATGAAACCCACCGAATTTTAGCCGCATTTGTGTCTTTTTTGTCTAATTTTAGCCAAACTTCAATTAAAAAATGGCGTCTAGAGGCTGACCTGGGACGGTGGTTGAGAACCCGACCGCCCCCATGCCAAAATAGCGCCGGCTGGCCTCAGAAGATGCTATTTCATTCCTGGGACGCCGAACAACTGAAGATGCTCTAAAGAAGGCCTAAGAGGCTAAGATGATTCTATTCCTGTGGCCGCGCAAACTAGCAAGTCAGAAGAAGCCTCCAAGGACGTACTACATGTTTTATTCTCCTTGCTCTGACACAGCCTACCCTACCGCGCGTTTTTCTTCTTCACTGGACGGATGGACGGAACGGAGCGGAATAAATGTCGATCGACCGGCGGCCACGTAGAACAGCGTGCCACCGCCGCAGAA
Source organism: Triticum urartu (assembly GCF_056163025.1). Lineage (NCBI taxonomy): Eukaryota > Viridiplantae > Streptophyta > Magnoliopsida > Poales > Poaceae > Triticum > Triticum urartu. Next base: position 7,140,028 of record NC_141876.1, on the reverse strand, counting down.
TCTTAGCTTTACCAGATGCATACTCCTGGTATGCACCGTCTGCTCGTCCCAGTCACCCACAAACCCACCTAATAAAGCTGCTATTATCACTGATCTATCTTAGTTTAGTTCAGTTTAGTCAGTACCACTGTCAGGCGCGTGCTTAAGCGGCGGTGCATACTACGTAGCAATGTGGGTACACGTACGCGTGCTTCCAAAGTTAAGCAGTTCAGGTAACATGCAGGGACTTGTAGACAGGTTCACGGCGTGGTGTTACTGTACTGACGTGTCTTGGTTCAGACAAAAGGATAGGAGATAAACAACGAGCCTCTTAGTCGATTTAGTTCAGATAAGAAACAAACAAGAAAAACCATAAGACGGAAGTATACCACGCTGGAGTGTCCTCTAAGGCCACACAAACATTTTACAATCTATTGACCCGTGACACCAGAGTTCCATCCAGGACTTCTCGTATATGCCATATCCAACACCTCCTTGATCTTCATGACAATTTCCTTCATTCTTTTACAATCTTGTTCTTTGAGCAAGATGCTCGAGTAACCTAACTCTACCGAAGTCGGCAAAGCGTGCAATTTTTCAAAACACAGGAAAACAACCATGCTCGCTACGATACATTCATTGCGACATCTTCCCCAACGGAAGCGCGTCCACGTAGCACGGGCGGTAAGGGAATGCACGCTTGACGCCGTTTCGCCGTCTGACTTCCTTGACGAGCCCCTTGCCCAGGTGTTGCATCCTCGAGGTGCTGAGATGGTATGCCATCGCCCTGCCGTTCATGTGGAGGAGGAGCACGTCCTTGTACGGATGCATTCCAATGATCCCGCGGTACCACCGGTACTCCAACGGCTCGGGTCGGTCGGCGACACCTTCGTCCAGGTCAATGAAGTTATCCTCATCGGAGTCCCACATGTAGCCGGACCCACTTTTGGTTTTCTCTTCTTCATCTTCGTCTTCCTCTTTACTCTGGCCACTTAGGGGTTCAAAGAGGTTGACTTTTGCTTCATTGCTTTCGACCAACTCCCATCGCGCCATTGATTTTATAACTTGTGATGAGCGCTTTATTTGGTGACCGAAAAGACTGAGGTTGGCCTCGTGTGTACGTGTCCACCCTAACCGCCCGTCAACAAGTTCTGTCAGTTTCCACACCTGGAGTTGGAACATGTCGAGCGCCATGTAGTGGATCCCTTTCTCATAACTCGCTAAGACCGACCTAGTAGGAAGGATGCCTCTTTGCTCATCCTCGTCACAGGGTATATCATAGGTAACCTGTGAGTTTCTTAAGATCATAAGAATATGGTTACCGCAATGCACATAGAGAGACCCTCGCCAATACATAGCTGACTTCCATATTTGGTTGTAGTTTTCATATACTGGCAACATGTCGTAGAGGTGCTGAGAAGTGCAACAGATTCCGGGCACAAACTCTCGACTCTCCCACCTGTTAGTCCGTGAAGAGAACACCATTAAAGACAACACCTCATCTTCGGGCTGATCCTCGACAGCTAGCTCATGTGTTTGTTCAACCTCGCCTTGTTCTTCTTTTCCCTCTTCTTCATATGGTTGGCCTTCTTCAAACAAGCCGCATAACAGCTCTTGTGCTTTGACGCGGGATCGGACCGCCTCCCTTACAGGTCACAGTTGTGTCATCGTCCGTGGGAATAGGAACACCTCGTGGTGCCGTGACACGGCCGGGTCAAAGGCGAGGAAGATACTCCAGAAATACGAAGTGGGCAGGGCAGGCAAGCGGGCGCACCGCACTGTCGCCGGGTTGCACACGTAGTAGAGGCGGGGGCTGTCCTGGCGGAGGAGCAGGAGGCCGTTGCAATGGTCCAGCACGGAGGCCCAGTCGTGCTTGAAGGGAGGACGCCGGAACACAGGCCCGTCGGCGGCGGGGGTACGTGGCGGCTTTCCCGCGCGGGCGAAGAAAGAGGACTTGTCGGTTGTCCTGTGCTTGCCGCCGGTGAAGACGCCGGGGACTGCCACGTAGTTGCTGGTGAAGATGCCGGGGAAGGCGCGTGGCGGGAAGATGCGGTTGAAGCGGGCGAGGAGGACTGCGCTGCCGTCGATGGTGGCGCGCCACGTGTGGCATACGCGCCGGGACTCGGCGACTGCACGGTTCGGCAGGCGGCGCAGGACTATGAGGAGGATGTCGCGGGGCAAGCCGGCGAGGAAGTCGTTGCCGTGGGTGGCGTCGTCCATCGTTGATGATGACGATGATGAGATGCGGCAAAAGATCGATCGGTGGAGAGGACATACGGCTAGCGCCTGGATCATAGATGTGCTCGTGGTCGAGATACTTATCGCTCGGCCGGTCGAGGCCGTGAGGCGTGACCGAGTAGGGTTCATGTACGTGCCCAAGTCGATTTCGTGGCACCTACGTGCCTGCAGTGCACCTTCCCTGCAAGTTGATTCTGATCGACAAATGCATGTACGTGCGTCGTACCTACAGCTCTGACCAACTTGGAAAGAGAATTTTGAAAGCCTTGCGTCATTTGCAAAAATTGAGCTAAAGTTCGACACAACGAATTGTTACGCAACAAACTTTATTGAAAAATACGCGACGAATAACTTTTAATGCAAAATAATCATTTTTTGTAATACACGATGATCTCACTTTTCAATTGGTCGAGATTTAGGAAAAACCTATTATTATAGTGGGATCTTTCACAGAAAATTAGACCACATCCCTTTATCTCTCCTCCAAGAAATGGCAGATAGGGTTTCTGCCTCCTGTCGACGGCATCGCCGATCTGCCCCGTCTCCTATGGCCTTAAGGCTATGGGTGCGCGGTGGACCCCGGCCCTTGCCGTCGGGAAGGCTCCGCTTTTAAGCGCTTCTGCAAGTTTTGTTAGAGTCTGTGCCCTGCTCAGGAAGATGAGACAGCGGCAGTTTCTTGAAGTTGGAGTAAGGTTCTCCCCGCCTAGGCCCCGTTCCGGTGGTGCGTCTAGCATCGTCGGAGGGCATGTGGAGGTGTGCCTCTGACGGATCCCGTGGGATTCGGTCGGCGGTTGTCTTTGGTGGATCCGCTCGTATCCAGTCTTTGTTCGTCTTTATTCATGTGTCTTCAGGTTGGATCCTTGCGATCTAAACTTCTCTTCATTGGCTGCGGTTGTTCTGGTGCGTTGGTCCTATGGGGTTTTAACATGACCACTTTTCGATTTTCTACTACAACAAGTTGTGCCCGGCTCCGGCGAGGGAGGGGCGATGATGGCGGCGCACCTTGCTTCGGTGCTTGTAGTCGTCGTTACGTGGTCTATGAATCTAGATGTAGTATTTATTATTTCTTGTATTCGTTGAACTGCCAAGATTGGAGATAAATAGATCAAAAGTTTCTTGTAAAAAAAATGATGAATATTTTACACGCACCAAAAAAAATTAAACAAGAGATGAACATTTTCATTTGCATACATAAGTATTTTGTAATATACTGTGAACATTTTTAAAATACACGGTGAACGTTATAAAATTGCATGATTACATATTTTATTATATGATGAATAAATACAAGGTGAACATTTATTAAATACATGATGTAATTTTTTATACGTTATGGATTTTTTTAACGCAATGAACATTTTTTAACCATGAAAAAATGGTCATTTTAGATACATTGTGAGAATTTAAAAATGTATAGTGACATAATTTTCAAAATACGTGATGGAAATTTTTTAAAAATATATTGATTTTCAAACTCAATATTTCTTTAAAATATGATGCAGTTTTCAATATTTCATGATGCACGGTTTTTAAATAGAGCCTGCACATTCTGCGAAATACACAATGATTTCTTTTTTTAACAAAGAAATAAGAACTGCTTAGAGTTTTGTGCGAGAAAACACTCAATCTATTCATCATGTCATGTCGGTACAAAGAAAACAGAAATAATAAAAATTATATCCATGTCTGTACACCACTTAGTGATGACTACAAGTACTGCAGCGAGCCGAAGGCGCACCACCGTCATCACCCTCCCTCACCAGAGCCAGGCCAGACTTGTTGTACTCCCTCTGTAAACTAATATAAGAGCGTTTAGATCACTAAAGTAGTGTTCTAAACGCTTTTATATTAATTTACGGAGGGAGTAGTAGACAGTCAGAAAGTCATTGTACTAAGGCCCCACAGAACCAACCCACTAAAACAACAACCATCGTCGATGAAGAGAAGTATAGATAGAAATGGTCCAACCTGTAGACACACTAACAAAGACTAGATCAAAGCGAATCCACTGCAGACCAGCACTGATGAAATCCTGCGAGATTGGGTGGAGACACACCTCCACACGCCCTCCAATAACGCAAGATGCATCACTGAAAATGGGATTTCAGAAAATTAAACTTAAGAAGATGAAGATGCAAACATCTCAGGATAAGCTTATGATCATAAAATATACTTGTCCAGTTCAGTTTTCTTAGCGTGCTTAATCAGCAAAGAAATTTTTTAGCTTATGTATTGTGATTAAATATTTGTAGTTACTCTTATGTTGCTCTCCAGTTGTTTAATTTTGTCCAACTTTTGAGTTTTCAAAATAGCTTCCCACGTATTTCAAAAGTTCGGGAGAAAATACAGGAGAACCTAATACTTGCATGGATATGAAATGATTCAATCTTGTCTTGTAATGTCCAGGATACGCTACATATGGGATTTCTTTCCTTTGCTGGTTTTTTATTCTAGTTTTTTTATTTTATATTATTTGTTTTATTTTTCTTTTTTATTTTAAAATTCGTGAATATTTTTTGAATTTGCAAACACTTTTTTGGACCAATCCCAAGACCTCGCCGATGCCTACGTGCTGATCTTAGATTCGATCTCTGATCAGGAGCACGATGCAAAGCACACATCAGTTCTGACCTCGAGCCTGGAGCCGAATGAGCTCTCGTCGGATCAGACGTCAACTTTGACAGACAAAAATCCCGAGGCAGTGTCAGATGGGACACCGGGCAAACTTCAGCTAAGCCCGACTTTCTGTCATGATATGGGCGAGGCTGACAAAGCGCTCATGAACGAGATATTAGATCGGATTAAGAGCCTCGTGATCTTAGACGATCAAACTTCGGTTTACGATCGGATCTGGGACAAACCTGGAGGAGTTGGATCGGATTCAAAACGCTCCAGCTAGCCCACCGTCGAGACGTGGCGCTCGGCGCTGGCGCACAACCAAGGCGCCCTCTCCCGTAGCAGCGGCAACCACGCGTGGTAGCGCTTCAACGACCTCCATGAGGCGCTCTTTTTTTTTGAAACAAAAGCATTGCCTTTTTCATTAATTAAGAAGAAGATAGCTGCCCAGTTAATTGCCGGAAAACTGAGCGAAAACTGATACATCGAGGGCCAAGCGCACAGTAGAACTCAAACACCTAACGTACGACACCGCGGATGACGCCTCCCAACGAGCGAACCTGCGAAACCTCATGCGAACTATTCCCAAAATAAAAACCTAAATCCTAAAAAGTGGTCGAGTGCTACTTTGTCTTACAGAGCACTCGGGCTCGTGCGACGTCCGATCTAGATCTTGCGGTCACGCGCGTTTTCCAGTGGGCTCAGGGGAAACCGTCGATGCGCGCGCCAGGTGTCCCCTGGTCGTGGTGGTGGTCGAGACCCGTTGGTTCTCGAGTGCGGTTGTTTCTCGCATCCCCTCTCCCGTTCCTCTCCAATCCCCCTCCCATTCGAAACTGCGCCCAACTCCTCCCCCAAATCCAGCGACAGATCTCGTTCCAATCCCCCCAACTCCTCCCCCAAATCCAGCGCGAGAGCAGCCGGCGGCGTGTCGGCGATTCGGCGCTTGTCTTCCGCCGGAGCTAGGGCGGGACAGAGGGCGCGGCGTGAAGGAAGGCGGTGCAGCGGCGGAGACGCGACCGAGGAGAGACGACGGCTGCAGGCCGCGTCAGAAGGAGCAGCACCGGAGACTCGGCAGAGGAGGAACGGCGTGCGCGGCCGTTGTTCTGTTGGCGCAGAAGGGCAAAATCGCGGCGAATCCCTGGTATGCCTATCGATCTCTTACGGTCATCCGCGTTTAGGAACACCAAATCGATGCTCTGCCGCTCCGCCGCGGACAGAGGAGGAACGGCGCGCGTCGACGGGTCTCCGCGGTGCCGAATCGCGGCGGGTCGACGCGGCCCTCCACTAAGTTGATGAAATCGAGTAGCAGATGGTAGAAATTGTTTGGAGCACTTGTTAATTTGGAGATGGACGATGACACGGGGCATTTCGTGTTCCTAGGCTACTGGTGAACTGGGATTCGTAGGTTTCGAAGGCAAGCCTGAGGGCTGTAGTTTTCTGGTGTTGTAGATGTGGAGGTCGATCCTGATTAATGACCGACTTGCCTGAATATGGTTCATGTGTTGCCTGCGCAGGAGTGTTGACAGTGTTTTTGATTTAGTGTACGAGAATAATGCTTTCTCATGTCAATGTTGCCTTTGTTTTGTGAGTGACTTGCCTGATATGGTTGATATGTTGCCTGCGCAGGTGTTTTTGACAGTGTGTTTTCATTTAGCATAGGACAGTAATGCCTCTCTCATGTCAATGTTGCCCCTGTATTGTGAGTGACTTGCCTGACATGTTTCACGTGTCGCCTACGAAGGTGTTTTGAAAGTGTGTTTTTGGTTTATTGTAGGACAGCAATGCCTCTCTCATGTTAATGTTGCCCTTATTTTTGTGAGTGACTTGCCTGATATGGACCGTGTGTTGCCTACGGAGGTGGGTTTGACGGTGTGTTTTGATTTTCAGTGCAGGAAAGTAATGATTTAGCAATGGAAAATGCACATGTGACTTTTGTTGTGTGTGTGTGTGAGGTAGGAAGTAATCCAGTAGAGGGAGGTTAATAGGGCTATTTATATGACAGTTTTAAGCATTTCACGAGGATTCATTTTGTGATTTTCTGTTCTATGTGCCTTTATTTGTTTCAGATTTTGTAGGACATGTAGAGGGAGGGTAATAGGGCCAATTATAGGATAGTTGTAATATAGTGAAAATCAGATAGTTTACAACCCTTTTCACTGCCCACTTTTTTGTAAGTTGCTGTTTGTTAAGTTCAGTAAGAATTTAGTAAAACGAAATTCGTTGGATGATATAGAGTTCTTTCAGAATCATTTTTCTAATGTGCTTTTTATGATGAATCTCACTGTTTTGTCTTTTAAATATGCAGCAGAAAATAGATGGCTGGGACAAGTCATAAGTCTAAACAGGATGGACCTGCTGGATCAAGTCATGATGACCTTGCATCTCATGGGAATGAAGAGCATCAAGCACAGGTGTGCACATGCTCAGAAAGTTTTATGTTCTTCCTGTACATAACAGAGATTGTTTTTTTTCATTTTTTTATTGATTTATGTGGTTTCCATCTCCCAGCCACGGAGCAGTGCACCAATAACTATGCACATGCTCAGGAAGTTTTATGTTCTTCCTGTACATAACAGAGTTTGTTTTTTTTTCATTTTTTTATTGATTTATGTGGTTTCCATCTCCCAGCCACGGAGCAGTGCACCAATAACTGGGCACAAGCGTATGAGAACTAAGGCAGTTGTCCATCGGGGGAAACGACCTGATGATATCATTAGTACTGAGAATAGTAATGAGAGCCAAGCTGTAGATGCTGGGAATAAAAATGTTGAAGGTGTAGACGTCGAGCAGCCTCCAAAAGCAAAACGCCAGAAGACGGGAGGAACTGAGGTATTTTGCATAGTTGCCTCAGTTTCACTGAGCAGTTGCCCAGCAATGCTGCCTAAGTTGCCTATGTTGTGATGAACCTTTTTTCTTTTTTTGCTAATCCCCTGTTTCTGTTTTTTCCTTATGCGCAATAGGGTCGTAGGAACAGGGCATCCCCTGCAAGGCTCTTCAAGTTGAACAAGGACTTGGTTCCTGACCAAAAGGGTGTCATCATCGAAAAAGAATTTGGTGGCATCCTGGACCTTGCAGCGAGTAGCATGCCCGGAGATCTCAGCCAGTGGATAATGAAGCATTACGACCCGGAGATTTCGCAGATAGTCATTCCAGAAAGGGGGAAGATTCCTGTAGATGCTGCAAGTGTCCGTAGGATATGGGGTTTGCCCAACAGGGGCAGGAAGGTGTGCTTCGAGAATCGGCCTGAAATCACAAAGGCAATGTACAGTATTTACAACATCACATCTAAGAACTCCCCAACCCTCACAGAATGGTGCAAGATGATCGTTGACATGGGAGGATCTCATGATGATGATTTTGTCCGCGCTTGGCTAGCTCTTGTTTTTTCATGCTTCCTTGCCCCTTCAACTAGTTTGAGTATTTCCCCAAAGAGCTTTCCGGCGGTCATGGATGTCAATGGAATAACGGAAACCAATATATGCCAGTTTGTTGTTGATCAATTAAAGCTTGCGTTCACTTCGGGGCGTGCCAACAAGAAGGCTGTTTGTTGTTGTGTTTTCCACCTTGTTGTAAGTGCTTCAAGTTGTTTTGTTTTTTCAAGCATCCTTTTGTTTAGTTACCTTCTTTCTTTTTGCAATCATTAGCTAACTTAAACTTTTTGATCTTTCTCGTGTCTCTATGCAGCTGTTGTACCTAGACTCTCTGGATGTTGATGAGCCAATACCGAACTTGGTACCAAGGGTCTCAGTTTGGAATTCAGATTTAATCTCCAGAGTTATCAAGAAGGACAGGAAGGCTCCAGGAGAATATGGCCATTTGCGGGTAACTGAATTTTTCTGTTTTAGTATACATATCATTGTCATATTGTTTTTAGGAAACACTACCATTTTTTTAGAGTAGGCAATTCACTTTCAAAGAGCAAGCAAGGCAATGTATCTTTTTGGGCAAGCGACATACATATTTTTTCAAGTATGCCCAAGTAGTTAGCAGACTTAATCGAACTTTCTATCGTTTGCCATGCACACAGTTGGATAATGTTCACAGGAAGGATTTGTTTTGTTCTTGTATTTAATAGTAGCTTCTGTAGTACATTTTTTAGCTCTTTTTTCTGTCTGAGCAATTTACATGTTGAAAAGTAGCAAATTTACACAACAACACAAGCAACTTATGTTCTGGAAACTGGCAACTTGCATACTAGTTCCTCATTTTTTGTTGATTACAGTATCAACTAATAGTAGGCAACAGGGGGAAGTGGCATAATGGTTGCAGGAATTTTCAGACTATTAGTAGTACTATTTTCCTTCATTTTTCTCAGGTCTTTTTTGGTATGGGAGTGCCAGAATTGTTGTCACTCATAGTTTTTTTTAATCTTCTTTTGGCTATAAAACCACCAGCTCAAGACGGAGTTTTCCCGGTGTGCGGATGATAGCTTGTTTGGCAGTATGGACCACATCACCAAATTTGTTGCAGCAAGATTGCCCGAGTCATATGACAAATCAGTAAGTTTATCTAGCACTTTGTTTTTTCCTCTCACTGTTGTTCCCCTTTTTATCGCCATTTGTACATTCAACCATTTTTCAGAATCTTCAATAGAAGATATGTACTTATCATGTTCTCTACCATCCACTTTTATGTTTTACAGAAGCAAAAGAAGCTCACAGGGCTGGTGCACGACATGTATTCTGTAATTTCACATGCAGTTGGGAAGCTCGTGACTGGGGTTGGGAAGATAGATGATGATGAATGGGGGACAAAGGAGGCAGATCCTACTACTGCGGAGACAAGCAGGCGGCAGTCTAACAGAAGGGGCAAGCGAGTACCAGCCAGAAGAGACAGCTTACCAAGTGAGGAGGAGTCGTTTAATTCTGACAGCGACGACAGCGAGGCAGCCGACAGTGAAAGTGAGGGAGATGGCAGGGATGAAGGTAGTGATGAAAGCGACACCGATGGCAGTTCAGACAGCGATGACGGTCATGATGGATCAAGTGGAGTTCAGGGGAAATCAAGTAGCCAGGGAGCACGACAAACGGTTGATCACCACCAGGGGGCAAGTGCTGAGATGGGAGGTAAAGACGGAACTGAGGGGAACGAGGACAATGATGATGATGAAGAAGAAGAGGACGACGAAAAAGTAGATGATGAAGGAAAGGAGGACGATGATGATGAAGAAGGCGATGGGGATGACAAAGACAAGGAAGATGATGGGCAGGGGAAGCAGGATGAAGATGATGAGGATGACAGCGGAGGTGGCAACGGTGGTTCAGGTACCAATGGTGGCTCCGATCGGGACGGGGATCCCACAGCTGAAAATGCAAGCAGCGCTGATGATGAACAATGCACGCTGCAATTTCTGATTGAAAAGAAGAGGGATAGAAAGGAAAAAGGATTGGATGAGGCAGATAGGATATCTATCAGAGACCTTGTGATGACAGAATTCAAGACTGCTGTTTCCCTAAAACCACGCTTCCCTGTTTTTGAAGTGAAAGAAATGTTGGATATTGATGACATATCCATGGCAACTGAAGCGAGGAGGGTGTTCAAAGAGTTGTTGAGGGGGGAAGATTTGGATATGGTCTTCACATTCAATCCCAAGCAAATATGCCCAAAGGCGACTCGGCAGAAAATAATGAGAGAACTTGGTGCTCTAAATGAAGCTACAGAAGAGAAGACTGCTTGTCGAAACCAACTACCACCACTCCCGCCATCAAAGAAGATGAAGAAAACTGTTAGTTTTGTATTGGAGCCATCTGTGATGAATGAAACAGCAATTCATCCGCAGGCATATCGTGCCGAAAAACCCGGTTACGGCCAAGGGGGAAAGTCAAGGCAGTCAGCCATGAAAAAATCCGGTCCTCCCCAACAGCAACAAGAGGCATTTTTTGAAACAAAAGAGGCAATCCATGGGAATGCCAAAACACAGGTGGTAAAGAGTACACCATCAAGCTCGGCAGCACCCCCTTGCAGCAAAGTTGGAGATGAGGCAGTACCTACAGGAGTAGATTCAAAGCAGTCGGGCAATTTTCATTCCCAATGTCAAGCAAGTGGATCACATATTCTGGCAACTCAGTCTAAGGAGGAAGCAAGGCCAGCTGTTTTTCAGGCAAGTTCTGCAGAGGAAACACTGGACCCCACAAAAGTAAGGCCAGTTCAACTCAAGAAGGGACCCACAGTGCTAGTAAGCTGTAACGCCCGGGTAATTAAGCTACAGTAAGCCCACGTTAACGGTGCCACGTCACCCCGGTTACTGTTGTTAATATCGCGTTGGATCAAAACTTTTCAAAATTTAAAACAAAAATGTTTGGGGTGTGCAAATAAATGCCTAGGAATTTATGGTGTGGGATCCATGCTTTTATAAAAGACCTAAACACTTAAAATGAATTGAAACAGAAAAGAAAATAAATAAAGAAAAGAAAATACAAAGGCAGACAACAAACAAAAAAAATATAAAAGAACCCCCCCCCCACTGGGCCGGCTGGCCCAGCTGTTAGCCAGACCGGCCCAACTGGCCCAACCGGCCACCCCCCCATTCCCTTATCCCCCCACCCGGTGAGACCTCGAACCCCCACCGACACCCCACTCCTCCCCCGAAATATCTCCCCCCCTCTCCCGATTGGATCGGGAGGGGGAGCAAACCGCGCCGCCGCCGCCGCCGATCCCCGTCGCCAGGAGCTGCGTCGCCACCCTCCACCTCGCCGGACCTCCCCACCGGCCTGCATCCTCTTCGCCGCACCGTCCCCATCTCTCCACCTCGACCCCCGCTGCCCCAGTCCCTACAGACACCCGGTGAGGCCCCCGGCCTCTTCCTCCCCCTCGTCCCCGTCGACGCGGTCGTGCTCCTCCGCGTGCTCACCCGCAGTGCTCGCCTGCTGCCGCTTCCTCCCGCGTGATCACGCCCGACCACACGCTCGCGGCCACCAGGCCCCGGCCGCGCCCGCTCAACCTCGCGCGCGCCCGTGCGCCCCGGCACAACCCCGCTGCAGCCCCGCGCTCGCCCGCTCGTGCGTGGCCTCGCCGCGCCCTTGCCCGCCGGCTGGCCGCGCCCGCTCACGGAGCGCTCCCGTGTCCCAGCCGCCCTGCCTTGCTCCGCTCCCTCCTGCGCCGCTCCTCGCCTTGCCGCTCCAGCCGCGCGGCCACGCAACGGCCCGCAGCGCCGCCGCCCCCTGCGCTCGCCTCCGCCTGCCGCGGCTGGCCGGCGAGCCTCGCCGAGGCCACGGCCTCACCCCGCCGCACTGGGCTACGGCCTCCGCCGGCGCCCCCTGTTGCCCCTTTCGGGTGCACGGGCGCCCGCGGCCGTTAGCGCCCGCTAACCACGCCTGTTACGGCCCCCAGGGGCCTATGACAAAGGGGGCCCACCCCACAGAACGTTTAAAAAAAGAGAATTAATAATAAAAATAATTAAAATAATAATAATAATTAAATTAATTATTTAATTAAGGAAATAATTAAGTTAATTAATTATAATTAGATTAACCTAATCACTAATCAACCTAATTAACTGTTAGTTAATTAAAACAGAGTATGACGAACGGGACCCACCTGTCAGGTTGACCAAGTCAACTACTGACGTCATGCTGACGTCATGATGGCGTCAGCAGACACTATTCTGGATAATGTTGATTAAATTAAATAAATAAATCCTAAAAATGATTTAAATCTTTTAAAATTAATATAAAATAAACCGTAGCTCGGATGGAAAAACTTTGTACATGAAAGTTGCTCAGAACGACGAGACGAATTTGAATACGCAGCTCGTTTATCCGCCACGCGTCCCTAGCATAGTGAACCTGCAACATTTCACCTCCGGTTCATCTGTCCGAAAACGCGAAACACCGGGGATACTTTCCCGGATGTTATCGCCCTTCACCGGTATCACCTAATACCGCGTTAGGGCACCTCTAACGTCGTTACTTGTCATGTCATGCATCACTATGCATATGCTTGCTTATATATTTATTGTTTCTCCCCCCCTCTTCTCTCGATAGACACCGAGACCGACGCCGCTGCTACCCAGTACGACTACGGAGTTGACGATCCCTCTCTCTTGCCAGAGCAACCAGGCAAGCCCCCCCTTTGATCACCAGATATCGCCTACTCTTCTCTATACTGCTTGCATTAGAGTAGTGTAGCATGTTACTGCTTCCCGTTAATCCTATACTGATGCATAGCCTGTCCTTGCTACTACTGTTGTTACCTTTACCTGCAATCCTAATGCTTAGTATAGGATGCTAGTTTATCATCAGTGGCCCTACATCCTTGTCCGTCTGCCATGCTATACTATCGGGCCGTGATCACTCGGGAGTTGATCACGGGTATATACTATATACTTTATAAATGATACATGTGGTGACTAAAGACGGGTCGGCTTGAGGAGCACCCGCGAGTGGATCTTTGAGGCGGAGCGACAGGGCAGGTTCTGACCACCTAGGAGAGAGGTGGGCCTGGCCCTGGTCGACATTCGCGGATACTTAACACGCTTAACGAGATCTGGATATTTAATCTGAGTCTGGCCATTTGGTATATACGCACTAACCATCTACGCGGGAGTAGTTATGGGTATCCCGGCGTCGTGGTATCAGCCGAAGCCTTCGTGACGTCAGCGACTGAGCGGCGCGCGCCGGATTGGAACGTAAGCCTGCTCTTGTATTAAGGGGGCTAGTTCTGCTTCCGGCCGCGTTCGCAACGTGCAGGTGTGCTAAGGGCGATGGGCCCAGACCCCTGTGCGCTTAGGTTTAGACCAGCGTGCTGACCTCTCTGTTGTGCTTAGGTGGGGCTGCGACGTGTTGATCTTCCGAGGCCGGGCATGACCCAGGAAAGTGTGTCCGGCCAAATGGGATCGAGCGTGTTGGGGTATGTGGTGCACCCCTGCAGGGAAGTTAATCTATTCGAATAGCCGTGATCTTCGGTAACAGGACGACTTGGAGTTGTACCTTGACCTTATGACAACTAGAACCGGATACTTAATAAAATACACCCTTCCAAGTGCCAGATACAACCGATGATCGCTCTCTCACAGGGCGACGAGGGGAGGATCATCGGTTAGGATTATGCTATGCGATGCTACTTGGAGGACTTCAGTCTAATCTCTTCTACATGCTGCAAGACGGAGGCTGCCAGAAGCGTAGTCTTCGAAAGGACTAGCTATCCCCCTTTATTCCGGCTTTCTGCAGTTCAGTCCACATATGATAGCCTTATTCCAGTTGATACCAATGCATACATATATAGTATAGCTCCTTTCTTGCGAGTACTTTGGATGAGTACTCACGATTGCTTTCTCCCTCTTTTCCCCTATCCCTTCTACCTGGTTGTCGCAACCAGATGTTGGAGCCTAGGAGCCAGACGCCACCATCGACGACGACTCCTACTACACCGGAGGTGCCTACTACTACGTGCTGCCTGCTGACGACGACCAGGAGTAGTTAGGAGGATCCCAGGCAGGAGGCCTGCACCTCTTTCGATCTGTATCCCAGTTTGTGCTAGCCTTCTTAAGGCAAACTTGTTTAACTTATGTCTGTACTCAGATATTGTTGCTTCCGCTGACTCGTCTATGATCGAGCTCTTGTATTCGAGCCCTCGAGGCCCCTGGCTTGTAATATGATGCTTGTATGACTTATTTTATTTGTAGAGTTGTGTTGTGATATCTTCCCGTGAGTCCCTGATCTTGATCGTACACGTTTGCGTGTATGATTAGTGTACGATTGAATCGGGGGCGTCACAAGTTGGTATCAGAGCCGACTGCCTGTAGGAACCCCCTTCCACACTCCTTGGCCGAAGTCGAGTCTAGACATTGCAAAAACTTTTACTAACTTGGCTGTGTGCCTTACGGGCCCACGTCGCCATCGGGTGGTACTAGGATCTTTTACTCCTCGACCTTTACTCTGGGACTCTGAACTCTCTTCTACTCGGGTTAAACGATTTTACTCACTCTAACACTAGGATCCCGTGACCACGTTCACCCCAAAGTTGGATAAGCCCTAGTTATTCTTTAGAGTAGTACTTGAACATTATCCACATTGTCATTTGACTCCTGTGAAAACATCTTTGTTTTCAGATGGAACCCACGAGGCAGGTCGTGCGCCACACTACGGCCATTGGTGCCTCAGGATCACCTGCTGTGTTAGTTGAGATGATGACCTATCTGGGTTATCGCTGGCACCCTGAGTACACCGTCTATGAGGAGTATCAGGACTTCAACCAGGAGCAGTACTGTGCCATCGTCCACCTCTACTCTCGGGAGTATGACTCCACTACCGTGCTGCACACTGCTCATGGTGTTGGAGTGACTATCGATATGGCGGTCCACGATGCTGCTTATGCTGCTCTGACACGTCTTCGTGGAGAGTATCAGGAGTTGGACACCTCCCCCTTCAGGCACATTGCTATCGCATCCGATATTGGAGCGGAGGGATACTACACTGCTGCCTACTCCACTGTCACCTGAGAGCCCTTCTACCATCAAAACCTGGTTCTGCATGCTGATGGGCTGGATAGAGCTAACCGAGCTCTTCGCCACGAGTTGTACACCACCCGTCAGCACCTGTATCGTGCTCTGACGCTGTTGCACCCCTCTGTCCGCTCTGGTGATCTGTCGCGTTCTGCGATCTACCCTGCCCGGACCGTGATGCCCCAGGGCGTCGGCTGGCCAGATGTGGGAGGCTACTCTCCTGCATTGGGTCCTCTCCTGCCACCTGTGCATCGGGTTCCGCACCAGAGTATCCGCGGACCCCAGGCTACTCGCGTGGAGGTCTTCCCTTCGCGTCACTACCAGCTGTCGGGCTACACTTACCTCCGTAGTGCCGCATGGGACTGACGTAGACTTGCTTATTAGTGTTAGCTGCATTCGCCGCGAGCCTGTGTGCCGCCTATGATGTCTTAGTCTATGTACCAAACTCTGTGTAACGAACTCCATGCATGATCTCTTTTGTAAGATATGCCGACTACTATGTAGTATCTATCGTGCTGCTTTCGTTGTGCATGTTTCATCATGAATGATTCTCGTCTTTGCAAATTTCTCAATACTGAACTACCCCTGTTATATATTAGCAGGATGGTTAGACCAGGTGGTCGTGGTCGTGGTGGCAACGCCCCACCACCGCCTGAGTACATGACTGGTATGATCCAACAGCTTGAGATGAATCGCTAGTTCATGGAGAATATGATGGCTCAGTTTCCTCGCCCCAATATGAACCAGCAGCCAACCCCAGTAACTCTGCAGGATTTCATGCGCCTGAACCCAACTGTGTACCGCAGCTCAAATCAGCCTCTGGATGCTGATGACTGGCTCCGTGACATCACCTATGAGATGGAGTCTGCTGATGTAGCCCCTGCCAGCTATGTGACCTTTGCTTCCTTCTTCCTGAAAGGACCCGCAGCTCAATGGTGGGATAGCCACAGGCGTACTCTGCCAACTGGAACAATCATCACCTGGCCAGACTTCCAAGCTGCCTTCCGTGCTCGCTTCATTCCTCAGGGAGTCATGGACCGGAAGAAGCATGAGTTCCGCAACCTCACCCAAGGCAATAAAACTGTGGAAGCTTATCAGCGGGAGTTTCTGGACTTGTCCCGCTATGCTGAAGAGGACATTGCCACTGATGAACGCAGACAGGAGAAGTTCCGGGATGGCCTTCAAGCTGACATCAAACTCGCACTTCTAGTGCATGACTTTGCTGATTTCGCCACTCTGGTGAACAAAGCCATCAATGTCGAAACTGGTCTGCAGGAATACCAGAGCTCTCACAAGCGCAGCCGTGACACGGGCTCATCTTCGAGACCGTCCTCGCAGAAGCGCAAGATATGGATTCCCAACAGCATGTACCAGCCGAATGCACCTGCCCCAAGGCAGTCCTATGCTGCACCTCGTCTGCCTACTGCTCCAACTAGGCAGCCAAGACTTCCAGCTCCACCACCACAAGCTCCTGTTCCCACTCCCAATAATGGCCTCTGCTACAAGTGTGGTCAGCCAGGTCACCGTGCTAGGGATTGCAATCAGAACCAGAATCAACTGGCCCTCCCAGCAACTGGCCGTGGAAGCAACCAGCCTCGCAACAACAGTGCCAAGTCTTATGGTCGTGTTCATGCCAACCATGTTGATCTCAATGAAGTTCTAGACCAGCCTGCTACCGTGATGGATACACTCCTCGTAAATTCAGTACCAGCATCTGTTTTGTTTGATACAGGAGCATCACATTCATTCATATCAGCTGAGTTTGCATTCATGCATGGCATTAAATACGAAGAGATGAACACTGCGATTGTGGTACACACTCCTGCGGGCCAGTGTCAAACCTCTATGGTTAGTCACAACGTTCCCGTTGAAATTGAAGGACTGGAATTCCTTGCCTCCCCCATCGTGCTAAAGTCCTGTAGCATCGACCTCATTCTGGGAATGGATTGGTTGAAAGCGCATACTGCTTCTATAGTTTGCGCCACTAAGGTCGTCCATCTGCTACACCCTTCTGACGAAATAATAGCTTACCAAGCTCATCTAGTTCAGAACGCCGAGGCACGACTTTATGCCTTGAATGCGTTGAATGCTGCACCACTCGAGGGCATTGAAAACATTCCCGTCGTTCGTGAATTCCAAGATGTCTTCCCAGAAGAACTTCCAGGGATTCCCCCTGCTAGAGCTGTCGAATTCATCATCGACTTGAAACCCGGCACCACCCCTATAGCTAAACGACCCTATAAGATGCCGCCGCATGAACTCATTGAGCTTAAGGAGGAAATCGACAAATCTCTTGTCAAAGGTTTCATTCGCCCAAGTTGCTCTCCTTGGGGAGCACCTTCTCTCTTTGTTAAGAAAAGGGATGGGACAAACCGATTAGTCCAAGACTACCGTCCTATAAACCAAGCTACCATTTAGAATAAATATCCTCTTCCTCGAATCAATGATCTTTATGATCAACTGGCTGGCTCATCAGTGTTCTCCAAACTTGACTTGAGGTTGGGTTACCACCAGATCCGTGTTCGTGAAGAGGACATCCCAAAAACCGCCTTCGTGACTCGGTATGGATCATACGAGTACACCGTCATGTCATTCGGCTTAACGAATGCTCCAGCCACCTTCTCCCGTCTGATGAATTATATATTCATGGATTACCTCGACAAGTTCGTCGTGGTTTATTTGGACGATATCCTTGTATTTTCCAAGAACAAGGAGGAACATGCTGAACATCTTCGTCTTGTGCTGGAGAAGCTTCGAGAACATCAACTGTATGCTAAGTATTCCAAGTGTGAATTCTGGCTCCCCGAAGTAACCTATCTTGGGCATGTCATCTCCAAGGATGGTATTGCCGTCAACCCTGAACGAGTTGAGGCTATTCTCGATTGGACTCCTCCGAAGAACGTCAAGCAAGTCCAAAGTTTTCTCGGTCTCGCCAGCTATTGCCGTCGATTCGTCGAGAACTTCTCCAAGATTGCCAGGCCCCTGACTAATCTGTTGCATAAGGGTGTCAAGTTCGACTGGACAAACAAGTGTCAGGAAAGTTTCCAGGCGCTCAAAGACAAGTTGACTTCTGCCCCGTACTTGCTCCACCTGATACTAAGAAGGACTTCGTCATTTACTGCGACGCTTCCCGTCAAGGATTAGGCTGTGTCCTAATGCAAGAGCGCAGAGTGATTGCTTATGCCTCTCGTCAACTGCGCCCTCACGAAGAAAACTACCCGGTTCACGACCTCGAGCTTGCTACTGTCATTCATGCACTGAAGCAGTGGCGACATTACCTTCTCGGTAATCGTTGCGAGATCTTCACCGACCATCAAAGTCTGAAGTATCTGTTTACTCAGCCATATTTGAACCTACGCCAGCAAAGATGGATGGAGACTGTTGCAGACTTTGACGTGGGTATATCCTATACCCCCGGCAAGGCTAATGTAATGGCTGATGCCTTGAGCCGCAAGTCTTACTGCAACCACCTCCAGGTCCACAAAGTTCAGCCCTCGCTTGCCGAAGAATTTAGAAGGCTGAACCTCCATATTGTTCCTCCAGGATCACTCGCTCCCCCTCCCGAAGATTTCCACAAACGGAACCTCCATGTTGTTTCCAAGGGTTCTCTCAATACCCTGGTTGCGAAACCAGATCTTGTGGACACCATCAAATGGATACAGAAATGTGACGATGAAGTCCTCAAGATTAAGCGCGACAAAAAAAGGAAAGCCCTCATTCTTCATGATCGCCGACGATGGCGCCTTGTATTTCAAAGGCCGCCTAGTGGTACCATGTTCGAAGAAAAACCTGGATAAGACTAAAAGGGTTATGCAAGAAGCTCATGATACGCCTCTGTCCATCCATCCTGGTAGTACAAAGATGTACCAGGATATTCGTCAAAGATTCTGGTGGTCTAATATGAAGCAGGACATTGCTCGTTATGTTGCTGAGTGTGACGTTTGTCGCCGAATCAAAGAAGAGCATCAAAGGCCTGCTGGAACTCTGCAACCTATCTCCATTCCTGAATGGAAATGGGACCATGTTGAAATGGACTTCGTCACTGGATTTCCCAAATCGCAGAAAGGTAATGATGCTATTCTTGTCGTCATTGACCGGCTTTCCAAAGTTGCCCATTTTCTGGCGGTCAAAGATACAATCACTGCTAGTCAGCTTGCTACTCTCTACACGGCCAGAATCGTTTCACTTCATGGTATCCCACTGGTTATCAGTTCAGACCATGGCAGCTTATTCACTTCAAGGTTTTGGGCGAGTTTCCAAGAAGCTATGGGAACTCATCTGTCGTTCAGTACTGCGTTTCATCCTCAGTCGCAAGGACAGGTTGAACGTGTCAACCAAGTTCTTGAAGACATGCTTCGAGCTTGTGTAATCTCATTCGGCAAGAAATGGGAGGAATCTCTTCCATATGCCGAGTTCTCTTATAATAATAGCTATCAAGCTAGTCTGAAGATGTCCCCCTTCGAAGTGCTATATGGACGAAAGTGTCAAACCCCTCTGAACTGGTCAGAAACTGGGGAGCGTCCACTCTTCGGTTCGGATATTATCCAACAGGCCGAAGAACAAGTTCGCATTATTCGCGAGAATCTCAAGACTGCTCAGTCACGTCAGAAAATTCAGTATGACCGTCATCACCAAGACATGGTCTATCAACCTGGCGAAAAGGCTTATCTTCGAGTTACACCAATGAAGGGTGCTCACCGCTTCGGGATCAAGGGCAAGCTAGCTCCTCGCTATATCGGTCCCTTCACTATTCTCGAAAGGCGTGGAAAGGTAGCATATCAACTGGAGCTTCCGCCGAACCTTTCTCAGGTTCACGATGTGTTCCATGTGTCACAACTCCGCCGTTGCTTCAAGGCTCCAATCCGAGCGGTGGATCATGAAGTGCTCGAATTGCAACAGGACCTCTCTTATAAAGAGCTTCCGGTCCGCATTCTTGACCAAGCTGAACGCCGCACACGTTAGAAGGCGATCAAATTCCTCAAAGTCCAGTGGTCGAATCACTCTGAAGACGAAGCCACTTGGGAACGCGAGGATCGCCTGCGTGATGAATACCCCGCGTTGTTTCCTTCTACTTACTAAATCTCAGGACGAGATTTCTTGTAGTGGAGGAGTTTTGTAACGCCCGGGTAATTAAGCTACAGTAAGCCCACGTTAACGGTGCCACGTCACCCCGGTTACTGTTGTTAATATCGTGTTGGATCAAAACTTTTCAAAATTTAAAACAAAAATGTTCGGGGTGTGCAAATAAATTCCTAGGAATTTATGGTGTGGGATCCATGCTTTTATAAAAGACCTAAATACTTAAAATGAATTGAAACAGAAAAGAAAATAAATAAAGAAAAGAAAATACAAAGGCAGACAACAAACAAAAAATATATATATAAAAGAACCCCGCCCCCCACTGGGCCGGCTGGCCCAGCTATTAGCCAGACCGGCCCAACTGGCCCAACCGGCCACCCCCCCATTCCCTTATCCCCCCACCCGGTGAGACCTCGAACCCCCACCGACACCCCACTCCTCCCCCGAAATATCTCCCTCCCCCCCTCTCCCGATTGGATCGGGAGGGGGAGCAAACCGCGCCGCCGCCGCTGCCGATCCCCGTCGCCCGGAGCTGCGTCGCCGCCCTCCACCTCGCCGGACCTCCCCACCGGCCTGCATCCTCTTCGCCGCACCGTCCCCATCTCTCCACCTCGACCCCCGCTGCCCCAGTCCCTACAGACACCCGGTGAGGCCCCCGGCCTCTTCCTCCCCCTCGTCCCCGTCGACGCGGTCGTGCTCCGCCGCGTGCTCACCCGCAGTGCTCGCCTGCTGCCGCTTCCTCCCGCGTGCTCACGCCCGACCACACGCTCGCGGCCACCAGGCCCCGGCCGCGCCCGCTCAACCTCGCGCGCGCCCGTGCGCCCCGGCACAACCCCGCTGCAGCCCCGCGCTCGCCCGCTCGTGCGTGGCCTCGCCGCGCCCTTGCCCGCCGGCTGGCCGCGCCCGCTCACGGAGCGCTCCCGTGTCCCAGCCGCCCTGCCCTGCTCCGCTCCCTCCTGCGCCGCTCCTCGCCTTGCCACTCCAGCCGCGCGGCCCCGCAACGGCCCGCAGCGCCGCCGCCCCCTGCGCTTGCCTCCGCCTGCCGCGGCTGGCCGGCGCGCCTCGCCGAGGCCACAGCTTCACCCCGCCGCACTGGGCTACGGCCTCCGCCGGCACCCCCTGTTGCCCCTTTCGGGTGATAATAAAAATAATAAAATTAAGGAAATAATTAATAATAAAAATAATTAAAATAATAATAATAATTAAATTAATTATTTAATTAAGGAAATAATTAAGTTAATTAATTACAATTAGATTAACCTAATCACTAATTAACCTAATTAACTGTTAATTAAAACAGAGTATGACGAACGGGACCCACCTGTCAGGTTGACCAAGTCAACTACTGACGTCATGCTGACGTCATGATGACGTCAGCAGACACTATTCTGGATAATGTTGATTAAATTAAATAAATAAATCCTAAAAATGATTTAAATCTTTTAAAATTAATATAAAATAAACCGTAGCTCGGATGGAAAACTTTGTACATGAAAGTTGCTCAGAACGACAAGACGAATTTGAATACGCAGCCCGTTTATCCGCCACGCGTCCCTAGCATAGTGAACATGCAACATTTCACCTCCGGTTCATCTGTCCGAAAACGCGAAACACCGGGGATACTTTCCCGGATGTTATCCCCCTTCACCGGTATCACCTCATACCGCGTTAGGGCACCTCTAACGTCGTTACTTGTCATGTCATGCATCACTATGCATATGCTTGCTTATATATTTATTGTTTCTCCCCCCATCTTCTCTCGATAGACACCGAGACCGACGCCGCTGCTACCCAGTACGACTACGGAGTTGACGATCCCTCTCTCTTGCCAGAGCAACCAGGCAAGCCCCCCCTTTGATCACCAGATATCGCCTACTCTTCTCTATACTGCTTGCATTAGAGTAGTGTAGCATGTTACTGCTTCCCGTTAATCCTATACTGATGCATAGCCTGTCCTTGCTACTACTGTTGTTACCTTTACCTGCAATCCTAATGCTTAGTATAGGATGCTAGTTTATCATCAGTGGCCCTACATCCTTGTCCGTCTGCCATGCTATACTATCGGGCCGTGATCACTCGGGAGTTGATCACGGGTATATACTATATACTTTACACATGATACATGTGGTGACTAAAGACGGGTCGGCTTGAGGAGCACCCGCGAGTGGATCTTTGAGGCGGAGCGACAGGGCAGGTTCCGACCACCTAGGAGAGAGGTGGGCCTGGCCCTGGTCGACGTTCGCGGATACTTAACACGCTTAACGAGATCTGGATATTTAATCTGAGTCTGGCCATTTGGTTTATACGCACTAACCATCTACGCGGGAGTAGTTATGGGTATCCCGGCGTCGTGGTATCAGCCGAAGCCTTCGTGACGTCAGCGACTGAGCGGCGCGCGCCGGATTGGAACGTAAGCCTGCTCTTGTATTAAGGGGGCTAGTTCTGCTTCCGGCCGCGTTCGCAACGTGCAGGTGTGCTAAGGGCGATGGGCCCAGACCCCTGTGCGCTTAGGTTTAGACCGGCGTGCTGACCTCTCTGTTGTGCCTAGGTGGGGCTGCGACGTGTTGATCTTCCGAGGCCGGGCATGACCCAGGAAAGTGTGTCCGACCAAATGGGATCGAGCGTGTTGGGGTATGTGGTGCACCCCTGCAGGGAAGTTAATCTATTCGAATAGCTGTGATCTTCGGTAACAAGACGACTTGGAGTTGTACCTTGACCTTATGACAACTAGAACCGGATACTTAATAAAACACACCCTTCCAAGTGCTAGATACAACCGATGATCGCTCTCTCACAGGGCGACGAGGGGAGGATCATCGGTTAGGATTATGCTATGCGATGCTACTTGGAGGACTTCAGTCTAATCTCTTCTACATGCTGCAAGACGGAGGCTGCCAGAAGCGTAGTCTTCGAAAGGACTAGCTATCCCCCTTTATTCCGACTTTCTGCAGTTCAGTCCACATATGATAGCCTTATTCCAGTTGATACCAATGCATACATATATAGTATAGCTCCTTGCTTGCGAGTACTTTGGATGAGTACTCACGGTTGCTTTCTCCCTCTTTTCCCCTATCCCTTCTACCTGGTTGTCGCAACCAGATGTTGGAGCCCAGGAGCCAGACGCCACCATCGACGACGACTCCTACTACACCGGAGGTGCCTACTACTACGTGCTGCCCGCTGACGACGACCAGGAGTAGTTAGGAGGATCCCAGGCAGGAGGCCTGCACCTCTTTCGATCTGTATCCCAGTTTGTGCTAGCCTTCTTAAGGCAAACTTGTTTAACTTATGTCTGTACTCAGATATTGTTGCTTCCGCTGACTCGTCTATGATCGAGCTCTTGTATTCGAGCCCTCGAGGCCCCTGGCTTGTAATATGATGCTTGTATGACTTATTTTATTTGTAGAGTTGTGTTGTGATATCTTCCCGTGAGTCCCTGATCTTGATCGTACACGTTTGCGTGTATGATTAGTGTACGATTGAATCGGGGGCGTCACGTAAGCACAGGAAACAACAGCAGAACACAACCACTAGGTGACTTAAATGGTCAAGTGCCTCCTCTGTCTCGGGGGAATGTGATGCAGTCAGCCAATGGTATCCAGAGGGCCAAGGTGCAAGATTTCAACGCATCACCCGAGGCTGCTCCATTAAATCATGCAGGACACAAAAAGGAGAAAGAGAACATCCCTCCGGTGTCATGTACGAAGATGAATAGGATAAAGACCTGCCCGAAGCTGTAACCATGGGAAAAAGTCCGGAACAAAAGTTGCTAAGAGCCCTAGGGAAATTGCCTGTCTGCTCAACTGTACTTGCCCAACCTGAGGCCACAAGTGTTCCAGAAGCAGTAGAAGCAACTGGCCAGGGGAAAACTTCCCATTTCTCTCATGTGGAGGAGATGTACCATGAATTCATGCGTGTTAGTGGGAAGACAACCAATGCACTAGAAATCAATGTTCTAGATGTGAGTGAGATGTTTGCAAGGTGTGTTGATCCAAACAACAAGAATGCCCAATCCAACTCCACAAATCACAGCTCAGCGAATAAAGATAAACAACATTTTGAGCAAAGGGACACCGAAAGATCAAATGACTTTTTCAGAGAGTACTGCCCAGCACCAAGTTTCGATCTAGGCATAGATGATTTGCACACAAGATCTGCAGACAACACAACACATCAACATGTTGGGTCAAGCACATTTACAGAGCATGAGTTCAAGGAACTCCCAGTACATAACCAGCCAATCATCGATATAACCGATGATGATTATCTGTTGGAGGTTGAAGGCATGGATGAACCGTGTGTTCAAGCAGAAGGAAATGCGTACCAAACACCTGAAAAAAGTTGCAACCAAGGAGAAGTGGGGTCAGGCAGCAAGGTTTACAGCAGTAGTAGTTCAGGAGAGATGCATCCACATCAATTTGAGAGAAGGATTATCAAGCGACCTCCTTGCAAGAGGTCACCTTTCATTGACTATAATGAGAAGAAAGTCTACATGTCCAAACCCGAAGCAAATAGATTGTATGCATCAGTTATTTTGCATGGAAGAATTAATGAAGAAGAGTCACCAGATGTGGATACCAGGTATGACAGTATATCACATTTTCCCCCAGGCAAGGTCTGTCATGTTATCCAGGCAATTCAAACTGTTTTTACAAGCAAGCCATTTATAGAATCAGGCAACTTGGCTTAGTGTGAAATTCTTAGTTTTTTGAAGTAGTTTATCCTTTTGATATGCCCATGCCCCTATGTGTTTTCCCTGAGTTGATATGGTGGTAGGCAATTCATGGAATGATTTTGTGAGCTGAATGCCTCTTTTTTTCTTCCCATGCAGCGTAAGGGTAATTGAACATGGCAAATACTTTGTTACGGTGAGGGAGCTCGCAAACTCAATGAAGAAAGAAGGTTTTGTCTTGAGCCATGTAATGGAAGTTGGTATACAGAATATAATGATGAACTTGCCACCAGACTCAAAGAAGCTCGTGATGCCCGTCAGGTTCTCGGTAAGAAAACACGAAGCAACTAATAGTGTAGTTTTGCATTTTTTTTCTTTTTCTTTTTTTCATAAAAGGTCATGTTCATGTCTGTATTTTTCTACATCAGGTTCAGATGCTAAACATGGAATTGAACAGCAAGGAGCTCATTTCCCGGTTCAAGAAGTCGAATCGCTTGGACCGTAAAGACATGGTAAGTTAATGGTTCCTTTACTTTTTACCAATGCATTTTTTATATATGACTTTTTATGCTAAAACTTTTGCTCACACAAATGTAAATATTTCTAAGGGTGGGGGGTGGGGGGGTGGGGGGTGTGTTGTGTAGTGGGCTAGTTGACTACACTCATGAAAATTTGCTTCTATGTGCCAAGTTGCTTACATTTTTTGCACAACTTGCCTGCGCATTTTTGGCTGGTTTTGCTTACACAAGTAGATAAGTTGCCTATGCATCTTCTGTTTTTGGCAAATTACTCACACTAGTACAAAACTGGCATGTGCCTTTTGCATCTTCTTAATTGCTTTTTTATGTGGCAAGTTGCTTACATTTTTTGCACAAATTGCCTGTGCATTTTTGGCTGGTTGCTCACACAAGCAGATAATGCATTTTCTGTTTTTATCAAGTTACTCACACTAGCACAAAACTGGCATGTGCATTGTTTGCTTCTTCAGTCCAGTTTCTAGTATTTGTATTTTTTCTACTAACCCAATTTTTGTTTTTTCTAACAGATTATGTTCCCAGTGTTAGAGAACACAAGACAAAACCTAAAACAGGCAATCATTACTGGATTTTTAATGTGAACATAAGGGATCGACATTTTGAAACTCTTGATTCTTGGAGGACGCTCAAAAACAAGTCTTTAGATGTTTGCGCAAGGAAGATGGTTGCATGTTTTCAGTCTCTATGGGAAGAGCATTACGCCAGTTCCCGCGTCTCGCTGGATGAGTTTGGGCTTACCAACATCGACGTTCCAAAACAAAATAATGAGTAAGCATCCACTTCTTTTTCACATATTAACTATGGTCTTGTTCAGTTTTTTACAAGCGACACAATACTACATAGAGTAAGCATCCAGTTCTTTTTTCAATTTTTTGTTTAGGTTCGACTGTGGTGTTTTTGCTCTGACGATAGCAAACGGTTGGGAGGCAAGGGCTGTTCCAAATTTCACAGCTGATGACATTCCAAGCATCAGGAAACATTTTACTAACATGTGGGTTGACAACGCCAACAACATTGCTCCATGGAAAACCATACTCAAGTTAGCATAGGTCAGTTTTTTCTCCCCCCACGCACGCTACATCCATGTAAAATGCATGTGTTGTTTCTTTTTTGCTCTTTTGTGAATTTTGGAGTGCCGGGGGAGGAGTTGCCTGTATAACAACTTGGACCAGGCAATTCTATTGCATAAACAGGCAATTTAAGCTTTATTTTGAGGCAAGTTATTCAGAAGAACCCATAAAAGACAAATGAAAGACAAATAGTATGATCATTACATAACCAGGGAATTGTTGCATTTTATAGAATTGCAGAATCTTATGTATGTAAGTTTTCGAATATTATGGGGGTGGGGGGTGGGGCAAGGGTGTTTGCGAGGCAATTCAAATCTCACAACAGGCAACTCAAAACTTATAACCAGGAAACTCAAAACTTATAACCAGGCAAGTCAGCCACAAGAAACCGTAAACCATAAATAATAGTTCAGGATGTTCAAACATACAGACCCACAAATAGTTTAACTCGTCAATGCCATTCGACACATCTTTTTCAGCCATCTGGTCACTGTGTGACCATTACACCAATCTGGTCGGGCAGCTTGCACCATTGTGGTTAAAAGAACCACAATAGCTGCACTTGTTCTTTCTTTTCGGATGCAGCTCAAGTGCTGATTGAATTCTTTTTGACTTTGCCCTCCCTTTTGTTGTTGATTTTGGAGGGTCTCTAGGAATTGCAGGGCCAAGTGTGGTAGCAGGTCTTCCAAACTGTGGTTCAACCATCGTAGTACCTTGTGCGGCTGCAACAGCTGCATGTAGAGATGCCATACTGAGCGGCTGGTGCGCATATCCACCAGGAGCTTGCGCAGTAGGAGATGAAATTGCATTGGCATTTTCTTCCTGTGTTGTTGAAGACTCTGGATGCTGCCCAATCCAGCCATCCAGCGTTGCTGGTGATGCAGGCAATGGTGCCAGTCCAGGACCAGCCACATAGGTTGTGTTTGCTGCATTAGGCCCCCGCGGTGGTTGTATAGCCACCATAGTCTGTGGTGCAGGCCAAATTGCTGGTCTAGGACCCATAGGAGGTCGCGCAGGCCCTCTTGCTAGTGCCGTATCCATCAAAAGTTGTGGCACAGTTCCTCTTAGCGCTTGCACAGGCCTTGTCATTGTTGAGCCCCTTGAAAGTTGCGGCGCTGCTCCACTGTTCAGTGGCACATATCCTGACAGTTGCTGTACAGGCCAACAGCCTTGCGTGGGAGGGCTCATGGGTAGTGGTACAAACCTTTTTTGCATCGCTGCACCCCCAAATGCTGTCTGTTGGTGTCTATCCTCACTCATAGAGTTGCCAGTTAGGTTTGGTGCGTTTTTTCTCCGCGTTGCAGAAGTAGGTCGCTGCTGCCTAGGTCCAAAAGAGGTTTGTGCATGTTCATCAGGACGCACCGCAGGGCCACTTGTTGCCTGAGTGTTTCTTGGTGGTGGCGCAGAAGCAGGTCTCTGCTGCCCAGGTCCAGAAGGGGCTTGTGAAGGCCCTCCAGGACGCACCGCAGGGCCACCAGTTGGCTGAGAGTTACTCGGTTGTGGTGCAGAACCATCAGCTGATGGTGGAGGACCACCAGAGGGCCCACTTGTTGGTGCTGCCGGTTTCTTCTTCTTTGACATGTTGAGATTTTTGATTTCATGACGCGCACCACGCATATGTTTCTTTACAATATTCGTCGCAGCATCTGACGCACTAGCAACCCGGGCAAGACTACCAAAATCCATCATCAAATTTGCATGCCTGAGTTCCTTTTTCGATTGTGGTGGCATCTCATCAGGTTGCTCTTCGACAGCAGGGGGTGCATTGGGAATTGCCATAGGTGTCCACCTTCTAAGTATGTACTGCGCTGGGATTTCATCAACACCAAGGTGGTTGAAAACTTTCAAGATATGGCAGCAAAGCATGCCGTCCCTCTCAATCTTGCAGCAGTCACATCTGTAGTCTCCAGCACTAGCTTCCACCATGACAAAATAGCCCCTAGAACCATATTTGGCAACCCACTCTTGATTGGGGTAAACCTCATAGAAGTTTTCACCATGTGGTCGCACATTGCACCTTGTAGTCAACTGAAACTCATCACGAAACTTCTCGTACAAGTCCCCATTATACGAACCGTACGCCTTCTTCTCTATTGGGTAAGATGACCACATTTCAGTCTGTAAATGTCCTGTCCTGTAGTCTTTTGAACCCTCCCGGACTAGTATGTGTGTTTGGATTTTCTGATATTGCTTCACAAAGTTCAAAATGGACTTGTGTGGGTTCACATATCGCTTAAGGATAGCGTTGAACCCCTCGCTGCGTTGAGTTGACTGCAAGAAAGGGAAGAATTGGTGCTTGAAGTAGTAGGGCACCCATGTCTCTCTGAACTTGTATAGATTCTCAAAGTGGGAGTCAGTCATAGCCTCATACTTCATCATCAGCTCACACCACCTTGCCTCAAATTCTTCCGGCGTCAAGCTGAAGTCAACACAACTGTTGAAATCTTTGGACAAGCCAGGGTTTCATCCCAGCAATGCTCCAAGCTTTTCTTGTGCTTTTTTCATAATATGCCAGCGGCAACAGCGGTGCACACTTGTAGGAAAGATCTTTTTAATTGACTGTGCCATTGCGATGTCTTGGTCGGTTATGATGTTGGTGGGTGCTACATTATGCATTGCCTCAAGGAAGGTCTGGAATAGCCAATCAAAGCTCGATGCCAACTCTTGCCTAACAAAGCCACAACCCAACATGAACGACTGCCCATGCCTGTTAATCCCAATGAATGGTGCAAAGGGCATGTTGTACATGTTAGTCATATACGTTGTGTCAAAGGAGATACAATCATGATAAGATTCCACGTACGCCTTCCTTGCTGCACCATCGACCCAGAAAATATTCTCAACCCTGTCTTCCTCATCATATTTTATCTTGTAAAAAAAATCTGGATCCTCTCTCTGCTGATCTTTAAAGTAAGCAACTGTCTCTATCATATCCCCTTCTTTGTATCATCCTTGTTCAAGAGCGTCTTGAGGTTTGTAATGTGTTTAGTGCCATAAGGTACAATGAGTTCTGTCCCATAGAAATCTGACATGATGTGCATCATACGACCTGTTGACATGAAGTCACAATGGTGGTCAATCCTTCTTCTACACAAAAACAGTGCCAAAAATAGTTTCTTTTCTGTTTTGAGCAAGGCAACTCAAATGCAAAGTTTGGGCAATTCATGAAGCTATACAAGCAACTACAACCATATGCCCCAGGCAACACATGAGCAAAATACACAAAACAAACCAGGGGGTAACTATGCATTTAGCGAGCAATACAAATTTCAATCATAGGCAAGTTGACCCTATCCAGAAACAAGTACTATTGTACATTTTAGCTACAAAAAGACTAACCATAGGCAAGTTCACATTCAACACCAAATTTGTTTTATAAAAAAACTAGGCAAGCAAGAAACTTTGCATTGAGCAACAAGCAGGTAAACATTAGGCAACTCCAGCATCCAGAAACAAATCAGGCAATTTATTTCTTTTTTCTACTGTTGTAAGCAATTTAGTGGCACTATCAAGCAACCAAGGCATTTGTTTGAAGCAAATCAGTGACATGGTTCAAGCAAAAACAGGCAGTTGTTGATAGGCTAAGAAACACACAAGCAGTAGGCATGTGCAGGTTCTTAAAGTTAGAAGATAGGGGGGAGGTGGGTGTGGTTCAATACCTGTAGTTAAATTGCAGTTATGAAGATGAGTAAGGAAGGCCCTTTCTTCCGGCGGGATCCCTTGGTGTGATCGCAAATATTTAGTCAAACATGGCTTGTCAACCAACGGGTGGTTGTGCTCGCTAACAAAGTAGATCACTTCCCATCTGCCATCTATTACCTTCACAATCATCTTAGCTTTGCAACCAGTTTGCACAATTTTATCTCTTTTTCGTTTCTTGCTCCTCTTTTTGCCTTTACTATCATCATCAAGAAAGACAATAGCCTCATCTTCATTATCATTTTTTTCTTGCTCAACAATGTCATCTAGCACGGGAATCTTTTCTGCCCCTCCGTCATCAACATCAGGCTTCCGAAACTTGTTGCAAACAAACTGTTGTTTTATCAACTCCCCTGTTTTGAGATCCTTCCTTGAACTATTCATTTTATTGAAAACCCCATTTACAAGGAATATGCATTATAATGCACCTTGGCATCTTCCAAAGTGTCGAACCTCATGCCCACGTAAGGCTCCTTGGGCTGTGACCAAGCTTCATCATCATTTTCAGCACCCAAACCATTACCAACAGTGCCACTGGTATCACCTGCAGCACCTGTGCCATCCAGGGTATGAGCATCACTCCCAGTTGCTATAGCTGCAGGTACTTGTGTACTGCCCGGAGCACGGCCCCCATGACTTGACTGCCCATCTGCCTCCATTGCTTCTGTAGCAGCACCATCGACTCTTTGGATGATAGGGGGATTAGGTGATTCCGCCACAAATTCTGTATTTCCAGCACCATGTTATGTACAGTACAATGGATCATCATTATTTTCAGCTGGTTCTTCATTCAGATCAATCATTGTCAACCTGTTTTATTCATTGAGAATATGGGAAAAAGTAAAGCAAGTCAGCAGAGGGATGGAAGCAAGTAGCACAGTAAATACAGGCAAGCCAATAGCTCACCCACCAACCAAAGCAATTTTTACGTTGTTGAGGCAAGCTAGTACCACACTAAAATTAGGCAAGCAAACAACACAGCAACGCAAGCACACTAGATTCACAAGATAGCAGTTGAACATAACCAGGCAATTCAAAGTGCACTACCAGGCAACCCAAACAATATAATCAGGCAAGTCAAACTATATATGTCAGGCAATATATTATTTTGCAGGATATGCATAGAGCTTGCCTGAATGAACCATGTTTGTACATATAAACATAACATAGGCTTTTTGTTTTTTGTGTTTCATAATATATTTTCTTTTTTTGTTTTTCTTTAAATGCAGGCAACATTTGATTTTTGGGGAAGTGCTACTTTGAAGTGTCTTCAGGATGGAATTCACTCCCAATTCAGAGAGATCAGAGCATGTTTAGTGTTAGGAAAAACTTAAGCTAGAATTATGGGCATGATTGCTCTTTTATATTCAGACTATTTCTGCTTTCAGTACTTACGTTTGTGTGTTAGAAAGAACTTAAGTTGACATTTTTAGGTTTCATCTTTTACTGCAGCAAGTTTATGTGTCTTTGGATATGCTCAGTATGCTTTTGAAGTAATGTTTCGCAGCTGAGATAGTTGTTGGTATATGGATTTTTTTGTTGGCTTTTTCCTTCTTTTTCAGGATGAAATACTAATAATTTTGCAACTGTATACTGGCAACTTTTCCAACTTTTTTTGGATCATGGTCAAGGATATGATACAACAAAGGTAAATTGTACTACGCAACTGTCTCTTGTTTTTTAGTTGCAATTTCAGTTACATTTATTTCTTCTAGTGTGTTTTCACTATCGTAACCAAGGAATAATGGAAACAAATGTCCAAGAGGAATCTTTTTTCTAGTTTCTTCAAGAGTTGCCTCGACATGATTATGCTTTTTTGCTTAATCCTATATTTGTAAGTTGCTCCAATAAACCACATTGATGTCAGTATTCATTGTCTTATAAGTTTCAAAAGTGTTCATGTTTTTGCCATGGCATAAGTTTTCAAAGTTTTGTGCAGACATATACTTAGTTGCCTCATTACAGCACTGTTTTTGCTCAAACAGAATGTTTATTTTTGCACTGTTTTAAGCAATTAATAGAACCGGAACACGTCAGAAAGATCATGATCTGTTTGTTTCTCATCCTCTTATAAGTACTGTTTTTTGCTCAGTTGTTTTTCTTGCTCAAGGCATTATATTTTCCTAATTTTTTTGTCAGCATTTACTATCAGCACTTGCCTACAGATTTTATAAATGTGTTCATATGCAACAGATTTGGAAATAGATTTTGAAGCCTGGGAAGAAATATGATGCTTAATATCAGACTAAATTTGCCCAAATCAGGGGGCTGAAACTTGCCCAAACAGCAGACTAAGCATGCTTAACATCACAGCTTTTTTACACAATGTTTTGCACATCTGAAGCAAATCGTGGGGAAAGAGGAGGGGGATCTGGAAGATGAGCCAAATATGACCTTTTTGTCTTGTTTTTTTGCCTTTTTGCAGGGCAATCAGGAACCAGGCGCCTAGAGAAGAAACATCAATGGAGCCGCCATTGGTGGGCTGTGAAGGTTTGCTTTGGA